>NC_085004.1:25030410-25122910 GCF_963854185.1 Sardina pilchardus | reverse complement strand
TCATTTCACAAGGAGCTTGCTTGCTTGCTTTTATCTTTCAAGGAGAAGTTTTGATGTGTCTGTGAAATGTGGTAAGTTTGAAGATTAGATTGTGTGTGTGTGCGTGTGTGTGTGTGTGTGTGTGTGGGTGTGATGTTTGTGGGTTAGGGTGTGTGTGTGTGTGTGTGTGTGTGTGTGTGATGTTTGTGGGTTAGGGTATGTGTGTGGGGGGGGGGGTGTAAAAAGAAGAATAGTAATAGCTATTACACCCAGCGAGCCACTTAAGATATCTTTGAAGATGAATCAATTTCTATATTATAGCCAAAGCCCACAAGGTGCCGGGCTGCTGATCGAACCCCGCCGTGGCCGCACTTCATAGCAAGTCTGTGGGCATTGATGCGCTGATTGATCGCTGAATGGAAGTGACTGGAAAGAAGAAAAGGATTACGCCTGTCAAACGCAGTCAATACGCCGCGCTGGATGCTCAAATGTTTGCAGGAAATCTCAAATAGTGTCTGCGGGGCTAAAAGACAAGAGCCAGGCTATGTGTTCGAAGGCCCAGTTTTAGTGCTGTGGGTGGAACAGCGGGTCTCCGTGAATGACGGCCCGTGTCTCAAGTCGTCTTTCAGCGGGTTAAGCTTTTTATAAAACAGGATGCTATACAGAGCAAGACATGAGGCTGATGTGATTGCAAACATGCACATGTGGATTCTACACGTTTCTTTCAAAAGATTGTTAAAAAAATAAATACCAGAAATATTGTCGTGATGGTGTGCACATGTCACCCTGGAGGCGGTTGTGTGAAGGTCTCCGAAGGTCCCTCTTTAAGAGAAGTCCAGAACCTCTCTGCGACTCTCCAGCACATGAAAACAGCCAGCGGAGGCCAGCCTGCAGAGGGAGGCGATGGTGTAGTGGTGGTGGTATCCAGCCTTTCTGCATCCGGCACACACGACTGGCCCCGGTGCGTTATTTACAGCGGCCTCCGCTTTTATGGAAAAATCAAGACATGATTGATTCAGGTTAATGTGACGGCGAGGCAGCACCGAGCCGCACCGGAGTGCCGGGGTTAACAGAAAACACTAACTTCCATAAACCCGCTATGGAGATAAATCACCGTTATTCCGCCCCGCGCTGACAGCAGTTTAAGCAGCGGCAATCATCGAAAGCACCCCGGGAGCCCCCTACGTTGTGCAAAATGTCAAGAGGAGGGAAGGAGGGGGGGTGGGGGGGGTTGTGTGTGATGAGGGAAGTGGCGCGGGGAGGTGAACGTCACTAAAGAAGATGGTCGCATCAACGAGCCATCAGCACGCAGGTGTTTTGGATAAACATCCCGGTAGCAGTAAGCAAATTGTGTCAATGGAGATGGAGGGAGAGGAGGGAGAGAGAGGGGGAAGAGAAAAGAGGCAATAAAAACAAAGAGGGGGTTTTCAGAGGTGTGAGCGAGTGGTCCCCCTGGCGCGCTCCTCCATCGCCTCACTCTCTCTCCCTCTCTCTTTCTCTCTCTCGCCCTCTCTCTCTCTTTCCCTCTCTCTCTCTCTCTCTCGCAGAGAGCACCAAACGCAGAGGAGTGAGATTATGGTGTTTGCTTTTATCTGTCAGCGATCAATATTTCAAACGTCCGATAAAAGAGGAAATTGAACTGGGAATAGACTGAAGTGCTGTAAAAGTACAAAGCACAATTATCAAAAAGCACTTAAAGAGCTTAATAGGATACACATATTAAAAATGCCCAAATGGATGTCTCTGGGTCATAATGAGAACTGTTCATCTCTCTCTCCTACATCCCCCCCCCCCAACCCCCAACCTCCCTCCTCTCCATCTCCGCTCCTCACGCCCACCACATCTTTCTGCTCTGCTCACTCTCCCAGGCCTGGTGCCTTTTGATCATAATGCACCCTGAGCGCAAAAAAAAGACACTGTGGTCAATGCCTGCATTGTTGGGGATGGTATATGGACCCCAGGAGGCCCCATGATGTCTCACGATTTTTCTTTTAACGCAGCGCCATTAGGGCGTGTGGCGGGCCCGCCCTGTCCTGTTTATGGACGACGTATGATCAAGCTTAACTTTATATATCGGAGCCGTTTCTCCGGCACTCCGTCAGCAGCGGCGGCGGCGGGGGCGAGGACGTCGGCTCGGCGGAGTAATTCTCCGAGTGCGCTCGCTGGGGTTGTGCGTCGACTTTTAAAAAGCGCGCGGGGCTGAGCGTGCGCTCGCTCGCTGCAGCTCTGGCTGCGTCTTAATCTGCCAGGAGTACCCAGGGCTTCTCCGGCACAAAGCGATCCTGTGATCCCTCCCCAACCACCCGATGTGCTGATCCGCGCGGCCGGCATATTTCTATGAGAATTTTGACACGCCTAGGTTTCCATGACTATCTGCGAGACCAAAGTCAAATATCAGGAGTGAATTATGAGCTCAATCTCCTATAAGAGAGGGAGATTTTCTGTGAGAGCCTGACACTACGTTGATCGCAGAAAGAGGGAGAGAGAGAGAGAGAGAGCATTCTAGAAAACCCAGGTGCTGTGAAAGTGCAAAAGCTCCTTGACAGCCCAAATTCGCAGGAGCAGCAGCAGCAGCAGCCCCAAAGCATCGTGGGTAACGGGTACTGCACACCTGTTTCACGGGGGGAGAGATATCGCGTTCTCGGATGACAAACGCAGAATAAAAAGGAGGAGAAAAGAGAAAAGAGGAACAGACACCAGGCCTTCGACCCGGCCCCCAGCACCATGTGCGGGATGTTGGTGGTCAGCCCTCCCCCCTCCTCCTCCCCCCTCCTCCCCCTCCTCCTCCTCCTCCTCCTCCTCCTCCTGCTCCTCGGGGAGATGCTGTAGGCTCCCCTGCTGGTGAGGAGGCGACACTCGCCCCCGCGACCAATCCAACAGGGACCCTCCGGCCAACAAAGGCACTGACTGTTACGGTTTATTTATGCACGGAAATTAGACACCACTAATGATATGGGCCAGAGGGGATGTGTGGAGGCTTTGTGTTTCTTGGAATATTTTGAAAACATGAGTCAGAGGGAAAAAGCTGTGCTCACTATTTTGGTGTGTAATGAATGTTGCTATAAGTTAACGTTTAATGTTTAGCTGTACTCGCTTGATTCAGAATTGGCAGCATTTAACTAGACTTGTTATAATGGATCATGCTTTCTGAAAATATTCAGCTGGATTCCATCAAAAACTGTTAGAATTCAAAAGTCACAGTATTAATGCCACAAATACAAAAATTGAGATTGAGATGTTACTCCTTCTATTTGTCAAATAGCATGTTAACAAATTGGCAAAAAAAATGGTGTTTATATACACAAAAAAAGTTTATGTAGATTAAATGCACATGTTATGGACAAAGCTAAACAAGAATAATAAAAGAAATTCTGATGAAAACCAGAGTAGCTGCTTCTCTTGATAACAACAAACTGGCCCTTTGATGCACATAAAGTTGTCGGTTAGAAGTTCCCCGACCAAATGCCTCAGGGCACTTGCACCACTTGCAAAATCCCACTAAAGCTCTGAACACCGCCACTTCAGCCTGTGTGGAAAGCCCAGCCTCGTCCACTTCAGCAGCTCACCTCTGCGGAGACAGCCCAGCCCCTCCCCACCATCTCTCTCTCTCGCTCTCTCTCTCTGTGACGAGGAGACCCTCACCAAAATAAACACCATATTTTGTCATGCCCTAATTAGGAAGCGTCTGATGGTTTAACATGGCCGTGGCTTCCCTTCTGCGTTGGAGACACGGTGGCGAGTGGACTTGAGAGACAGACGGGGAGTTGGGGGAGGGGGGGGGGGGGCGTGTGGGGGGGTTGGCGGGGGCGTCTGCTTTTTATCGCCGCTGCTCTGCTGCTCGTGGGAAGGTTAAGAGGGAACGCTCGACGGCTGAACCCTCCGCTGCACTTTTGACTCCACTCTGTTTACTTTTTTCCTGCCCCCCCCCACCACCATCACCCGCCCCTCTCTCCACTCAGTATTGATTATTGCCCCGCCACGGCTACAGGGGTCCCTGTCTTTTAAGGCACTTGAGATGTGGCAGGTAAACATCTTAGCCCAAAGTGGTCTAATTGTGTTCCTCTATTATGGGCCAGAGCCAATCTGCAAGGAGGGAGATCAGAGGGAGATGGTGAAGGTGAAGGCACTATGTACTGTATACAGCAGCGCCGGATAAAAACACACACCACAGATCGACTGACAGAGTCTTCATAGTAAACATCTACAGTACACACAACAACATGCTTCTGATAGAGACATATTGATTGTGTAATATTATTCTCTAAATAATAAATATCTGGATTTGATGCCACCAACAACAGCATACAACATATCAAGTTTAAATATTAAGGATATAGAAAAGGACAAGTCACCTCTCCAGATTTACAGCAAAATGGAGGAGGTTTTTATGAAGCAGCAAATAATACCATAGCCAGTGTGTTAAGAGGGCTCTCTGTGTCCCTTATTTAGTGAAGTGAAGGAGATTTTAATAGCAGGAATATCATGAGGATCTCTACACAGAGGCATCCTATTACTCTAGAGTACCGAATAAGCCTGCAGTCCATTCATTTCATCCATATCGTAATGCACCTCCATTTGTCATTTGATCAATAGCCTCTCCTGATTAAAGGAACTTAAGTACACACGTTTTATTTTCAGGCATTTTTGCAGATCGATGTCAAGATTATCTTTCAAATTCAACATTAACTGGCATCCCAACAAACTCTGCTGTGCATGCACTGACAGAGATGTGAGCGTGCACACACACACAGACACACACAGACACACAGACACAGACACAGACACACACACACACACACACACACACACACACACACCACACACACACTACAGAGTAAATCATGGAACGCTGTGATCAGTGGCCCACTATAATTGGAGAGAGCTTTTAATCTGCAATGGTAAGACATTAACTAAATTAGTTTTTAAAGATTTAAGATGGAAGATTTCTTGTGCAGATACCTCTGATGTTGTGTGACCAGGATATATCTGTAGATTTAAATTAACGGATCAGGGCACAGGGCCCTCTGCCCAGACCAAACACTAATCTACACCTGATCATGTAGTTTCGTATTCCACCTATCTCTTGCTCTCACATGAATGCTTTTAAAAATCTTAATTGTTAAAAAATAAGTAATATTTTTGGTGGTGGGGGGGGGGGTTCAACCATTGGAAGATTGACAAGGCTTACGTTGGTCTCCACCATGTGATTTCAACTCAACCGTACTTCCAAAGTCATCTTTCAAGGGCGTTAGCAATAAAAAACCCAATTACGGAATACATCTTTTTGCCGATGCTGGTAGAAATCAAACATTTATGGGTCAACCTGTTAAAGAAAGGCCACTAAAGTCACTCGGGGGACTTCAATTAACCTTCAGGGTTGTGTGTCTCGAGCGCAGAAGCTGTGCCACTGGACTCTCCAGGGTCTTTGCATCAGTGAATCTGCAAAGCCAAGAGTGAAAAAGCCGAGATCGATTTCAGAAAGCTACAAGATGAGTAAATACGACGGTGTGTGTTGCTCCGACACATTATTCCTTCTTTTACAATGCCCTTCAGGGTTTTTTTTCCCCTGTGTGATTCAAATCACATTTTTGATATTTGCTCTATAATGTGGTAGAGAGATGAGAGACATCAAGGGGAATTTGGGCTGGCAGGAGCGAACGACCCATGAGAGCGGCAGTGTGGGACCTCGGCTCATTTAAGACACATGAAAGAGATCTGAGTGTGTGTTATCATAATTCTGTGCTCATACAGTTTTTTTGCACAGAGCAGTTCTCACTATTTGAGTGAATGCGCACACACACACACACACACACACACACACACACACACACACACACATACTGTTGAGGGACGTGGCCACACCCGGGTCTTTGAAGCTCCACTTAATATGCCGTCTCACTGTGTCATAGTGGACTGCCGGGAATCTTAAAGGATGCCTTTAGTTTATGGACAAAATAGGCTACAAACAGTGCTAAGAGTCTAACCATATCCAATTTCCCTCTGATTCATACCATGCCGGCTTTTCCTTTCTAGATGTTCCTATAACTGAGCAGTTGTAAAAGAATGCAACGTAAAGGACTGTACTGAATGCAAAATAGGAAACTAAAGTATTAACAGACTGATGAGCTAAAGGTTTTCTGGTCCAAAACAGGTGCAGACCCAATATACCCCCCCCCCCCCCCCCCCCCCCCCCCCACAACACACGCACACACACACACACACACACACACACACACACAGGCTCACACTCACACAAAATGTGTTCAATTATCTTCCAGCATCGGTAAATACTGGCCGTACGTATCTGTTAAAAAAAACTGGCTCAACAATATGAATCACTGTGGAGCGAGGAGACACCCATCCACTCCCTTATCTTAAAAGGGACGTAGCATGTAGCAGGCATGGGCTCTGGTGTTAATGAGCTGAGAAATACATTTTGAACACAGCTTATGGCCGCCTTGTACTGCAGCGGGATGAGAACAGCTCAATAAAATATACACAGGAGGTCGAAACAGGAGGGAAATAAAAAACCCTTTTTGACAATGTTAAGCCGTGCAGCTGCTTTGAGGCAGCCGAGGGGTTTTTATCGGCTCCTCAGATGTTGGATCATGGGGCGAAGAAAGCTTTCCAAGGGTAAGCAAAGTCAGAGAAAGCTGCGTTACTGTACCCAGAGTGCCCCCTACACCCACAGCATGGACGCACCGGAGAGAGAGAAACGTCTCCGCGCGGGGGTCTCGCGGAAAAAAACAAAGGCGCCCAGAGACAACCTGAGAGGAAAAAAAAGGCCTCCACTTTCCCAAAGTCGAAAGCCTCACGGCTACGGCCTAAGAATGAACATCGACGGATATGTTAGCGGAGCATATGCTTTTTTTCTACCACCACAACAAATGATGTGTAGGAAATAACGTTTTTTTTTTTATGTTTAGGTTTTACAAACTGTCCGTACGTAGGAAAACAAACGTAAATGAGATTTGAAAGGACTCGACGGAGAGGCATGTGAAAGCGAAGGCATAACGGACCAAACACAGATCAAACGATAACACGTATGAGTTCATATCTCCCCCCCAGAAAACGGATAGGGCCAGACCTGCCGAGGCGTGGTGGACAAATGTGTGACAGACACGTCTCTGCTCTCGGGGGGCGACGGTACTGTAAACGCCGCGCTGATCCGCTGCACAGCAGCTGGCCAGAGGAGGGGGAAAAGGGAGAGAGAGAGAGAGAGGAAATGAGTTTATTGATGCATGCCAGTGTCTGTGGAGGAGCGTAATAAAGGACAGGTCAAGTAACAAAAGCTGTTCTCGCTCACACCAACAGTCTCCTCGCCGCTCGGTAATGACCTTTTTTCCCCTCTCGCTCCGTCTCAGGGTTAATGATTCTACACCTGGCCTCGACCGCGCACCATGATATTTTACTCGGACGGGGGAGTGGGGGGGGGGGTGCGAGCGTGTGATGTATGAAGCCGACACTTGTTTTGGGGGTGTATAAATTAAAAGAATGGGCCGCACTGACACCCTGGATGATGAAATAAAAGGCACTTTAGGTAATTCCTCCGATAAAGCCCTCCCCGACCCCGCCCTGTCGCGCCTCAAACGGATGATAGAATCGGATGCACTGGCGCGGGCCACTGTCAGCATCATCTGTCTCGTCCCTCCATTAGAGCAGAACGCTGGAGCACAGCCACCTGCCAACACAGCTCCGCACCGCACCACACCGCACTGCACCTCTCCTGCTCCTGTTCTGGCCTGGGTGGCTGCAGCAGCATCACGCAGCCTCCATCACGGACACAGCCCTGGGATCAAACCCATCTCTGGAGGAGGGGGGGGGCCCGGCTTAGCTTCCCACATGCAAAGAGAGTCAAAGGAAATGTCAATAAAGAGAGTGACACTAATATTCAGTGAGAGACACCTCTTGTGTTGTTAAAGAATCACATAGCAGTCGTGAACATTTTCTGACTAACATACAGTACAATGCGATTATGCTGGAGAGGGACCACATTTCACAGCATTCGCACTTTTGTTTCTTTTTTTTTATAAACATCCACATTGATATTTAATAGCACTTAAGCTATTTAATAGCGTTTCTGCTGTGTGCCTGGTTTTAGGCCTCCCATCCTCCTCTATAGCTGCAGCGAATGGGCTGCCTGGGCTGTGTGGGTGGGTATTTAAGAGTGAAATGATGATATTGCATCAGGGCGATAAATAAATGAATAAATATGTGGACGGAAGCCGGATGACAAACGCCAGCACTTGAGGCAGCACATTAGTTGTTGACAGCCACGGAGTGGGGGTCTAGGAGGAAGAGGGGGGGGGTTGAGGCTGGCCGGCTGGTCGGTCGGTCGGTTGCGGAGGCCTGTAATTCTGTCTCATTACCGCCCGAGTTCGCACTTCCTCCCCGGCTCCTTAATTCATCTCTTATAGTTTGTCCTGTCCCCAGCTCTTGTTTTATGGCTAACTAACTCACGCGTTATGGCCCTGATTTACGGGCCAGGATTGAGAGGCGCACAAATCACGGAATATTTTCATTGATTACCACAAATTGTCTAATCTGCTGTATGTTCTGGGCTCTTGATTGGGAGGTACTTACAGATTGCCTCCTCCTAACTTAAAAATCAATCAGGACCAGCAATGAGGCCGGCTGTCTGGAGCACTGGCCTCGTCCTCAATCAAATCTGTGGCAAATTTAAATCCATAAGCCATCAAATGAATTCTAATTTGTATGATGCCTGCCTCTGCAGTTTTCCCCACGTCTAGGCAGGAAATGGTGGAGGCGGGCTCTTGTGTCGGGGCTTTAAATAACCCACATAGCAGCATGTCCAATTAAACAACACGCATCTGTATCTGTAGTGAGTCACCTGTCTACAGCGTAGCGGCGTTAATGGCGTGCTAACATAGTGTGACACAGAAACCGCTGGCTAGTATAGGTGCTGTTCTATTTTGATGTCAGTCATCATGTCCTTTGTTTGGGATGTTTTGTTCCTGTCGGTTAGTGCGACGTCCTCTGTCAGTTTTGACGCGTGCTGACATTTTGACACGCAAGGTGCAGTGTATAATTATAGAATGCCTCCGGAATGCCGGAGGTCGGCCGTGATTCAGCCAAATAAAAATGCAGTCACATCCGCTCAGCCTCAGACCCCAAGAAAACCCCACAGGTCCTCACAACAGGAGGGGGGGTGGGGTGGGGTGGGGGGGAACAAGCTCCTGCCAGCCAGTCCTACTGGTTTCACAGGCAGGTTCAGGAGCCCGGTCTCCCCACCACCTTTGATGGTTTCAGGGGGTGGAAAAACACACTCTCTCCGGTGTGTTTGGTGTTGCGGCGAGGGCACGGGATCAGTGTCTTTGATATGAGGCAACGATGACAAGTGCTGATTTTCAGTGGAGGAGACGTGGAGGTAACCGAGCCCCAGGGCAGTGCACCTATTCACACATTAGCGTCACTGTCAGACGGACAGGCCTCAGAGCCCCCCCTGCTCCCACCACTGGGGGGGGGGGGAGGAGAGAAAGTGGCACGTCGGGCCCCTGCACCTGGTGACCACCGGAGAACTACATCTGAGCTTAAAGCGCCATATTACATGATATCAACATTCTGGTCCATTCTACTCTATTCCAGAGCCACATATGTCTGGGGATCTATTTTATTCTACTCTACTGTATTCTTTTTTTGTTTTACAAAACATGGATAATGGAGTTCTATAGATATTTGTACAAGCAGTGATCCAACAACCATGGTGGAAAGAGGAATAAAGAGAGAGAACGGTGAAAGTCACCTCCATTGCCTATGGTGTGTGTGTGTGTGTGTGCAAGCATGTGTGTGTGTGCATAAGCGTGTGTGTGTGTGTGTGTGGTGGAGGGTATAGTGTGTGGAGTGGGAGAGAGGAGGAGGGGCCGGAGGAGGATGGGAATAGTAAGTAGAGAGTAATTACTATTCAGTAATTTCATCCCCTCCGCCATACAGATTGTGGAATGGTTTTAAAACTCCAGGTCTGAAATGGAAATTTTTTAACTCGGCCGTTAAAAAGTAAGAATTCATATAACTTTCTCCATTGAGATTTTTATAGATTCCAGGTTACAAATGACCTTGAAAGAAAAGAAATCGACACACACAAAAAAAGACAGACTTAATGAAAAGCTACTTGACAGAGATCGAGTTACAGTGGAGGTTACAGTGGTTTGATATGCGATGGAGGAAGAAAGCGCCGGTTCTGGATCAGAGGATATAGTGGGATCTCCGAGGGGGTTCAAAAAAGCTCATGTCCGCACAGACACTCATTAGGGAGCAGAATGCTCTGTCGTAAAGATTGCATTTTAGTCGTAAAATCTGAGTATGCATGAAAACTAATTTAGTATTTTACTTTATCTTTTTCTACAGAGATATTTTCTAAAGCTCCTTACATGCGATACGTTGTTGATATAACACTAACAGATGTTGACGTTACTTTGTCAAGAGTTTAAATAAGATTATGGCAGTGGTTCTTAGAACATAATAGCAAGTAAGGATAATGACTGTTTCTCCTGTTATTTAACATTTATTCATCTGCATATCTTTCCCAGTTGGCCCTCTCCTCTTATGAGACAGAGCCAATTGTGTTGCCCTCTAATGCACTTGCAAATGGTCTTGAGAATGTCCACAATCGCAATTATTCGCGCATAACTCATATTCGCATCGATCTCCCCTCTCTCCTCTTTTTAATTTCTATCGCCATTAAAAAAGAATAGTTTAAAAAAAAACATTGTTATTCAGCGCCGGTGCAGTGGCGCCGAACACACACACACACACACACACACACACAGCGGCCAGTGGGGATGCGGCCGGATCTTCATCCGCAATCAGAGCCGCTGGACAGGTGAGCGCGGAGCCCCCATGCTGTCGCCGCCGCGCTTGAGTGGCTCTGCCCCGCTGCCTCGCCAGCCCTCGGCCACGCCAGCCCCCTGCTCGCGGCCTTCTTCACTGTCTGCGCTCATCAATAAATCCATCCCGGGGATCGATGCCTCCGCGAATCACTAGAAGTTATCAGCCGAAAGCTGGAGCGCACCCTGAATCTGCAAACACAATCACTATGTAAATCCATTGTCTTGGGTTCCTCCAAACACAAAAAGGCGGCCCCACCACTACAATGTCGCTAACAGAGCATTAACAAGCTGCTTTCTCTCCTTCGCTCTCTCTCTCTCTCTCTCTCTCTCTCTCTCTCTCTCTCTCTCTCTCTCTGGCGGACGGCACATTAAATATAAACACGCGACTATGGCCAAGGGGTTTTGGATCTGCAACCGCAGAGTATTAAAATATATGGAACAGAACCTAGTTTGCAAATAAGTGCTAATTTCCAAGGGAACCACATTTTCTCACATAATAAATGCGGTGTGAGCGGCATGTCAAACGTGTCCAGGGCTCCAAGAGAGCCGAGACTCGCGCTATAGGTCAACGGTGGCGAATATGCCGCCTGCCAATACCTGTCTCTCTTCCCACAGATTAAGGCGTGTTTATTAAGCGGCTGCCAAAATGGCTGCCATCTTTTCCAGGGGCCATTACATGTTTACCAGGGGGCTGCCAATGGCTGGTCATTTCTATGCCAAGCTGGAACTCCCTTGCCATGACATCTGTGCCGCTGTCAAGAGTGTTGCTGCTCTTGTCTCCTCCTCCTTTTTATTCCCTCCACCCACCACCACCACCACCACCATCCCCCTTGACTGGTCAGCCCCCACCCACCACC
Source organism: Sardina pilchardus (assembly GCF_963854185.1). NCBI lineage: Eukaryota > Metazoa > Chordata > Actinopteri > Clupeiformes > Clupeidae > Sardina > Sardina pilchardus. The sequence goes on along the minus strand of NC_085004.1, from coordinate 25,111,227 downwards.
ATCCCCTCTTGACTGGTCAGCCCCCGCCTCCTTCCCCCCCCCCACACAAGCTCTCTCTATTGCTGCTGGCTCTCTACCACCACCACCACCCCCCCACACACACATACACACGCACAACACCATCACCCCCATCTCTCTCCCAGACAGCATTGTCACACACACACACACACACACACACACACACACACACACACACACACAACACCCTTGCCAGAAAGAGAGGGAGAGAGAGAGAGGACTCACAGTGATGGAATAGAGACCGGCAGTTGTTCCTTCAGCCCCAGGGTCATTATTTAAAAAGTGACAGAGACTCCCAGTGAGCGAACGTGAGGAAGGTAAAGATATAGGGTGGGGAGAGATGGAGGAGAGACCAGAGACAGAGAGAGAGAGAGAGAGAGAGAGAGAGAGAGAGAGGAGGAGGAAGAGGAGGAGGGGTAGCCAGTCTGTGCAGGTGCATTGTCCAGTGGAGAGAGAGGAGGGTGCCGTGCCGTGCCGGGAGACAAATGAATCCAGCAGGCATTTGGTACACACCGGAGATTGCTTATCGATCCAGATCGCAGTATTCAGGCCAGCCCTGGAGAGGCCTGAGAATTTTCTGAGGGAGTTAATAACCTGGCAGCTCAGCTGTCTTGTCCAATTCAGCAAAGGCAGAGGCCTAATCAGGGCTGGATTCCTTTTTCTGTCCGAGGAGAGGGCCAGCCTGCGTTTGTGTGTGTATCGTGTGTTTGTGTGTGTGTGTGTGTGTGTGTGTTGAAGGAGGATAGACCCTCTCTATTCCTGCCCTGCTCCACCTCTCTCCCTTTCACTTGTCCTCGCTCCATCTCTCTCACCCTCCGTCACTCTCTTCCTCCCTCCTTCCCTCCCTCCCTCCCTCCACATCCCTCTCTTCCACTCCGTCGGAGCTCTGAGAAAGATTGAAATGACAGCCTATAGAAAGAGGCTAATCAAATTGTTTATTATCAGTCTAAATCAATATGTATGGATTGCTAAAACATCAAAGTCAGCCCCTGCAAAAGTAATAGTCACGGGGAGCCCCTCGGCAGCTGCACCGGCCTTGACTGGGGGCCTCTGGACATCTCGCCTTTTTAAGCGACTTTCACTCTTACTTAAGTCTCCGCGACCCATAGGGGTCAGCTGGCTAAAGGGGAATATGGGGACCAGGAGGGGGGTGAGGGGAGTGGGGGGGGGGGGGGGGGTGAAGGATACAGCAGACTGGATTAGACCCCCCCCTCCACCCCCCCATCCTCACCCTCCAGTGCCAAATGTGTGTGTCTGACCCAGCTGAATGATAAACAACCCATCAATCACATCTCCGCCGAACAATTGCATTCAAATGCAAAAACCCCAGTCATAGTCATCAGGTGCTGAAGTCTGTAGGCTAAGTCTATGTCCATGTCTGTCTGTGTCACTTTCACATGTCACGCACAGACAGGAAGAGAGGCGTGGGCCCTGAGAGGGACGTGCCGCTGATCTAGAGCAGGGTCCACTGGACTGGACCAGTGACCACTCTGAACCTGATACCCCCCAGAACCTATTCTGCAGAACCTATTCTGGCTTTATCTGACCAGTGGATGTGGATTGAGAACCAAGAACTTTCAAGTTTCTATAGCCAGTGTTTCTGTTCTTATTACACCCAGGACTTCAGAGTTGAAAAGACATGGGGCTGATGACCACTGGATGGACAGTGTGCGACCACGGCTTACACTGTGACTTATCACTGAGGGGTGTTTCATAGCGACCCTGACACCGTGCAAACAGCTTGAGTGTCTCAGCGCTGATGGCTTGATTGGCTGCTGGATGAGGCTATCTTCTTCAGGCTCACTTCCAGACTGCCTCCAATGAATTCCAAAAGCTAACTTGATTGCTTCAAACACAGCAACCCTAAACGCGCCACAAATCAGAAGCACTGTATAGTACGAGGGTAATTGCTATATCTCAATTTGATGTCTCAGCCAATGGGGTTGAGCCCACTCAATCTCAGACAGATACTACAGAAACAGACATTGAAAAGTCTTTCAATATGTCTGTCAAAATAATAAAAAGTCATCCATTGCTTTTTGATGATATCTGCTCTCATTCATGTTCTTTGTCTTGCTCTCGAAGCAGTTACACAGAGGCATCGCACAATGTTCTGAAGACCTCTCAGATTAGCAGGACATTGATGTTCTGCAACTCATTGATGATGATTATAGATATTTATCGGTCGGGGACATAAGGCCAAATCTCTCAGGTCTCTCTCAAGTGAAATGTTGGCCTGATGTCAATAATCGTAATAATAACCGTGACAGAAAAACACATCTGTGATATAAGCTTCAGCTCTAACACATGGGGATCAATCAATATCACCTACCAAGACAGACAGAAGAGAAAAGTGTCTATGCTATCACCAGACAACAAAGAACCTTCTGCCACCAACTAGACATATTTAGATACACACACACACACACCCCTACACACCTACACACACACACACATACACAGAAAGAGATAGAGGGAGGGAGGAGGGGAGACAGAGAGATAAAAAAGGGATACTTCGATACACATTAGGTAAGATATCCATACCAGTTTCAAACATGGCTGAACTGAATAAACTCAATAGCAGATGACGAGACCTGAAGACAAGATACCTGAAACCTTTGATTTATTAATATTATTTTGTGTTTTTATTTTACAAATATTTCATTAGTACGTAATCAGTGTCGATGTTATTCCCTGACCTGACTTGTCACCGGTAGACAAGGTTGGACATTTTGCATGTAATGGCCCAAGACAAGACAAGTCTTAGCACTCTCATAGTACTCTAGCACCATCAGGCCCCAGTAGATGGAGACACCCAAGTTTCAGGGCGCACTTGCCAGCCAAGAGGATCACTTCTGAGCGAGTCGCTCTGGTGTGACCGGCGGGGGCACGTCCGTTACCCATGATCCTTTGCCCCCGCGACGAGGGTCTCTAATTAAAAGTCTGCAACGAGACACCCGCCGCCGCAGCCCTGGACCCGCTTGATCAGCGCAACACCCAACAATTAAGCCCTCCGCCAAGCGCCAAGGCTCTGCATTATTGATGGAGCAGAACGCTTCATTAGAACTCTTTACACAGCGCCGGAACTGAACAGCGAGTCCATTGTCATCAAACACCACTTAAACCGTGTCAAAACAGCCCAGCTGGACGAGGCCTCCCTGTGCATCCGGGTTACGGAGCGCCGGACACCCGCGCGTGCGAACAGGATACGGCCGATGAGGGGTGCCACAGCAAATCTGACAACCCTTGGTTAAAGAGAAAGAAGAATGATAAAAAAAAGAAGAGGGGGGGGGGGGAGAGAGAGAGAGAGAGAGAAACTGTGGAAGTGGGTTTTAATGGCTAACGCGGGTAAGCGTAAGGATGCACGTGAACAACTGAACCGCAACTATGACAAATCTCCATGTGATGAGACGGGAAATGTTTGAAATTATAAACAATCCCTGACCAGGAAATATGTCCTTTACATCAAAGGAGGGCTTTGTTATGGGGCGCCCTAAGCTGTATCACCGGCACAAGCCGAGAGTCGATCAAGCATGTCCACACTCCACAGATAATGCATTACTTCATAAGGTAATGAAAACCGTCTGGCTTACATTTCCTGCATGTTCAATCTGTTAAAGGACAAGTGTTTTCAAAAGCAAAGTGTGTGCTTTGAGGTGTGTGTGTGTGTGTGTGTGTATCTTTGTGCACTGTATGTGTGTGTCTAAACTCACACACAGACACACACACACACACACACACACACACACACAAACACACACACAGACACATAGACACACACACACACACACACAGCTATTTACAGAGGCGGCCAGGGACTCATCACTGCGGTCTACCAAGCACCTCGACAATAGGCTTAATTAATACACACTCAGTGCCTGGTAACAGTGCGGCTGCGAGTACATCTCGTTCAGAGACACTTAATCCAGCGGTAGATTTGGTTGCTCCCCTCTCCAGCGCGCTCTCACAGCATCCCAATCAAAGCCACGGGGGCCGTCTCTGGTGAACTCATTAGACGGCCACGCTTAGCAGGAAGAGGAGAGAGAGAGAGAGGGAGAGAGAGAGAGAGAGGGAGAGGGAAGGAAGGGAGGGAGAGAGAGAGAGAAGGGAAGGAAGGGAGAGAGAGAGAGACGGAAGGGAGAGAGGAAGAGAGAGAGAGAGAAGGAAGGGAGAGAGAGACAGCAGAGGAAGAGAGAGACTCCCTTGAGCCCAATGCACCCCTGCCCAAAGCACTCATCACAGCATCCCTCTTCACACACATACACACACACATACACACACGCTCAGTCTGTACACGCATACATGTACACACAGACACAAACACGCTCAAAACAAACACACACTATGTGTGTGCAGTCTCAACAAATGCAACTAAATTTTACGAGCACTATAGTGCCAGAAGATGACATAGCAACAAAACACACACACACACACATACACACACACACACCTCCTCACTATTGGATTTTCAACTTATGATTACATTCATTAACAGGCATTGCAGTTGATGCGGCCTCACATCCTGACTCTCTGGTTTAGCAGGAGATTAATCACGGGCTTTTATCAGCCCACACCAGCATCTCTCTCCACCTACCAGCCCAGGGAGGGAGCTGGGAGTCGGGTGGAGCAGGTGGGGTTTAGGGGGACAGGAGTCAGCACCGGGGGGGGGGGGGGGGGGGGGCAGCTACAGGAGACCCAGAGGAGGGAGGGGTGGGTGGAGGTTGGTTGTGCACAGGGGTCCAGTGGTTAAAACAAAAATCATTTGCATCTATTTACATCCAGTGACAGAACAGTACGTGTTTCATGAGCATGCATGCAGACGGAAACGTCATTAGGTCAAATTTGCTTGGTAACTGATTACAGCGAATCATGCGCAGGCAAAGACATCAGACAAATGAAACTTTTAACTGTTTTAAAAAAAACCTATGAAAAGTAACATGACTAATCGTCTCAGTGTTTTACTGACAGACTCTAGCTTATGAGACGTCTCTAACTATTATCTGCGGTGCCAAAGGAAAGCGAAGAGTCTAGAATGATGAATGCACGCCGTAAAGGAGAGAGTGGCTTTGTTTGTATGTTTTAATTGTCTTTAAACAAACAGAGGTAAGGTGCCTGTAACTGTGTTTGTTTATGTGTGTGTGTGTGTGTGTGTGTGTGTGTTTGTATGTGTGTGTTTGTGTGTGTGTGTGTGTGATTGTGCATGTCTATAAACGTTTGAGTTGAAGATGGGTCTGGAAAATGGGGATGTTTACGCTCCTTGCATCATTCCTCAAGCTCCAGGGATGGTGGGAAGAGAGAGAGAGAGAGAGAGAGAGAAAGAGAGAGGGATGGAGGGAGAGGGAGGGAAAAAAGGTGAGTGATATAATTCTTCCGTCCCCGCCCTGCGATGCATTACCCAGGATGTACAGCAAATTACACCCAGTGTCCATTAGTTCCTTTCAGGGTTAATATTGATGCAGATATCATTTCTATCCGCCATGTCATTTATTTGAAATACTATGTGAGCTAGTAGCTCCGGCAGTGAATCAAATCAATTGATAGAGCAGTTAGCCCGGGCGGCCGAGGCTGCCTGCGAGGCGCTGAGCGAGCATGAAATATTATGGAGATTGTTCTTTAAAGTGATCTCTTTATCATCATTTGTCTGCAGGCCGGGCGATCCTATCCCGCCGCTGCCTCCCTCTTGGGCACCAGCTGTCATAACTCAATCAGCCGGATAATGCGCCGCGCCGCGCGCGCGCGTGTGTGTGGCGTGTGCCTGGTGGGAGTCGTGGGGCTGAGCTGGAAGGAAGGGGTGGGGGGGTGGGCTGGGGGGTTGTGTGGTCGTTGGCCCCCACCCCCCCTCTCCTTTTCCGCTTCCCCACAACATACTCACACATGCACATACACACTGCTGAGACACGCACAAATTACTATGATTAAATACACACATACACATATGTAGTGTGGGTTAAGCACGGACACAGATGAATCCCCACCACCACCCCCCACCCACACATGCACACACACACACACACACACACACAGAAATATGCACAAGACACACACACACTCTATAATACACTCACTCACGCACACACACACACACACACCCCTCCCCTCCACCCCATCATCCGCTGGTCCCCTGCCGCACGGCTGCCACATTTGTCAGAGAGCATCCGGCGAGCAGCTCATCACGCGCGCTGATGGCCCGTCTCTCTGTGGCCTGCTTGTTTGTGTCAGCTCCTGTGTGCTCGGCTGCTAGTTTATGTCAGCCACTACTGTATGCCTCCCTCTGCCACTGCTGCCTTCTGTCATGTTTAACTGGCTGGGGTGGAGAGAGGGGTGGGGGGCGGGTGGGGGGGTGCTGGCCCCCCCTGCAAAAACGTACAATAAATCACCCAAGCCATAGGCCACTATTTGTTTTCTGGGCACTGGTTATACTGCTTGTGTGTGTGTGTGTGTGTGTGTGTGTGTGTGTGTGTGTGTGTGTGTGTGTGTGTGTGTGTGTGTGTGTGTGTGTGTGATGGTGTGCATTGGGGCCATTTGTTTATGGCTACTTAAGGGGAGCACATACGGTCAGCATCACCGGAGGGGGAAAAAGGTCACTGTCTCTCTTTTGTTCATTGTGATATGTGTTATGCTGTCAGTGTTTAGACAGGAAAGATCCCCTCTCAAGGGCCTGTCTCATCAGCATAAACAAATACTGCTGACTAACCAGTAATGAATCAGAGACAGGAAGTAGACGGATATTCATATCTTGCCAGCTTGTACTGTATGACAGTAGACCAAAAATGGTCAGAATTGAAAGATTACAAAACAATGCAACAAATGTTTCCCACCAATTTTCGACGATTCCCAGGACATGGAAACACCAGGCACATGCAATTTTGTGGGCATGTCGCTCCACCAGGCTGATAAGGAATAGAAGTTTTTGGTCCTTGGGGCCCAGCCCTTCTCAAAGCTGGGGAGACTGAAAGTAGTTTTCTTGGCAACCGTTGAGACCATAACAGTTTTTTTTGTGGGATGTTGGTGGTCTCAAGGAGAGGCATCAACCCTGCTCATAACTGCTCATTTGTGGTGTAGCGCCACCTAGCGAAAGACTTGTGATGAGAATCTGTAAACCACATGAAACATGTCATGGGGATCACCGACAATTTCTGGACACTCCATGCAAGTTTCTTATAATTCTACCCAAAAGGGAGCACTGCAACTGATGCATTTCTTAATTTCTAGAACCACTTTGAAATATGATGTTTACTCTTGGCCACATTTGCTCACATCTGATTAAGTATTGTCTTACTTTACAAAATGGCTGCCAACAGCCAATCACAGCCAAAACAATTTTGTGCCAATATCTTGTGATGGTGCAGGCTCAAAGTCTTGAGCCACTATGTTGTGATGGTGAAGGCTGCACTGTTAGCCTATCACATGCTTTAGAAGCAAAAACTTAGTGCAATTGCACTAAGATGGGTGGTGCTCCATTTGACAGATTTCAAGACAACCATGCATGTGCCCATGTCTTGATAAGGGTTCAAATGTAAAGAAATTTGACATACTGAATTACAGCTATAATTTCTGCATGCATGACAACTTTTATGCAATTCTCTCCACAGGGAGTAGGGTACTGCATCTAACCCATAGACCCCTAAGATCACCACTTGGATATGGATATGGGCTTGCCTGTCTGGGAGCAACATCTGGTGTGTAGACTTTGCATTTACACATAAGCTTACACACACACACACACACATGGACATAGGGGTAGGGTTGGCAACTTTCTCAACCCCAAATGAGGGATACTTTGTTGCAGGTTTAACATTGTGCATAGCATAAAACATCTATCATTGACAATTTGACAAGGCCAACGAGGCTGTGATTGAAATTCGGGACTGTAACTGTCCTTGACGGGACAGATCAAAATCACCCATAATACGGGATGTACTGGACAACTCGGGACGCTTGGCAACCTTACATAGGGGGGCACACACACACACAAACACACATATGCACACACAATGACACTCATAGACACACACTACAATAGATGCACACCTTTGTTGCAGATTTTTCTTAATTAGGATTAGGAAGTAGGCTACACACAAGTTTGTGAACTTGAATACTTATGTACAAAATTTGAAGGTTTTGTAGAATTAACCTTTATACATAAGCAAAACATTGGTTCAGAAATCATTGAGCAACCAAGTGGAAAGCATGTAAGACTTGCGGTATACAGTGAGTTGGGAGTAGGAGATGGAGAGAAGTTGAGAAGCGTGATTTATTTTTCTTTATATGCCGCACCGCACAGTCTTATTATGAACTGCTACGCAGTAGCCTACATCTAGTTTTATCTCAATGTAATGAGGCACTGTAGGAAGTGGTATAATAGTGGAACACATTTGGTCAATTATCAACAGTGTTATTTGCGTTGTTACAGCCTGTGTGCACCAGCTAATATGATACAGACTCATTCATTCCTATATGTCTTCTGAGTTCTGCTTCAGAATACAATCAAGCAAAGGGATGTATTATTGAAGATCCGGTCACCGGAACCTAAGCAGCCTTAGCCATGCGTTGCTCTCCTCCGCACACCCGACTGATATTACATCACTTATGCTGCCCTGGATTTGGTGGCTGTAAAGAATCTGTTGGCCTCAACGGGATACTCTCTGTTCAAACAGCATTAAATCATGGCCAATACTGAGCAATGGCTGCCCGCTGTAAAAATACTTGTTCTGTGTGCAAACGATTACGAGACGAGGCTCAGGAGGGTAAAGGCATTGTGTTTCGTTTTACTCTCTTTTGGATGGTGATCATGAGAGAAATAATGTGAAAAGGGGAAAATAAGGAGATTGCATAAAATGACAGTAGAGGCGTGAAACAGCTCTGCCCCTGTCAATGCGCTGATTGTAGCACAAGGCTAGACGATGACAAGGCCGGAAGGGGGAACAATGAGGGGCTCTTAGCACATGGCGACTTGCCATTTGTCACTGTACAGTGATAAAACACGTCCAGAAGTGTCCTTTGAGCTCCGAAAAATGCCTGTCAAATCCATTAATCAAAGCAAGATGGCCGATTATGCTATCGCTAGCGCCATGAGACGGGGTGGGCTGGGGGGGGCACTAAAAGGCCGGTCAGTGATACGACACTCCCCTCTCTCACACGCGCGGCACGGCCGTGACTAATGATGACCACTCGCCGGCCATATTGATCATGGCGGCCAGGGGAGGGGAAATGGTGAAAGATGGGGTCCGCGAAACCCTCCCTTCGAACTTTAGTGCACGTCCAGGGCAGGCCTAGGGCGCCTCTAATGAACAGTGTTTATTTTGGGAGGGTGGATTGTGCCTAGTGAGTGTGTTTCTTAACGAGACCAATGAGGGGGGATCAATGCGGGGCAATGGGAGGCAGCGAGTCTTTTGGCCCACTCCTGATTCCACAGACCGGGCGGGCAACATCCATCAGCGCCGGTTGACACGACTTGCCAGCGCGAGCCGAGAGAAGAGCTTAGCTATCTCAGCACCCCGAAACGCCCGTCGCTATACGTCGCTCCGCAGAGTTGGTCCGTGTTTCAGGGCGAGATCAAACGCAGCACTTTTTTGTTTCGGAGGGCGCCAGCAAGTTTCTCTCCCTGAGAAGAGACCGTGGCTCTGGCTCTGCGGCGTGCGCGTGCTGCAAACAGCAGCTGGATGCCATTCCTCGGCTTTCTCGCCTGCCTCGCTCTGATTGGAGAGATGGACGAGAGGGGTGTTCTGCTGCCTTGCCGCCGACGCTGCCGCCGCCACCGCCTCGCCCTCACGATTTTTCCACAGATTCAGCAGGAAATGTTTTTTATTGTGCATGTTTTGCCTCGGCGATCCAAACAACATAACTCCACGTGCCTCTGCTCCGCTTCGGGCCCATGACAGGAGTTTGCTTTTAATGGAGTGCATTTGCAATAATGTGTCTTTATTGTGTTGGCCCAGAGGGAAAGCGGCGCGCTCCGTCTAAACCGTCCAAATAGCTTGAAGTCTAACTGGCTCAAATGCGCAAAATCCAATCGTTTAGTCACTGTTTTCCATTGCTTTGAGATCTCTTCTGTGCATACCGGTAGCAGACACGCCGAGCGATGGCCTCGGGCAGTTCCCAGAAGGCCGTGCAGCGCGCAGCAAACTGCAAATTACACAGCGGGCTGGTGCAAAGCAACCCAGCCAAAACAACAAGCACTTTCGTCTTTCATTCCCAAATCATACAAAAACAACATCCAACTTGGCCCCCCGAAACCGAAAGGGGCACGCCCACTGGCACGTCCGAAAGCCCTCACGTCCGATCTCGGCTCCGCAGAACACCTATTACATGAGCCCTCGTTGGCAGTCCCCCCCCCCCCCCCCCAGTTCACCCCCTCCCTCTTAGCTGTTCATTCATGAAAACTCCCCTCCTCCCCTCCCTCCCCACCACCTCTTTCCCCCGCCTGCACCTCTGTCCCGGTCCTCCCGAAGCTCTGTCATTCGGCGCAGCTGGTTTGTTTTAAGAACAAGGCCCCGGCGGTCGGTGGTGGCCACCAGACGGAACTGCGAGCCAATCCGCGCGGCCGCAGTCATCCGCGCCGGTCCGGGGAACGCTCGCAAAGTTAAATATAGAACGCCTTCTGGGTTGTCACAACAGATTTAATAAATTCCTCCCCGACAGTTTTGCGTAATGCACCCCTTGTTTTTAAAAGACCCAAAACACTCCCTTTCCCTTGTTGTTTATTTTCCTCAAGCCCCACTTTTGTTGATCTCGAGCCGTCGAAAACACACCAGCGCAGCGCTCGTGTGCTGAGAACAAGCTTGGAGTGTTTAATAAACTTTATTGGCTTTCTGTCTAGGGGGGCACCTCCCACGATGACTGCAAGAGGGAATACGACGAGGATAGAGAGGGAGGGGGGAAAAGAGACGTTATCGCCATTACACCATCCGATGAGCAAGAGCAGACGAGGAGGTAAGTCATCTCCATTTTTCTGACAGTTAACACTGATAACGCTCCAAACGGAGAACATACCAATGAGCCAATGACCATAACCACCCAATTGTCTTTGAAAACGTGCTTCGCCTGGGAGATGGAAACAATCTAGCACATACAATTAATATAAAAAATGCAATAGGACCACAACGGGCGTCAACAACAACATCGTTGCGTTGTGCCAGAAACCCAACCAGGAGAAACAGCGAAAAAACAGACCATTAGCGGAGCAGAGCAGAGGACAGGAGAGCAGCCTCAACCAGAGCACAGACAGAGGCAGTGTGTTGCCCAGCTGTGGGCGAGCCAGGCACTGGGCTGGGCGTCTGCGCACGCACACACACACGCACGCACACACACACACACGCACGCACACACACGCACACACACACGCACATGCCCTCGGTAGGCTGGCTCTCTCTCTGTGTCACGGCATCAGAATGCACGGCTGTGTCTGCATGTGGGTCCTGAGAACAGCCTGACGGTTTGGCGCGGCGCTATCAGGTGCAGATAAAGGCCATGGAAAGACTGAGAGCAAAACAGACAGGGGAGCTTGGGTCTCTATCACCGCAGGCCCGCGCACACTTCCTCTCGGCTGCCTCTCTCTCTCTCTCTGTGCTTCCCTCCTCTCCTGCTGTTTAAAAAAATGTCCCTTTTTCCAGCTTTTTCTATTTTTCGCTCTCTCTTTTTTCCTTTCTCTCCAACAACTGCTTTCATCATTTCTCAATTATTCTCTCTTTTTTTCTGCCTTCGATTTTCTTCATTTCTCCTTCCCATTTTCTTCTTTAATCATTCTCTTTCAGTGTTTTCGAAAGGCCCCTTTAATGGCGAAACCCATTTTGCCGTGACTCGGGATCAGTGATGATGTAGAGAAGGGCAAGAGATGCCTCGAGGCCCAATGATACCTAGTGGGCTTACATTTCTGCGCCGTAAACCAATGAGGTAACATGCACCGTGAAACTGTAGTTTTTTCCTAAGCCGAGCTTGAAAGGGAAATATAGGAAATTCAGGGCAGTTTGGGTTTAATCATGGGCTGGGCAAAAACCAATGAACACAGAAGTAATAATGATTTAAATTTCTGCTCTCTGTGGAGCGCAACACATGTTCCTCTGAGCGGGGAGGGAGCACGGCATGTTCCAAAAAAAACCTGAGCTCTGTTTCCCGTGGAACGGTACCATATAACCAGACCATACCGTGATCTGTTAATGAATAACACGAACAATTTCCATCACTTGCCATATTAACCTGCCCGAGAACCTGAAAAACAGTCCCCCCCCCCCCACCTCCAGGGGAACGAGTGCAGATGTGAGGGAGGTCAAATAAATGGCCATGATTCATCCGCAACCCTATCCCAACATCCACTTAGCCCGAGGTCTGTCTTGCCAGGAGCCACCTGTTGCCCCCTTTTTAAAGAACTCCGAGCTGCACAAGTTCTGTCATGTGGAACCTGTCTCTCGGCCTTCCCCGCGCCAAAGACTTCTAATGATTTAAATAAAAATTGTACACGGCCTTGGAGACGTCATTCGGCTCCCCCGTGCACACTCAGAAGTGTGTGTGTGTGTGTGTGTGTGTGTGTGTGTGTGTGTGTGTACGTGTGCGTGTGTGCATGCGTGTGTATGTGTTTGTGTATGTGTGTATAGTGGCCATTCTCTTCCAGTAATGGAGGAGCCAGATGCTAAGTCAATCACAATCCCACTGCCAAGCGTTACTGTACACAGCTGTACATAACTTTGGGATGGATTCATGCAACAGTCCATTGGCTTTTATAGATTACCGAAAAAAAACATGATTTGTAACGGTGCGTAATGGGGAACGATTTTATTCACTTCGGACTAATTTAACAACAATTCTAATCACGATTCTTCCAAGAGAACCAGGAAAGAATCAAGCAGACATAAGGCCCTTTCTTGGACCAATCACAAAGCATTTCTCTTGGCTCCAGGTCTTTTTCTTCCCTTTCTTTCCCATCACCACAATATTTAAGCCGTTGCCTATCTAGACTTTCAATTACTTAAAATGCCCTTTTGATCAAATTTAATTAAAGGCGGGCAATTACTTGGGCGAAATTAGCAGCATTTAAATGCGTCCATTTACTTGATTAAAGTTACATGATGAGAGTGAGGTAAGCTAAGACCAATACTTGCGCGATGAAAGGGCAGGGGAGAGATATTGGGTGTCAGGTGTGGCCCCGGGAGCAGAGTGACGGCGCATTACAAAAAGCCGCAGGTGAATAAATGAAGAGCAAGTGGCGTGTCGCTTCCGTCGCGGTCGAGCTCGGCTGAGTATCGTGTAAGGCTTACAGCTTTCTGAATGCCGTGTCACGTAGTCGCGACGCGATTCTTCGTGGGGCACGGATACTCCAGCCTCTGGTTACCGTTCTGAGAAACGCACACCTAGCCAGCTCCATTTCTAAGGCCAAAAGAGAGAGAGAGACAGAGGAAGGAGAGAGAGAGAGAGAGAGAGGTGGAAGGATTGGAGGGACTCAAGACTCCATTCTGATTCAGTTACAATTTATGCCATTCAAACATTTATGTTTTTAAATATGATATGTCACAGAAACCACAGTGAAATCTAAGGTCAAAAATGCTTGTCAGAGCTGGAATCAGGTAATATGTGAACTTCTTTAGTTTAGCTTGTCATCTTTTCCTCTCTTTCTCAAGTCACTTTCCATTTTCACTGGCCACATTAGTCCTGTCCTGTGCCAGTCAGGAATGAGAAACTGCAGACCCTCATGCTGGTGGACGTTGTCGGCAGGGGAAAAGAATTCATAGATTGTGTGAACTGTGTGTGTGTGTGTGTGTGTGTGTGTGTGTGTCTGTATGTGTGTGTGTGTGTGTGTGTGTGTGTGTGCCTGTGTGTCTTTGTGTGTGTGTGTGTGTGTGTGTGTGTGTGTGTGTGTGTGTGTGTGTGTGTGTCTCTGTGTGTGTGTTTGCCTGTGTGGGGCCTTTGACTGGCCGTGGAACAGGTAGCCGTCACTCTCTTCCTGCCACGCGCAACACAAACCAGCCTCCACAGTTCCCCCCGCAGTTCCCTCCACAGTTCCCCCCGCAGTTCCTTTCTGCCTGCTGCCGGCTATTATTTTCACATGTCATAAAGTCCCATGATGCTCATATAATCAGTAACATTCAGTGGTGCTGCGGCTTCTTACAAATAATTAGCCCAAATTGACCCGCGTCTTCCTCCGGGCAGCCCCTCCACCTCCTCAGGGTCACAGATATGAATGATGAGGCTGGGGGTTAACTGTGGGTCACGGACAGCTTCCTATCTCCCCGGTTATTTATTCAGGAGAATGAGAAATTGATCACATTATTGCGTTAAGAGGGGACCTGATTCGTTATAATCAGCTGGCTATTGGCAGCTGGGCGCCAGGAGGCATTGCTGTTGCATTAGATATGCTCTGGCAGCCATAGGTCACAACTGGCCAGGCCATTTTACAACTTCACGTCACCCCCACTGACCTTTTGATGACCACTTTACAAAATGGAGGGGTGGGCAAAAAGAAGAGGACAGCAATAAATGGGAGGGTGATATTACTCGCAGGGTGCACACCGTTGCTCAACTGACAACTTAGATGCTGCGATAGCTGAAGCAAAGAATAGTGTAGTTAGTAGCGAATTGAACAAATAAATAGACGGATATTACTGAAGTGGTGTATACAACCAAATTAGAATTAATTCATAAATTATTATTTTAATTCTTAAATTTACATGATTTGCCATAGTTTGAAAAAAAAATAAATGTCTGACTTTGTGTATTCAGCTTAATTCAGTTGTGACCTGAATTTTGTATGCAATTTTAAAATAATTGTAATCACTTTAATTCCAACATGTGATGTAAGTGGCTAATTAGCATTCAAATGAAGAGCCAGTAAATCTGTACGTAGAGGTGAAAAAAGACAGACCCAAGGACATGACACCATGTGTGTCTGTGTGAGAGGGATGGGGGACGTCGCTCTTCACGAGCAAACAGATGTCACGGGCTAATACTGTAAAATTCCCTAGTGTCTTTAATTCAGTTGTGAACTGTGGTCCCAGTTCGGCTTTCTTATGACAATCTGCCACTTTTCGTCAGGTGGAAACGGCGATCTTTGCGTTGTCACCCAGATTTTCCGTTTCCTTGTTTTCTTCCTTACTAACCTTTTAAGGAGAAAGGCATCTGTAAAAATGGTGTCAGATTAGAGCATGCAGACGATTCTTTGATTCTGCCATGCAAGTTGCTCGCTATTTCAAAGTTCAAAAAATCATCAACAAATCATCTGTGGTATTTTGCACTGTAAGCACAAATTACTTCATGGTATTTCGAATTAATAACCCAGAATTAATAATTCAGTGTTAAACATATACCAGTTCAGAAAAAGCTTTGAAGTAATACAATAAAACATAAACGCCGGGGAGACAGTGATAAATGTAAAAAGAATAGTCCACTGAACCGGGTCCATCCTTTCCTCAGCTCTCAGGAGGTAGTGGACATCATCTCAGGTCATTAATCAGATGGATCTGGGCCGCCTTTGTGTGCACAGGGAGGGTTCCTGTGTTTGTTCAGAGTCGCGATTTAGACCAGAAAGGACTTGGGTACAGTGGAGTATCTCTCTTCTCTGTACATTCTCTGATATCAGGCCTGTCTCTCTCTCTCGATTGTAGAAGTCACACTACGAACTCTGTTGCACAGTCGTTGGCTGGGTGGTGTGTGTGCCTGTTTAGGGTGAAAAACATCTGCATTTAAATTATTCCACTTCCTCAGGCTTGAATAAAATCACCTCCCTCCTCAAAACAACAACAACAGGAAGAGAGCCATTTTTACAATAGTTTCACCAAGATCTGCAAGAGGTCTGGGCTTCCTGTGTGTAGACTGTGTGAAAGTGCTTTAGTTGTGAAAACTGTGTCGGAAAAACAGAATGAATAAGAACATTTTAAAGAATTATATGTCTTGAAATTCATTAACTGTACTCACATTACATTAATTCATTAACTGTACTCACATCACATTAATTTCGGGATATGTAATTATTTAGTTTAATACTATCTGTCACATGCTGTGCACAGATAATAAATAAATCAATAGATAGATAGATAGATAGATAGATAGACAGATAGACAGATAGATAGATGATGGCACTCTCCTCACATATCTGCCATTATGGTAAGCAACCATGGACAAACTGTTATCTGGTTAATCATTAGCTAGGTGTTGCCACTGGCTAACTGCCTTAAAAACACACAGGTCATAGAATCTGCTCCTCAAACGTCCAGTGGGGGAACTGGGAAATGAAAGCCATGAAATCAGACAACAGGCCATACTACTGAGTTTCTCTCAAAGGTGGCACAGTTTGAAGTTAATCCTAGTGACCACTCTGAAAGTATATGCTCCATGTTTTGTTTTGAGCAAGGAATAGTGTAGTTAGTAGTGAATTAAACAAATAAATAAACAGATATGACTGAAGTGGTGTAAACAACCAAACTAGACTGAATTAATAAATTCATACCACAAGTGAATTATAAATATAAATATTAAAAGGGGGTTGTGAAGGAGGAATTCATTTCAAGGGTTTCATTTGCAATTGAAATTGCACAAATAGAGTACTGATGTAATTTCACTTAATATGTGGTATGTAAAGAAAAGCAGGAAGGGTGTTTTGATACAGACACCACATTTATTTGTAATCTTTAATTACAATTTTTGTATTTTTCTCAATCAGCTGTAAGCATATAATATGAGATACATGTGAGTCCTAATACTAATAAATGTGTCATAATTATGCTAATATGCAGCCTTGCATAGGTTTATGCAAACTTGTGATCATGTGAGCTTTGGTGATACATTTTTTTAAAAGCAACCTATAGAAGGCAGAGCATCGGTTGTAAAAAGTAGAAAATCTACAGCAGTAAATGTTACACATTAAAAGTGTTCAGGTTCAGTACAGCCCACTCTGATCCATGTTAAAAACACAGGTTGGAACTCTTTACGGTTACGGAGCCTTTTCCCTGTTCAAGCGAATGGTGCTGAGTCATGTAAGAAAGCTGGGCTCTTCAAGCACGACTCTGCGAAATAAACAAAATCTCTTCCTCTTAACATTCCGCTGTCACACACTCAAATGCAGAATTGATCCTACTGGCTCATAATCGAACGGAGACACTTTAGAAATCCCCCCTCTACTCCTGGCACCGTGTGATCTCCCCAACGGTAGTCAGCATGAAGTCAGTGTATACACACCAACGCCCCCATGGTTACTCAAATGGCGTCGTTTGTATGACTAATGCTTAAGCTTCGTTCGTATGAAGTTTGCCTTGTCGATAAATCATTACGCGTCCGGTGAGACAAGGCAACGACAGGTAATGTGAAGAGGGCCTGACTACTAAGTGCGAGTAACTAAAACAGCCATTGAGTGCTGAGGGCATGTAGGATAAAATGTTCAAAAACCTGTCATGGGTTTTGAGGAGAAACAGCTGTGGCACATATATGAATCAACTTGAAACTGTCCAGGCCTCATTAATGACGATGGAACGGCTTAAAAAGTCTGTTTCTGCACAGTTTCATCCACATCATGTGTAGTGCTTTAGTTTCCCGCAACATTTAGTAGAACTGTATGCCACTTGAACAAGCCTTGTGTGACAGCCGACATAAACAGTTGTGAAGACTGTTCCTAAATCGTGACAGCTGTCATTAAGGCAACTTTTGTCAGCAAGTTGACATAACGCCTGTGTTAATAAAATGTTGTTGACGTTAGGCTATAGACGTCTGTGCGGAGTTGAAGTAGCATGTAATTGCAGCTGCTAAGTAATTAAGTGTATTCATGGAATGTCAGATTTAAATCAGGCTGAAATTTCAATTTATCTCAAATAATGCCCCGTAAAAGGACATTTAAATGTCACATCAACATTATATCAATATGTACAGGGGTGCTATGTAAACAGCAGCGCATATGAATATTTATATACATTTATATCAGCGAAATCAAGTCATCAAGTAGCATATTATAGGAGTGTGACTGTGCTGACAGTCCTCAGTGTCAATCAACTTGAAACAATTTCAAAATTCAACACTGTTGGAGCTGACATGAAGAGTTAGCTTTGCGTGACATTTGGCCAGAGTGTGGTCACGTCTGCTGTTTAAGACAGAAAGGGCTTACTATATTGCAGTTTGACAGTTCCTTGAGACAACTCGTACCTCGAGACTTAAGTACGTCTCTCCCTCTCGATCCCCCCGCCCCTCCCCGGTGCATGTGCGTGCAGGCAACCGTGGCGGCGAGTGTGTGTGAGTGTGTGTGTGAGTCTGGTGTAGGGAAAACAGATCGCTGTGACACATTCTGCGACCCCATGAAGACTCCTGAACACTCTGGTGCCACATTCCGGAGAGTTCCTGGTGGGCCCATGATGGAGCCGTGTTCGCGCTACACTACTGACTTGTGGCTCACGTCAGAGCTTCAGTCTGATGGATGAATAATCTCTTTCTCCTCACGCTCTTTTCTCCTCCCCCCCCCCACACTTTCTCTCTCTCCTCTCCTGTGTCAGCTTTTCTCCCTCTTTTTCCGACCACTGCTATCCTTTCCCTTCGATCTTCTCCTTTTTCGCGCAGCGCTAACTGTTCCGCTGCGAGGGCCGGTATGACTGTGCATTTCTGTGTCGGAAAAAGGAGCAAGCGGGTCAATTTGTTCCTCCGCCGTGCACACTTGCCCCCGGTGACCCCCCCTGCCACCCCCCCCCCACTCCCCATTCTACGCTCTCGGCTTTTTCTGCCGGTGATCAATGGTGCCTGACCCACCCTGTCACACAAGTGCACCACAAGTGCCGTCCGTGGCCGAGCGACCGCTGCGTCCGACTCTCGGGCCACTTACCGGTCCTTGAGCCCCAGAGCACTATGTGGGAGTGGGCGGCAGAGGAAGATCAGGCTAATGTGCAATCTCGAGACTGACCCTAGGCCCCCCCTCACCACCCCCCAACCCCCCCCCCCCCCCCCACCCCACTCCCTGTCCACCCCGCCATTTACATGCTTTACAAGTGACTACCCTGTTCTCACCTGGTAAGGTCATCCCTTACTGCCGGCAATTTGCGTCTGGCTGCCCAGGGCTACGTCTTTTGTAGGGAGACATTCAGCTGCGTTTATGGTGCCCTGGCCCAGTAAAGCTGGAGTCAGTCTGCAGTCTGCATGCACACTGCTGGGGGAGAGAGGCGGCGGGGTGGGGAGACACACACGCAGACCCAGTCCCACTGGGGTCCGCTTGACGACACAGTAAACTTACATGGGCCTCCTCGATAGTTCCACCCCTAGCCTAATTGACCACAAAACAGCTGACTGAATCTTCATACGTGCATGTTCAATTTCCCCTTCGTCTTCTATTGGGGGGATGCTCTCTGGCACAGAGCAGATCTGTGGCTAGCAGTTTTGAGTGAACGTGAATCACATTCATCAACAGACTTACTGCAAAAAACATCTTTTTTTGACATTAAACACATATTTATGGTACTAAAAATGCTACCTTAAATGTGAGATATTGTGGAATACTGTGTACATCTACACAGTTTATAAATATAAGATGTAATAATGTCATTATTTTAAAACGGCTTAACGGCTTGATTAAGAACTAAAATGGTTTGCCCCATAAGCGCTCTTGTGTGATATTCACTGTGACTCACACACACTCATCTGGCTAGAGAGCAGGCACTGGTCTAGCTCACCATTAGTCATTGGCCACTTCCGCTCTTCAGCCCTCTGGTATGCAGCACCACACATTGAGCTCTGGCACCTATAGGAAAAAATAACATGTTGACATATAGCAAATCCTATATGACTGCCGTCTCCTCTCTGCTGCAAGACATGGTGCTACTGACTAATTCTTAAGATTTAGCTTATTTCCCTGAAATCCAGAGTTCCCGACACTGGACACAGTTTAGATTAATAGATTGGGGTTTAAATATAGTTTAATTATGATACATTCATTTTAACCTTAACCGACATTGTCACAGTTATTTTCCGAGTAACACCATGAAATTCTGAAGTGCTTTGAATATTGATGGTGAAAATAACAACAAAAGTTCATAAGAATTTCAAATGTCTTAAATAATTTAGTTATTTCTAAACATGGGCAATTGTGACCTTTGAACAGAACTTCTTTGAGATTTAAACGCAACTTCTTAAATATCTATGAATATACATGCAATCAACATAATCAACAACCACCAATACATGTGTATTAGTTTATAAAAAAAGATGAACATTGCTTAATATCATTAAACATCAATATCATATGCGTAATGTATGGGGGAAAAAAACAGCAGTGCAGCCATGGTCCGAGGCCAACCGATCACCTCATCTGCAGTTCATCACCGAGTTTCTGTAGAGATATTGGAGAGGACCACACCAGAGAGCTGATAAACCCTCTGTGTGTGTGTGTGTGTGTGTGTGTGTGTGTGTGTGTGTGTGTGTGTGTGTGTAATCCTGCCTCCTGGTTGCAGCGGTGCCTGCTGCGGTGGTCGTGGGTCTGTTTGATCTGGGGCAGACTGAGTGACTCACCGATGCTCACCGCTCTCTCTCTCTCTCTCTCTCTCTCTCTCTCTCTCTCTCTCTCTCTCTCTCTCTCTCTCTCTCTCTCTCTCTCTCTCTCCTCTCTCTCTCTGCGCTCTGTGCCGCACTACACCGCACCGCACACACGGCGGTGGGAACTCCGCAGGTTGGCAGGAAGGTCTGAAGGCCTGTGTCTGGTCCGTCTGGAGAGTGTGTGTTATGACTTTGGGCACACACACACCATGTCTGTCTGAGACAGATACTGATTTACTGGACCACGCACGCATATGCGGGTATTCACACACACACACGCAGGCTCACACACACATACACACATACACACACACACGCAGGCTCACACACACATACACACACACACACAGGCTCACACACACACACACACACACACACACACACACACACACACACACACACATGCACATCGTTGCTCACATACACACACACACACACACACACTTCCACACTTCCAGTCGGAAAGATAGATTGGCACACTCACACACTTACACTGCTCACACACACTCACAAGCTCACACATACTAAACCATGTATCTGATACATGTGCATTGACCACATACTGTACACACACACACACACACACACACACACTCACACACCTTCAAAGGCATCCGGTGTGGGCAAGCTATACAGTGATCTATTGTATCTCCCAGCCTGCATCAGAGGCTCAGAGAGATAGCGCACTATGCTAACAATGACACACATGCTCCAGAGCTTTCATGCTAAGGCCTGTCATGACATCATGCAAAAACATAACCGTGGGAACATCACACGTTTTCTTTCTATTTTCTTTTTTTTTCTTTTCGTTTTTTCTTTCTCTTTTCAGATCTGCCCTTTAAGATCTCTGTGCTCCACGGCCGCGGCCCCTTGCATGCTGTGGATCACGTCTGACTAATCGGCGTGCGGTGTCTGTGTGGGCTCGTACAGTCCCTGTGCAGGGGAGGGGGGCGGAGGGGAGGGAGGGGGAGGTGGGGTGGAGACCCCCCTGGTCCCAGAGGTGGGCCATTACTGGCCAGATGAGGTTTAATTACCCAGAATTGTTAAGTGCGCTCTGGTGGGGTGGGTGGATGTGACGCCTCCAGTGCTCCAACACTGACTCCAGTGTGACACAACACCACGGCCTGTGTGTGTGTGTGTGTGTGTGTGTGTGTGTGTGTGTGTGTGTGTGTGTGTGTGTGTGTGTGTGTGTGTGTGTGTGTGTGTGTGTGTGTGTGTGTGTGTGTGTCTGTGTGTGTGTGTGTGTGTGTGTGTGTGTGTGTGTGTGTGTGTGTGTGTGTCTGTGTGTGTGTGTGTGTGTGTGTGTGTGTGTCTGTGTCTGTGTGTGTGTGTGTCTGTGTGTGTGAGAGAGGGAGGGCTCCCACACAGGTACATTTACAGCTCTCATTGCTAGATCAATGCAGTTCAAAACTGTATGAAACATTACACAGAACTAAGCTATTGCAACATTAAAATACCATGATTATCATTTTTTAATTCATTAAATGTCAGTGGCAGTTTATTTTGTAATGGCAGTTTAAAATATCCATATTCACACTAAATATTATATACCATATCATAGCACAAATATATAATTCACTATACATTTCATAGATTCATTCAATGTAAAATAATAACCTTGTAATGTAATAACTTTGCTTATTTTTACTTAGGTATAAGAAAATTGAAAACTTGGCTAAAAATACTCTAGAATTGGATATTAGTCTCTCTTTGGCTAAGGATGAGATTATATTGGATTAAGGGGTATTTTTGCAATGCAAATGAATGCTCATGAAATCAATAACCCCAGTTCAACTCAATATACAAACTAATTAAGTGGTAACACAATCAAACCAGCATAAAGTAGAGAGCGGAGCTTCTTCAGGAAAAAATCCAATCAAACCTTTTTATGTGAAAGATAAAATCTAAAGTGATCTCTCTTTGTACAAATAATGGCCTGAGCTTTGTGCTAGTTTAATAAAGGAAACTTGTCTTAAGAGGTTACATTCAATGTGCATATTCTAATCAATATGAATTACATAGGGTTTTATCAGTCTTATCTGCACTAGACGGCTAAACTAATTAATGTTTTATTGAGTGTTTTAACTCAATTATTTTCCAAAGTCACAGAAAGGTACAATGAAATTTGCTATGCACTCCTCTCCTACTTAAGAGCAGTCTAGTGGAGCTCATGAGTGGCTCTCCTCTCCTCTGCTCATCGGGCTGCATATGTATGGTGTCAAATATTAAATTAATATTTGATTTATAATATTGTTTTATATTTTGTTGGAAATGTATTCACACTCTCTCTCTCTCTCACACACACACAAAAACACACGCACACACATACACGCATACACACACACCATTCATGTCATGTGTTTGTTTTATGTGTAAATTGTGACCCTTTCGCTTCCCAGCAACACCTCCCCCTCACTCACACACACACACACACTCTCTCTCTCACACACACACACAGCACAACACATCCCAGTTCATTCCAGCTGATTGCTCATTTTCTAATGCTAATGGCCAGCACGGCTCTGCTCTGCTCTCCGGTTTCCCTGTTGTCAGCTGGCCACTGAGGCTGTGGGCTGGATCTAATGGACTCTGACAGGAGGGAACGGATCCCATTCAAAGGGGATTTGATATGTGGCATGAATGTGGTGACCCTCAATGGACATATTAATGACCGTTATCATTCAGCCACTTTCCGCCATTCATAAAAGCCCCCTTCTCTTTTCCCTCTGGGCTACCCCCCCCTCCCCCCACCCCACTTCTCCCCAACACACACACACCACCACCCTGCATAAAGGACATGACTTATGGATGAGCTACATCATATATTGTTTTCACTGGCTTTTAGATAACGCGTCAAAGTAGCTGGGGGCTTGGAAGGGGTGTGGGGCAGGATGGACTTGGGGGAGGTGGTGTTGGGGAGGAGTGGAGTCGGAGGAAGTGGATGGGAAACATGGGTTGGGTCCTGTAGAACAGTAAATAACAATATGGGGGGGGGGGGGGGTCCAGGATATGGTTTCGCTCCATCCATGCCAGCCTTGGTGTAAAAACAAAGGCATGTACTGTAGTCAGACACAAGCAAGTCAATGTTTAAGCCAGTCCGCTATATCGATGTGAAAAATTCATCCCACAATATAAATGATTAACCTAGCATCACACTTGAAAGATCTGAACCGTAAAAGACATTAATCCATTTTTTGTAAATCTGAAAATATGTGTGGACTAACAAACAAAATGTATTTTATGGTTTTATACACTCACACATATCGAAACCAAATTTACAACAAACCAAACTACAACACACACACATATGCAAACCTCATTTACCACAAAATATAATTAAACTTAGCTGTGTAAGCAAAGGGACTGCTACATGAATGTTCACTGGATATTTTTATTGAAAAATAACCCATAAATGCCTCAATGTTTAATTTTAAAACACAACAGTTTACATGTTAGACTAGAAATGGGGCATGCAGACAGGAACCACGGTCTCAAATTGTAAATAGTAAACTCTGTAACATATACATTCTATACAAGACGCTTGGGAAATGAGCAGATTGTATTATAAGAATATTTTAACAAAACCAAATGTGGTGCTTTCAAATACAAATGTGGGTGCGAGGCAGGAAACACAGCCAAGGCAGAAAACAGAAATATTGTAATTTAACTTATGGGGCAGGATGTTCATCAGTGTGTGGTTTCGCCTCTCCAAAACAAAGCTGGCCTCGTTGGGCAAGGCTCAATCGGCCCAACGAGCTGCACTGTTAAAATCTGCAGGTCTTTTGTGTGTGAGCACATAACCCATTCACAAAGACGCTGTTCGTGTATTACAAGGGGTGTCCATTACAAACATGCAAGGCTCGACAGCTGTAACCTGAGTGGCTTTGCCTTGTACCTGGCTAAGATAACTGTCAAAGATTCAAATTTTTCTCTCAAAAAAGAACAACAAACGCATAGAGATCAAAAGATATACACAATTGACATGGCTAATTTATAAATCAGCAAGTAACCATATACCCTCACCCCACAGATTAACATCTGATGATGAACACAAACAGCCTCCAAAATATTCCCACTCATGAAATGGCTTACTCACGAGAGCCCAAACCAGACCTTGTAACTTGGTGCGATGTTTCATATGAAAGCATGTGCTTGCTCTGAGTAAGTCCACAGTGGAGCAAATACTGTACCTAAGCATATACAGTACAGCACAAGACCTCGTGTTCGGACATAACTCTTGAATGGACTGCAGTGGGTCATTCATGTGCAGCTGAGCTGTCGGTGACTGTGCAGGAGACAGTCATCCTTTTACACGTGTTGTAGTTGTGTGTGTGTGTGTGTTTGTGTGTGTGTGTGTGTGTGTGTGTGTGTGTGTGTGTGTGTGATTAATACTTCACATCTCATGTCCAGAATCAGAGCTCCAACTCAGCTCTGGATGCTTTCCTTCTTCCAGTGAGTGATTGTGACATGTATGTATGGTCATTGGGGATGCCAGGGTGGGCCATGTAAGGATCTTTTAAAATAATTAGTAAAAAACATGGAAATCACCTGAAAAAAAGACTTCAATGTCACCTACTGTATATACTTGAATTAGCTCTACATTATTAGTCTGCTGTAAAGTAATATTTTTGTGAACTTAATTAACTTCAACAGACAAACAAATGAGTTTTTTATAGTGCCCAAAACAGACAAAACAGAAATAACCTTGTACACATACTAAGCCGTACATCAATGACAATGACTGAGACTAAGAGGCCAATAAAGTAAAAACTGCATTTACCCCTATTCAAAATTTTTCCACATACAAAAATACAGCCGTGTAGAGTGTAAATATTAGACTGTGAACAGTGTTCTAGGTTTACAGGGTTTCTGCCATCGTATATGACCTGATGTGGTGATACT
This sequence comes from Sardina pilchardus, assembly GCF_963854185.1. Taxonomy (NCBI): domain Eukaryota; kingdom Metazoa; phylum Chordata; class Actinopteri; order Clupeiformes; family Clupeidae; genus Sardina; species Sardina pilchardus. The sequence goes on along the minus strand of NC_085004.1, from coordinate 25,085,826 downwards.
TCATAGAGGGTTGGTTATCTCATTTTATGCAAATTATTACCAACTGTTTACTTCCTACTTTCTTCAGGAGTGGTAGTCAGAAATACAATATACATGTAAGTCCTTTTAATTTGTTATGAATGCGCAATTTGCAATTCACTCCTTACAAACTTACACCCACAATCTTTTCTGGTGTAAGATGTATTGAAATCACCTCCATTTTCATCAGTTTTATGCTACATCCATTTCTCATGAGGACAGGTCTATTTTTTTTGTTTCCTTCAGATGATCATACTGTTATGATCTAATGAAATTATGTTGATGATGAGGCTAAAACTAGTTGCTTAGGCGCACATAACGTTTCCTTTATTTTATCTCTAACTTTTAATCACTTATTTTCTACATTAAGCAACCAAAGATAAGTGATGTAAGTTTTGACGCAAGCAGGATCATTCTAAGAACAGTTAAAAAACAAAACTCAACCAGAGGTGGGCTCGCGATAAAGCACCCGTGCGCTCCAGAGCCAAGAGCTTCTGGAGAGAAGCAACAGGAAGTCCTCGCTCAGAATCTGACAGAGATACAGCTTCCTGCTGTCACTGAGACCGAGATAGCCTGGGATGCAATCGAACGCACAGGGAAGGAGAAGAAGGAGGAAACGTGGGAGGGAGAAAAAAAACACCTCTCCTCCACAGACAAGTTTCTCAGCGAACGCCTCGATTCACTTTCACAGTCCAGAGATCAAAACAAGCCGCCATGTTGTTTCCAGGGAACAAATGTCTTAGCAGCTGGCGCGGTGTGAACACAGATATAATGCTGACAGGAAACTGAGGCACTGGCTTGTGGAGCTAATTATGGGGCAGAGCCGTGGGGGCAGGTTCACAAACACCACTTTTTTTGTGGCGTCACTCCGGGGGTACATGATTAACTTCTATTAAAGGGTTTCTTCTGGCCATAGGTCAGCCCGTCTTGGCCGGTGGTATGACTGAAAAGCCCAGACAGAGGGAGTCGGAGGGGGGGGGGGGGGGGTTATGTGTGGTGGGTCCAAGCATGTGGGGGGTGGGTGGGCTGGAGGATTGCGTCTGTTGAGATCCCACAGAAACAAGAGCAACAATCACAACATGCTGATGGCTGAGCGGGGCTCCACCCAAGAGCTGCTCTCTGACCGAGATATACGTGTAAGCAGCGCCTTACTGCATTCTTTTAGGTTTAATTGTCCCTCTTTCGGGCTTGTTTTCACATTCAGTTAAGTTTTACAGTGTTGGTATCACCGGGGAGAGAGGCACGTTATGGGCCCTCGCCCCCCCTTGTGCCACGCAGGCAAAGCCCTGTCTCATATAAGCAGGGAGGTGGAATTCAAGCCGAACCCATCCAAATGAAAATACCTTCGCTTTCGGGAAACTAATTACGTCTTTACCCGTCTCCCTGTCTGAATGGAGAGTAGAGGTGGCCAATTAACCTGCTTCTCAGAAAGGTCATTTATCATTTGGTTACAGTGAACATCTAGACTTCTTGGGTCACATATTTGAAAAACGTCTTTTCTTAAGCTAAGTCTGAGATAAAGTTAGCCTAAACTCTGGATGTGTATTCGGCAGTTCTGAACTGAAGGCTTGTTTTCTTTTTTCTTCTTTTTTGCCTTGTGGTGGTGGAGGGGGCTCTGGGCTAGCAGTGAGTCGTCCTTTCACTGCCCGGCCTGGCCGTGCCTCCTTCAGCCAGCTTGCCCGTATTTAAAAAGTTCCTTTCAGCACATCTGCCCTCTTTGTGTGGGCTTTTATTCACCTGACTTGCTCAAGAGATTCGCTTTATCTTAAAGGTCACTTCATTCAGCCAGGCACCAAACAGAATTGAATATAACCGTTCTGATCTTTCCCTCGCAGAATTCATGCTTGAATTCATTCAAATAAAAAAGAGGGGACTCTGGCCGGCAGCAGAATGAACTGAAAAGGCCCAAGCCGGGCTATTGAGAATGTCTCATGTATCATACAGTTCCACTTACAACAGAACATTTTCATTTAATGACACCGAACATATTAACCTTGGTCACCACCCAATTACTCAGAATAAGTGAATTATCTGCGGCCGAATGTAATTTGAAAATGTTGTCATGCAATACTAGGCAAAAGGAAAGGGTGGAGGATGGAGGGGGGGGGCAGAGGATAGGGGGGGGTGAGAGAGAGAGAGATGGGGGGTCCCTTTCATTAATACAACTCTCATTAAAGAGCAGGCCTCTGGGTTATTTCAAATCCATTAGCTTTGAACAGGTGATTCCCGCTTCCCTATTCACTCCCGGACCACCGAGATTCCCAGGCCGGAATGCACCCGTGCACTGGCGGTTTAGAATGACACGGACACAGACAGACAGAAGGGAGGAAAAAAAGTGATTTGATGAGCTTTCCTGTCTCAGCTCTCCTCTCTACCAAACACCCTGGCAAGGAAATGTACTGCGGCCCCCATTCATATTTAATTAGGCCCCTCTGACATCACCCATAGGTAATGTTACAGCATTCAGGTTTAGCCACTATGGCTGCGAATGAGTCGAATGTACATAAAACATGCAGCTCCCAGGAAACTCAAGGTTTTCAGAGATGGATCAAGTCACACAAGAGGCCAGATGCACTTTTTTTTCTTCTCTCCTCTGAAGGCTTTCATTTCATGGAATAATAGAGGGGGCACCATGTGTTGAAGTCTTACTCAGCATAACAGTGAATGATGTAAATGACACCAGATGGTGAATATTCAATATGTGCGATGTGGCTGGTGTCAAATGACTACGTGTTCTAACCTGCCATAGTCCCTGCCCTGACTCTGGTACAGGCTGATTGAAGGTCCAACTGAAGGGGAGGGATTCGAATGTCAGGTTACCACAACTTTGTTGAACTTAGTGCCCCTTCAACGGATTAAATCAGCCGTTCCAGTTGCAATCATTTTTTCTTCAACACAATTCATATTGTTTTCCATGCTCATTGAATTTGCTTCTTATGATATAAGATAATGTAATGAAATGTCTGAATGGCAAAGCACACAATCACACATAAAGGTCATAATGTCAATACACACGATTAGACATGCAAACTGATGAATAGACAACTTTTACCTGAAAGGGCCACTGTGAATGAAATTGCAAAACTTTTCTCAGGGGATTAAAACATTTGTTTATTTGTGACGGGGCTTTGGATTTCATGATGCAGCATCACAGGACAGTCACCCCTCCCTCCCCTCTTAACGATGTGCCTCGCATTCGTAATTCACCGCCCCCCCCCCCCCCCCCCCCCCCCCCCACCCCCTTCTCCCTCCCTCACCACACGCCTGAAAACATGCTGGGGTCCATTGATAGGCGTCCATGTCGATGCCTGACAAACCTCCAGGCACTCGGCTGTAATTGGAACGGTGGCTTTAATCCTCAGATCAAGACGAGCTCATTGACAGCCTAAGCGGGTGGGCATCCCACCGGAGCCTTATTAGCGCAGACACCCTCCTACGGACGTGGCCCACGTCAACACCCATGCATACAACTGTCATGCAACCACCTGACAACGCAGAGAGGACCTTTTCCCAGACCTTTAATTAGAAACCCTCCGAATATCTCATCACATTATTATTATTCCTCTAACACAAGATGCACTATTTTATCAGTGATGGGCATCTAGCATTAGAGAATATGAATGACGAGTGATTTATGGAAATTGCTATTGTGGTGACGCTGTGTCATATGTGTCGGCTCAAACTGCATAGAACAAAACAACACGATGTTTAATCTGTGAAAAATATCCGCATCGACAGAATCTGCATGGGCTTACATGTCCAAGGGGGCAGATAGCCGACTGTATAACTGCAGTGACTCTCATTCAGTCAGACAGGGATGAGCTGCACCCACCGCAGTGTGACCACCTCAGATATCTCTGAGGACAGAGCCCCTGTCCTCAGTCCTGCGGCGACGCTCGGCAGATAGCCTCTCCTCTCCTCTCCGCTCATCTCGCCACGATAGAAATAAAGTCTTGCTGAAATTGCCCCGTGTCTTTTCCCCTCACCTTCTCTGGGGGTAATCTGGTCTCCGTGCCCATCACCCCCTCTCCTCCAACACACACACACACACACACACACACACACATATAAACACACACACACACATACACACATACCTCGGCTACAAGCTATCCTCTCAGCCACACTGACATCTTCTTGGCAGAGACTCAGTGTCTGGCTCCAAATTCCATTTTGCGAGAGCCAAGCCAAGCCGCCCCCCAAAAAGTGCACCCAGTGTGTTCATTTGGAGCCCCCAGTGAGTGCCTGCGATGGGCTGTCACTGAACATATCAGCAGTGCACACCTCACCAGAGACTCACACACCAGCAGCACCACGGCAAGAGGAGCGTGCTCTCCATCTCTCTCCACAGCACATCCACACACACACACACACACACACACACACACACACACAGATGCATACGTATACATACAAACACACTGAATTAAGCCCATGCAGCATGATTATGATGGAAAGACTGTATGGCATGCATTGCACACACACACACACACACACACACACACACACACACACACACACACACACAGATGCATACGTACAGTATGTACATACAAACACACTGAATTAAGCCCATGCAGTATGATTATGATGGAAAGACTGTATGGCATGCATTGTTTCAGCTGGCAATTTATGTAATACTTGATTAATTCACTTGAATGGACATGCACCAGTAAGGAAGACCCTAATAGTGGAAAATGCAGATCAAAGAAATATACAAAAAAAAACTTAATTACCATTACCATTTAGAAAGCTTAAAATTAAAGGCAGACAGGCTTTTCAATTAAACAAAAAGCATGCAATCAATGCTTCCAAAGACCCGAATTTAAGCAATAAAACAGATTAGTAATCAGTCATTAGTGCTATAGAAATTCCACTGCATTGTTACACAAAGTAACCTCTGAATCCCCCAAAACGCCAGTCCCTTCAATGCATAGGATGAAATTGGTATGGGTAATTCCTCTGCCATTGTCCTCCGCAGAGAAGTTAGTCCATACAGGAACCAACACTACAAGGCTGATTGGTTGACCTCTGGCTGTGTGGCCCATTTAGGGGGAGGATGAAGGGGCTTTTTCATGTACGGGGGAACAGGAGGTATCGCCTTCCCCACGCAGAGCTAGGGCCCCATTCAGGCCCCGGCACAAAGCATTATTATTGGTTTTGAATTGAAATGTTAATTTGAGGAACTGTGTAACTGTGTGGCAGTGCGGGGCATTACAGCTCATTTCTCAATTCTCCATTTGGAAGAGGTCGGTTAATGGTTAAACGGTATACAACTCAGATGACCAGGCTTTTACATACACAATCGTCACGATTATCGTCACAACACGGAATTACAGGATATAGCTCTGCTGAGTCTACAAGACAAACAGAGTAGTGTTTTTATAACAAAGTAATGTTAAACTATTACACTAATGATAACCAGCATCAACAAATAAAGACAGAAATCTGACAAATAAGCCGTGAAACAGGGCTAGGGACACGTGCCTGCTCTTCTCTGTGAGCAATGCAACCTGTTGGACAAGCGCCACGCTCGGTTGAGCAAAGAGAAAATGGATCAAAGCGTAAAAAAAGTGTGTATGATTTTACCCCCACCGCCCGCTGTCCCCCGGCACCACCCCGAGCAGTAAATGTCAAGTAGTCGTGGTTCATAAACGCTGAAGAGTCAGTATCGATCAGAAGACGCTGAGCGCAGAGAGAAGGAGAGATGGAGAGAGAGAGGGATAGAGAGAGAGAGAGAGAGAGGGAGAGATGGAAGGGTCGTCCACCCACTCCCAGTGCCTTGTGGTCAGTGGGTCAGCACTATGCTGCGGTAGCTCGTGAGGAAATGAATGCATCAGCAAAGGAGGGAGAGAGAGATCTATATGACGGAAATTAAACAGCATAATCAAATTGTTTGTGCAACCGTTTAGCATCCCATATCCCCCCTCCTCGTCCAGGCCAATGCACTGACCACTAGAGAATGGCCATTCGAAGCCATTACAAGGTACAGCAATAACTAACAGCGATTAGAGGGGTATTGATAGTCGGTGGCCCACACACTGCCCTGAGAAATGTTATTTGGTCAAGTAGCTGCAATAATTAAGTATATGAGGGTCAGTCAATTTAATCTGGAGGTTTTATGGATTGATTCCTTAATGGTGAAGGTAAGGCTTTGCAGTGAACTCAAACCTTTCAAATTGCTTTGTATTGAAGTGGGCTGGCAAGATGGTTTAGTTTCCTGTTTTTTTTATTTTGTGTGGAAATAACCAAAGCTCTATTTTCCCATCAAAGGCCCTACACTGAATAATGCCCTCGCTAGTCACAGTGACTGAATAAAACGCGTCGTTCAGATGGACATTCCCTTTCATGAAGATACAGCTCGGTGGTTATATTTAGACGCGTCTTTGTAACGTCATTTAAAAGTTAACCCAGACGTCTGGGAAATGTTTTCATGAATCTCAGGTGTGTACAGTCAGTGCAGAGGAGTGTTTTGCATTCACACACAACTGCATGTAAAGTAGTGTGTGTGCCCTTTTTTAATAAGGAAGTAGTCAACCAAGCTAACCACCACTGTGAAACTAAAACGAGGAACCTGCTGCGGATCTCATACTTGATAATCCTCCGCGCTGCAGCGCCGCAGGCATATCAAACACTGGCCCACCTCCAGCAGGACAACACTGACCGGACAAGGTTACGCGCGGGATCAAGGTCGACAGGTTTCCGTGCTCCTCATGTGGAAAGCCTCCACCGTAGCCTGTGACGGGCCGCGGTGCACTGAACCCCCCCCACCACCAACGCCCCCCCCCCCCCCTCCTTTATCAGAACCTCCATCATTTTCCCACGATCCTCAGGGTGAAAAAAAGGAGGCCAGGCGACCATTCACAATATGTCCATGCATATTCATGCGCTCGGTTTTACGGCGCACCTACACTCCTCATTACAGCAGGGTTAATGATAAAGCTGGAGAAGCCATGTGCATTTAGCCAGTGAATGGAACAGGTGCACAGCTACAGAAACGCTTTTTTTTAGGGATGGATAGACTTTTTTTTAAAGGTGGATACCGACGGTCACTGATATATGATTATATCACTGATTATATCGGCTAACGTATACTGTCACTGATATCTGCTGTCTTATATGCCTATGAGTGAGGGTTTTGTGTAGTGCTTGTGTGGCCTACATATGCCTGGACTGTACAGGTGTAATGCTATTTCTGGTCTCTTCCTTAAAGGAAGGCAGCTGAAATATACGGGGAGTGTTTGGACGCGGCGCGGACAGCTTGAGGGGGAGACGAGGAGCGCGTCAGCTGTCAGCGGCGGGTGGCAGTTGAGGGATTATGTCCTCTCACAGGTGCCCTCTCGTCTCCGGGGCCAAAAATGACAAGTTCAATAAAACTCAGCCGCGTCTTAGCCGAATCACCCACCGCAGAGAAACCTACACCTCTCAGCACAGACCAGAGAACAGTGGCTGTGCCGGGAGGTGGAGGAAAAAAGAAAAAAAACTAGGAGACGAGCACGCATGCATGAAGGAGGATACTCTTAAGGAGCCTCACATTGCCTGGTGTCTTAGTTTTAATTCACTTATGGTACATCACTCACCGTCAGTTATATAACGAAACATCACAGCTGATCAGGACAAAGTAAGGGACAGGAAGGTTGGAGAGGATATTTTAGCGACGTTTTTTTTTGTGTGTCTTTTTTTCTTAAGGACATATTGTGATGAGGGAAATCTAATCGTGGAGATGACATTAACGGAGAATGTCCGTGAGACTCTGTGCGTCTAAGACTCGAGGCAGACACTGATGGCTAAGGTTACCGGCCGTAATTCTGATGCTGAAAGGGGCACAATCAGCGTACTTAATCTTGAAGCGGGTCTCTTAAAGAAAAGAAAGCCGATCTGGCCTCCATTCTACTGTACCATAGAGCAAGTGTGTGTGTGTGTGTGTGTGTGTGTGTGTGTGTGTGTGTGTGTCTGTGTGTGTGTGTGTCTGTGTGTGTGTGTGTGTGTGTGTGTGTGTGTGTGAGATTCTCCTTTAAATGGAGATACACATTAAATTACACACACAGGACTGGACATAGAGTTCTGTCAAAGAGAATACCAAACCTTCCTTTTGGGGGAAAAAAAATGTTTTTGTGTTTTCATACAAGCTGTCTTATAAGCCAGCCTACCTTTGAATGGGGTAAACTCAAACCGCCGAAAATCCAAGGCATTAGCATCACAATGTCACTAAATGTCTCTCTTGCAATAAAACCCTACTAAAAAGGGTCCTGCAATTTTGCTGGTGATGATAAACAGGGGAGGTGGGGGGCGGAGAGGAGGAGGAGGAGGAGGGAGAGGCGCTTAGACGACGGAAGAACTGTAGGTAAGACAAGACCTTACTGTACGTCCACTGGCAAGCCCAAGCGATACCCGCTCAGCGTTGGGGAAATGGATCATTGTGGTGTTTCTGCAAGCATGAATGCTTTATTAAAGTATGGCCCAAGTACCCCCCGCCCCCCACCCCCTGTCTGCCAGTCCACTGCCCACCTAGACCCCACATTAAGTCTGGGGACTCCAACAGGCACAATAGATCCAAGAAATGCAATATCTTACAGTCCCTCTGTTTCTCACCACACAAAAGGGAAGGGAAAGGGGGGGGGGGGGGTAAACGGCGAGATAAATGACCCCCACACTTGGACAGACTCCAGATGGCAGTGCCACTTAAATAAGCCATGTAAATACTATCTTAAAACCATGCCAGTCGAAGGGCTAACTCGAATGTCAAAGTGACAAAAAGAGAGGGAGCTGGAGACCGATGCCGTTTTAACTGAATTAGTTTTGGGTGGGTGAATGTTTCCACCGAGGCTTTGATTACTCTTGTGTGATAACTATGCATACACACACACGCATACACACACACACACACTCACATACACACACGCACACACGCACACACACACACACACACACACACACACACACAGAGGCAAAGAAGAATCCTGCTCTGTTTGCCCTCGCAATCTGGAGCTCTTCTTCCACCCAGCTGTGTACACGCCGTGGAGACTGACTCCTCTTTCCACAGGAAACTATGTCATGAGAACCAGAGGAGGAGAGGAAAAGAGATGGCTGAGGGAGGGAGCCAAAGAGACAAACCCAGAGAGAGAGAGAGAGAGAGACAGAGCCAGAGAGAAGGAGTGAGAAAAAGGATTCCATCGGGCAAGTCAGGAAGAGAGAGAGAGAAAGGGAAACATGATAGAAAATACATTGGGCTGGACGAGACGTAAAAAGCTGACATTTGATTTTTGATAAGAAAGATATTTTAAAAGAACAACAACAGCAAAAAAAAAACCCAACAACAAAAAACAACAGAAGGACTTCCCTCGCCCTTAAATTCCCACTTCACGCTCCCCGCCCTGAAACCTCTCTGAGGGCCACTTAAGGGGACATACGACAGGCCTGTCACCTGGGAGTGACTGACGGACAGGCTACGCAGGTGTGGCCTGCTGTCCCAGGCCAGCCGAGCACACGTCCACCCCCCCCCCCCCCCCACCACCACCACCGCCACCCCCCATTGTTCCCAGCAGGCCTTTGATGTGGCGTCGCCCAGGCCAAAGACTCAGCAGGGAGTCCTCACCAGCCCCCCAGGCCACAGGCGGTATTGACTCCTGAGGGCCAGGCTGGGGAACAGAGGCCGGGGATGCGGGTGGGTGAGGAGTGTGTGTGTGTGTGTGTGTGTGTGGAGGGGGGGGGGGGGGGGGGGGGTGACAGGACAAGGGGAGTTAGGGGGGGTCTGGAGACCAGGGGTGGGCCTGTAAAAGCAGTGGGACATCCTCGACCGCCTGGCTTGTGGAACAGCCCAGAGACAGCTGGATCAGTCGAAGCTAGCCTCTGACTGTGTCATTATAGAGTGACCTTTTTTTTAGAGCATAGGCCCACTACTGTGGTCCTCTTTTTGGTCAAAAATGAGAACCAGGTTATTGCGTACACAGTGCATAAGAGAGGGAATCAACTCCAATGCCCTGGAGATACAGACGTGGAACAATGTGGAACTAAAGATGTGGAACAATTTGGTAGCAAACAGATCAACAACAAAACTAATGTCAAACCATCGCTTGACATATAGCAAAAGCATTGCTATCCAATCCTACAGTAGCACACAACAGCACTCCAGTCCATTTAACCACAACACTGAAGCATCCTATCATAACAACCAGCGAAAAATCAATACAGCTGATGGAGAGTGGACTGGCAGCCTTATGACGGACATGCTCCCACTTAAGGAACACACTGGTTGTGATGGGACAAAGTTGACAGCTGGGTTGTGTTTTTTGAAGAGAGAGAAAGAAAAACTGGGACTCCTTTCTGGGTGGTCCAGTCCTTGACATAATTCATGTCTATCAGAACTTCACAGGAGGACCCACGAGCTCATATGAGAGAGAGGGAGAGAGAGAGACAGACAGAGAGAGAGAGGGAGGAGATATAAGGGGTAGAGACATGAAACCCTTTCTCAACTGCCCGTGATCATGTTTCAACCTGTCCTATTGCCTTCTCCTCCCGTGGCGCTTGTGGCTTGGGGGGCTGATGATGATGGTGGTGGTGTGTGTGTGTGTGTGTGTGTGTGTGTGGGGGGGGGGGGGGGGGGGGTTCTGGGGCTGTTGGGGGGTGGAGGGAATAAAAAGCCACTCATGGCGAAGGCACAGTGGAAGAGATCAATTTTACACTCTTGCCACCTGAGATTCGAGTGTTTCTGTAATACCGCACAGCTTAATCAATACTCAGTCAAACGTGAGCTGCAGGGTGCAGAGCAGACCCTGTGGAGAGACGATGGCGGCTCGTCCCTGTCATCTGTACCACAAGGTTGCGAGGCGAGGCGATGGACCTCCACGAAAGCTCCTCTGATTCTCTCTCTTTTAATGAGCACATGACAGCACAACATGGGCTTTGTGCTTTGTATTTTCTCCCAAGCAACGCTCTCCCGAAATTCACCAGAAAATATACAAGAAGTCTGTTATTTTCATATAATTATGCAGTTTGTAATCATCTGTACTTTGTAGAATCTGAACTCGTGCATTCTGATTTGATCTCTTTTAAATGACTGAGTTGAGGGGAAATACAAATTAAAAGGGAATATTCCAGAATTAAAAGGGCATATCTTTGCAAACTTATTTTTCCATTGCTGGATTACATCATTATACAAACCTTCCCACTGAAGGAAAAGATTTACTGAAATCACAGAGCAATTATACAACCTACAGCTGAAGGATAGCTTAACATATAACCGGACCTAATGACACACTAAAAAGCAAATATTTGTTCTCTTTGTTTTATAATTTACGTAACATTATAGTTGAACCTTTATTTTCCATTACCAGTATAATTTGGGAGAAATATCGTTTACAAAACATTTGGGCTACAGTGAAACATGTAAGAAGCATTTCTAATTTAATCCAATGTGGTCATGAATATAATGAGAGGGAAAACATATTTATACAGTTTACTTGTGTGCAACAGGCCGTGTCAGCGATATGAGCTTTTTTCTGAACATCAGTCTTCAAAGAAGACAAAAGCCCACTGTAAAATACTGCACAACTGCAGTAGACTCACGCTATTCAGGAATAGTGTTAAGACAGAGAAAACACTATTTGGCCCTACTCGCCATTACTTTTTTCAAGTCCTTTCTATAACTTTTGTATTTTTATTTTATTTTATTAGATAGGAGCCTAGCCTATTTATATAATTATGAAATCATTAAAGCAGATGTTACTGAGTGACTTTCATTGTGGGTTTATAAAGTAGCCTAGGCTAGGATGCGCTTTTACATAACAGGTTTCCATAAAACTACTGGATTTCACTGATAATGATTATCCACCATATTTCGTCAGACTTTTACTTAATTGATTAAAATAGTCACATCTGAAGAATTCAATCTAGGTTGATCACGAATTCGCAGGATATTTTTTGCAATTCTCTTTCAAATTCAAACGGCTGGCGTAATTGCCTGAGACAGTTCTACAGATCCCCTATCAAAGATTAGAACACTTTCGTGTTTCTTTAAAGTCAATAAACAGTGGTCAGTCAGGTATTCAGTTCTGTAATAAAAGAATCCGGAAGCTGATGCGCTGTACAAACAAAGCTCTATCGGGGGACCAGATGTGACCGTCAAAAGGAAAACAGGCACAAGGGGCGGGGATCCACCGTCGGTCTTGGGCTCTTTGCAAGGATCATTTAGCATCGAGATCTTGTAAATATTGGGGAATTTAGCCAGCTATAAAATCCAAAGAGGAGGGGGAGAAGGGGGCGAGGGAGAGAGGATGCTGGGCTCAAATTAACAGATCCTGCATTGCAGGAAGTGCAACGATGTGTTAAATTAAATGCAGCTGGTGAAAGGCAAAAAGGGAAAAAATATCACTTCAAATAAAAGAAAAGAAACCAAATACCTCTCATTCTGCCAGAGAAATGTATTGCTGACTTTCAAAGCGACATGTTTGATTGGAATTGTCTTACAGGGAAAGTTAAGCGAAATAGTTGTTCAGGACCTCTTTAGTGGTTTCCTCATTCGGTCAGTTTCCGTGAGCATCCAGATCAGGCCCATCAGTAGGCTTGTCGAAATTCCTGAATTAAAGTTTTTAAAATGGACCATTTAATCAAATCTCCTTCACCAAGTAAGGTGGGCTAGTATAAAGGTAAGATAAGTATATTTTACGAAAGTCTGTAGCCTACTTTAAATGAACAGCTAAGGTCGGTGAATTATGTTCCATTCCAAAATATCTGTGAAATCTTGCTTTTTATTCGGCTCAGAAAATACAATCCATCAAGTGTTGTGAAGGAAAAAAACAAGTTACCCTCACAAGACTGGCGGCTCAGATAAATCCATCTAAATAAACGCTAAAAGACAGAGGATTCCAAACCGATCGATTCTTTAATTAAAGATTCAGAGCCCTGACAGCGGAGGGCAATGATGAACTAAGAAATCTGACTTCGGCAGCTTTATGTTTTTTAATGACCAAGCTAGCGTCCAGCTGCTGTTTGCACTAATTGCATCTACATTCGGATTCAGATTGTTGACACGCCAATGTTAAAAGATGCTGCTCAAAGCAGAGAAGAGAGGGCAAGAATTACAGCCTGTTTTCAACACACTTTTATCTGCAAAAAGATGGTTGCCTAATGCATAGGCTACTTAACTTACAAGTTTGTGTCACACTGAAATACACATATAAAACTATGCATCCAAACAAGCCACCATGTAATGTTCAAGCAAAAAAGAGAAAAAAAAGACAACCTAATGATCAGACAAAGTGGACTTGTAACCATACAAGTAGCATAAAATCATAAATAAATAAATATGAAAAGGAAGAAATACCACGACCACACATTTGCGTTCTTTTGGAAAACTGATGTATTTGATTATTAGAGTAAAGAATTACAGTATCTTAGATGTTAGTAAGTATTAAAGTGTAGAGAAACTGGACCCATAAAGATCTTTCCAACTTTCCAAGAAAGTGCATGTAACAGTCCAATGGTTTTCAAACCTAATATATATTTATATTTATAAAAACACTATTATTTGTCCCCTGGCCAAGATGGACGTTGTCTTGTGAGCAATATGTACATTTGTTGTGTGATGGAATTTGTTGTTCCACATCTGATATTATTTACAGAGCGCATCTACACATTTTGCATTTGATGTCAATGGGGATGCTTAAGTATATAGCAGCAACATGGAATCCAGCACGTTAACACAATAAGAATCACACCCACAAGGCATCTGCAGTTCAGACCAGGATGGAGACCTTTCTTGGAATTCTTCTCTTCACTAACAACTGTCCCGCATTTAAGTTTACAGCCAGTAAGCCAAAAGGTTTAAAGGAACAAAACAAAAAACTGAACATAGAATAAAAAGCACTATACAGTGAACATTTAAGAACAAAATGTATTAACTCTAAAAGGAAGGACTGAAATGCAGTTATTTTTCTCTTAAATAAAAGAGCAAGAACAGTTGGTTGTAGGACTAAACTTGTTAGTCCCTTGCCTGAAGTTTTTTTTTTTCATGGAGGAAAAGTTAATACACAACTGATTGACCATCTAGCACAGATCAGTTATTTACAACCACTTTTGTTTTGCTTATTCAAGATCTAATGCATTACATGAACATCAACATTTTTGTTATATATACTACAGATAGAAAATAATTTAATGCCAAGGTAAAGTATTCTACCCAGATATACTAAGTTCCAAAAGCACATTGTAAGCACTCATACAGGTCCATTCGGGCGAAGAAGAGAGAAAAAAAACCTAAGTAACTGTTAATGCTTCCACTTGGTTCCGAGCAAGGTTATACTCACTAATAAATAAGCTCCTTTAAAACTATAACAGGTTGTACATTGTACAAAAAAACAAGTTCTCTTCACACTCATGTTCATAAAGTTTTCAATGGCAAGCCAGATCGGTGGTTTAAACTCCTTCTTTTGTTCTCCTTCTGTGCATCTATGTAAATAATCCTGTGTTTGTGTGTGTGTAAGTGTGTGGTGTGAGTGTGTGTGCACAAGTGTGTGGTGTGTGTGTGTGTGTGTGTGAGAATACTTATGCGGATCATGACAAGTCTCATTCTCTAGTTGGTGACAATCTCTTTGTTGTCCTCCATGAATCGTGTGAATCGGAAGTGGGTCCCGTTCTCCGTGTTTGCCATCTTCTCGAGGCCAGCCAGGGCGGCGCCAGGCTCGGTGTTGTGCAGCTTCTCCAGGCTGCCCGTCAGGCCTCCCACGGGCGAGCTACCGCCATTACCCACGCTCCCCGACAGGGAGGGCGGCAGGCCGCCGTTCTGGATGACCGAGATCTCGTTGGTCTTCATGGCCAGGCCGTTGGAGAAGGCGGCGGCGTACTGGTTCCAGAAGCTGGCCGGGTCCCCGTTGCCAGCCCGGGGCGTTAAGTCCTTCTGGAAGATCTCGGGGAACTTGACCGGGTTGGGCCCGAGGAAAGCCATGGGGCCGTCCACAGACAGTCGGCGGCCGCGCCTGGCAGGGGCGCTGTTCCACATGTGTGTGCCCATGTGGACCTGCAGAGAGACGGAGAGAGGGAGGGAGGAGAGAAAAAAAAGGGGCTGGAATTAGTAATGTTTACAAATTTGGCTACAACACTGTACCACAACATACTAGATGATGCAATGGAAAAAAGTCAGAAAGTAATGAATGTATTTAGTATTAAACTGGCCCATTTTCTGGAAACTTTTAAAAAAGCATAAGAAGCCAAAAATTTGCAATATATCAGACTTATTTTTCATCTATTTGTTTTGATTTTTTTTTTTTTGAACTCCATAAGCACAGTCTTGTAAGGACAACACGGTGACCTGGTTAGGACTACAACTGAACTCTGTCCTTCATCTATGCATTATAGTATCTGACATTTACTGCTGATCTGCCCTTAGCTGAGGAACAAACTGTTCCTTTCTGCATAGAAAAAAACATGAGTGATGTGAATAATTGAGGTACTCATTATTGGATTAGTTTCTATAAGATGTACTTCAGTTACCATGCAAATCTCTTGGCATGTGACATAGTTATGTTTATCTCTTGGCAGCAACATGATAACCGTATGGTTATACATTTCCAGCAGCTTACTAAGATATTTAAGGAATGTGTACTTTACTAAGGCAATCTATCATACAAATGCCAAAAAAGATCTTTGTTTTGCTTTTCATGGCCATATTGCATTGCAAAGTATGATCTAAATACAATAAAAAACTACCTCCTAGCTCCTTCTTTCACAGTGTTTGCCTGTGCCACGACTTTTTCTTTTTCACATGAACAACCAGACCTCTACAATTACTGATTTATGCAGGGGATGTGAGGCTAGCTACAGATTTATATCCCTTCCTGAAATTTAAGCCTTAAATGTGTCAGGTTTCTCTCATTCTTCACAGCTGAGCGGCGGGGTCACTTGTGCCAGCTGAACACATTCTAATTCCTGTTGATCCCCATGCATGGAGGTGGAGGTTCATTAGTATGAAGGGAACATCATGTTTTTTTCCAGATTAACATGAAAAAAAAAATGCATCCTTTGACATAGTTGTGAGTAATAGCCTTAGGTAACTGTAAAACCATTCCGAGCTGCGGTCTGAATATCATGGTCTAAGGTTTCCTCCCACTTTTTTTCTATTAACGGGGATGACTCAATTTTTCCGCTTATGTACCTCTAAGACTAACAAGATAATTAGCATTAATTATGCACCACTTTGTGCCTATTACGAAAATTCTCAATAGCAAAGCAAATGTTGATGTGATTATACAGTTTTTACGCGACTTTCGGGGGGGGTTCAACACCAGACAAAAATTTACCTTAAGATTTCCTTTGGTGGTGAACGCGCGGCCGCAGATGGTGCAGGCGAAAGGCTTCTCTCCGGTGTGGGTCCTCTCGTGGATCTGGAGCGCGCTCGAGGACGAGAACATCTTCCCGCAGGTGTTACAGTAGTGCTGTTTGGGCGTCCGGCGCGGCGGGGCAGACGGCAGGACCGGGGACGTGGAGGCCGAGGAGGTGACCAGGCCCGAAGGCAGGTCTTTGGAGGGTAGGGACAGGGGCAGGGGCAGGGGCAGGGGCAGGTCCTGGTGCTGGTGGTGGTTAAAGCTCGGCAGGAAGCCGTTGACCTCCGTCTTGATCATGGAGGACAGCGAGCTGATGGAGAGGAGCGAGGGGCTGGAGTTGGACGACAGGCTGGTGTTGGAGGGCTCGAACAGCTGCGAGGGCAGGTCGCGCATCTGGTGGGTCAGCATGTGCTGCTTCAGGTTCCCCTTGGTGGAGAAGCCCCGGTTGCAGGCTGTGCAAATGAACGGTCTCTCTTTGGTATGGCTTCGGTAGTGGATGTCCAAGGCACTCTGGCAGGCGAACGTCTTGCCGCAGATGTCGCACGCCGTGTTCTTGGAGGCGCCGCGGTCGCGGAAGGGGAAGAGCAGGCCCAGGGCGTCCTTCGACGAGTTCATGGAGGTCAGGTCGAGGGCGCCGAGGCCGGCGGCGGCGCTGTGTGATTGCATGAGGCTCGCGCTGATGTGCTCCAGAGACATGGCTCTCTGATGCCTCTCCTCCAGGCTGGGGGATCTCCTGTGATGATGCTGCTGCTGATGCTGCTGCTGATGCTGCTGATGCTGCTGCTGATGCTGATGCTGCTGCTGATGGTGCTGGGGCATGGCGCTGGAGGGCGACGCCGCTTGCATGGAAGAGGTAGATTCGGACACGGCCGGACTTCCCACGCTCTGGCTCTCGATGTCGCCTCCCAGGGACGAGGAGTCGGTGAGGTGATCACCCTCCATCAGGCCATTCTCGGTCAGACTCATTTTCGTTTTGCCCATGTGCAGGTCCTCCGTCGAGCCGCGCTGGCTGGCCCTGTCCTGGCCCTCGTTGCCCCCTGATTGGTCATGTGGGTTGGGCGAGTTGTACAGGCTGTCCTGCGACGCGTCGGCCGACCTGGGGGTGTCCGGGATGCTGCTGCAGTCCAGGCCCTCCTCCATCCCGTCCATGTAGTCGTCGGACATGTTCTCCAGGTCGTCGAAGTTCCTGTCGTCGAACGAGCCGGCGTCGGAGCCCATGGTCTCGGAGTAGCTGTCGGGCATCGGGGTGTTGGGGATCTGCCCGCCCATGTGCATGCGGATGTGCTGCTGAAGCACCACGGCGTTGGTGAACTTCTTCTGGCAGATGGGGCACGAGTGCTGCACCCGCAGCGGCGGCATGGCCCGGTGCACGCTGTAGTGGGTCTTCAGGTTGCCCTTGGTGGTGAACGCCCGGCCGCAGATCTTGCACTTGAAGGGCCGCTCGCCCGTGTGCGTGCGGTAGTGCATCTTGAGCGCGCTCTGGCAGCTCAGCACGCGGTGGCAGATGACGCACTCGTTGGGGTCCGTCACCTTGCGGTCGATGTTCTCCACCAGCTGCTGCAGCTTGGAGGTCTCGGAGCCCTGCAGCGGGTCCAGCAGCCCGCCGAACGGGAACTTGGCCTTGAACTGCTCCGACATGAGCGGCATGAGCGGATTGGTGGCCATGGGGGGGCTGTTGGACATGGTGTACTCGGTGGAGCTGTCTCCGGCCGAGCTGACGGCCAGCCGGATCAAGTTGGACGAATGGCTGCTCTCTTCGCTCTTCCCGTTTGAGGTGGGCAGAGCGGCGCTCTCGCCCTCTTCCGAAATGCCATCGTTGCTCTTAGTAGAGGGCTCCACGGCGCCCATGTCGCTCTTGGCCGAACTGGTGGGGCTCGTGATGGCGACAGAGTGGTTCTCCTCTTTCTTGATGAACGGGGGCAGGCTGGGAATGGTCGGCGGGAGCAGCATGCCCACCGAGGAGGTGAGCGTGGACAGGACAGGCTTGCTGTCCAGCCAACTGGTGACCGGTTTCTCGGGCGGCATGGACATGCCGTAGGGAATGCCAGTGCTAGTCGGAATATTGTCCAGGTGCTCGGGGACCGGATACGGGTTCATCTGAATGTGAGGGTACTTGTCTTTGTGGCGCTGGAAGTGGACCTTCAAGTTGCCGCGCGTGGAGAAGCGGTTGCCGCAGATGTTGCACTTGTACGGCCGTTCGCCGGTGTGCGAGCGCAGGTGGATCTGCAAGGCACTGTCGCTCCCGAACACCTTGGCGCAGAACCTGCACTTGTGTTTGAAGAAGGCCTCCTCCGAGCTGCTCTTGTGCTCGAAGGACGAGACGTTGGGCGGCTTGCCTTTCCTTGCCAGCGCCGCCAGCGAGTTCAGGTCCTCCACAGTGGAGCCCACGCTGGGCAGGGCGCTGGAGAACATGGGGTTGCCCGCCGGCGGCTGAGGTAGAAGTGGGTTGGTAGCCGAGTTGAGCAAGCTACCGATCCCGAACGCAGGCGCGCTCGACTTCGCCAGGGAGGGATTGAGCTGAGCGTGGAGGCTGGTGGCCGCAGGGCGCTTCTCGCCAGGCTGGGCACTGCTGCCCGCCGATGCTCCCATGCCCTGGGACCCCTCGCCGCCCGCTCCAGAGGTGCTCGGAGGTAGCTGCGCGGCGCCAGCCATCTGCTTCAGGCTGCTGATGGAGGCCGACTGGCTGGCCAGGCTTTGGGCCAGGCCCGCTGCAGCGGCCAGCTGCTGGGAGAGGTGCGAGCTGAGGGTGGTCAGCGGGCTGGTGCTGGAGGAGCCCAGCGTGCTGGAGGACGAGGTGGGGGGCGCCTGCATCTCCGGCGACTGGGAGGCCAGCAGCAGGATCTGGTGGCGGATCTGCTCGATGAGCTGCAGCTGGTGGATCTGCTGCTGCTGCAGGGCCAGGAGCTGCTCCATGAGCGCCGGCACGGCCATCCGCTGACCCCCCGAGGAGGTCGACGAGGAGGAGGACGACGACGTGCGGCTCTCCTGGGAGAACTGGGCCACGGCCACTTTGGTGCTCTGCAGGTTCTCGATGATGACGTTGCTGTTGATCATGGAGATGTTGCCCAGCTCGGTCAGGTTGGCCAGCTGAGGTAGAGAGGTGGACAGGGCCGAGCTCCCCACCAAGGAGCCAGCATGACTGCTGCTGCTGCTGCTGCTGTTGTTGATGTTGTTGCCACCACCACCACCACCGCTGCTGCTGCTGTTGCTGCTGTTGTTGATGATGTTGATGGGGCTCCCTCCCTCGACATGGCTTCCTCGGTCGTCATCTCCAGCGGTGATTCCTGACACATCCACTTCCATGGACTCCTCTTTGTTGAGCGTGTTCTGCTCCAAAAGGTCACAGGCCTCCACTTGATCTGCGTTATTAACTGTGTCATTCATCTGCTCGTCAGGATTAGGTGGGGGGGAGCCTGGCGAGAAGGTCCCGGAAGGGGAAGGTCCCGGAAGGGGAGGCTGGATTCTCATTCACAATCAGAACTAATTGATTCTTAGTGCAATTCTTCTGGTGTTGTTCAAGATCAGATAGTTCAAAGAATTCGGCACAACATCTGCCACAGACGTGGGCATCCGTTTCCTTGCAGGGGGTGTCTTCCAAGGAGGCCTCTGCGTCGCCTGGAGAAAGAAAGCAGGCAGGGGAGGGGGGACACAGGAGGGGAGGACAGAGGATTAGAAATGTTTTGCAGCTGAAGAAGCAGCTTTATCTATTCAAATTCTTTTGTTGTTAATCTTGAGTTAATCAGTTTAACACTTATCCCCTCTTGATACATTCACAAAAACAACTATCAAAAAAGCAACAGTAAATCCATAACGAACAAAAGAAAAGCATTTCGGCACACCGCTATGAGTAACAGGATGAGAAAAAGAAAAAAGGGGGAAAAAAAGGAAATCAATAATACTCCTCAACTTTTGCTTAAAAGTGATCTTTGAAGACGATTCTGGGTTTCATCAATCTGTCTAAGGCAATCATCATCTTCAGATAATCCATCAAAACATAAAATACTATGAACTACGGACATTGGACCCTAATGAAATTTCATAGAGAAGCATTGATTTCCAATATTTCATACTCTTCAATGTCTACTTGTCCATTGGGCGCAAATCAACCATTTGAAGGACTTATTAGACTTTCAATTTGCTGTCAACTTTGCTCATTTTCAAGCAAGTCCAGGCACCTTGGACAGGTTATCCCTGTCACTAAACTAATTTGTATCCAGGCAAGCTGCAATCAGAGGCTGACAAGAACAACAGAGCCTTTGGCATCCAGCTCGCTCTCTGCAGCCACTAGGACACTCACACCACCCAGACAGACAGAGCCACAGCAAAACTACACCCTCATACCGTCAAAGCATTTTCTCCACAAGCAAAACTACATGGCTCGACACACGGCCAAAGCATTTTCTCTTTAAGCAAAACTATGTGACTGGTCAAAGTGTCAAAGCATTTTGTAATTTGTATATATTTATTTATATCAAAACTACTGGGCTCATCACAGGGTCGAAGCATTTTAGCTTTAAGAAAAACTATATGACCAGTCATACCGTCAAGGCATTTTCTATATAAGCAAAACTACAGGGCTCATCACACAGTCAAAGCATTTGCTCTATAAGCTAGACTGCATGGCTCGTCACTACGTCAAAGCTTTTTTCAAAAAGTACAATTCGGCCTGTGTTCCCTGAACTCACATTTTTAAGTAGTAAATAAATAATGTGAAATGAAAAAATGCAAACGTCTTTACAGGAAGACATCAAGATAATTTAGAGACAAAGAGTTTGTTTTACATTCACATACAAGTGACGGTATTGTAATAAATCAGAACTAAGTGATTCCACAAAGAGCAACATTTTCAAAAACTATTGACTAATTCAGCAACATAACACAAGCCAAAGCAGTGTTGAAGGCTACATGATGCAGTATTTAATAAGTTGTTGCCACAAAAGAAGCTGCTCTCACCTTACAGACAATCATACAGGACTTTGAGCCACAGGCCAGAAACTATCAGACAGCAGTTTAAGTGCCAATGAGCTGACCGCCATAAAACACAGACGCAAAAAAAGAAAACAAAAACACGTTTAAAACAAGAGAGAAACAGTGTTTTGTTCTGCTCACTCTCATTTAAGAAATGCAGGAGTTGCTTGAAAAGGGACAAGTCAAAAGACTGCTTCCCCCCTCCCCCCTTGGACAAGACTTATCCTAGAACACCCCCCTCTCCAAACTCCCCCTTCAAAAAAAAACCCACCCCACCTCTGCCAAACACCCCTCCTCATTGTTGCGCAAAAATCTTGCTGTTTAACATACAAGTTGATTTACAAATTGCAATTCTCTATGAATCCCTTTCATTGCGGGCTGCGCCCTCTACGTTTTCATCAGCGCGAGGATTCATTTGCAAATGAAATCCCGCAGAAGTGCGGCCCGGCCCCACTGCGAGACAGGATGGCTTCCCATTGTTCGCCCAGCATGGGAGCACCGACTGCAGCAGCAGTGGCAACACACAAGCCAGCTCATCGTAGGGCCCCGACTCAAAGCCAGATCCTGTTTAATTCAGGGATTATCTCCCTCAATGTTTCTCCGTGCTACAACATCAGATAACGCAGAAGTTGCCATGACAGTAAAGCCAGGCCTCACACCATCCATGCCATGCAAACAGGAAGCTTCAACTTCTGATGAAAACTTTTTTAATAATAACCCACCCCCAGAGTCCCCGCTTGCGAATTGCTAATGTGAAAAGACTTTCTGCCCCCTCCTCCACTAACAAATTTATCTCAGTAAGATGAGCGAGATGAAATGAAAACCGTGGTGTCCTTCCTTAAACAAAGCTTGAAAGAGAATAGATATTCTTTACGCATTTAGAGACCGGAGAAATGTTCCAGTTTTTCTGGTTAAGCGTAATCAAAGCTTTGTTGTTTCTTTACATAATATGCTTCACAAAGTCACTACAATGGATTGCACTGAAGTGATGTGAATTGAACAAGTAAAATGTGACTAAAGCCCAACATGTCTGATAATGAATAACTGGTTTATAAAGTCAAATACGTTAGAAATTGACAACACAATCATGTGTCATGTGTATGTGCAAACTTCAAAGTACACCAAAAATACTTGGTACTAAAGTCATATGGCTAGATCACTTTTCAAAATGAAATGGTGGAATTAACAAACGTCAAAAAAGAGAAAGCAAGCGAAAAGATCATCATTTAAGTAATGATTCTTGCAGTCACTACATACTCAAAAAATACATACAAAAAATACAAATATTCTTTACTGGTAAACAATGACTTGGATGCACTGTATCGCAATATAATATTATGGCAGAAGTTGGTAAAAACTAAATCCGAACAAAACATCTTACACCTCAAAAGAAAACGATGCAGAAAACGGGGAATCTCAACTTAGGCTAGGACTGAATTAGTTGTGTAAGCATATAGCTTATATTTGATCTCTTATTTGTGTCTTTCTGATCAAATTGGCTATAACAATACTAAAAATGTATGTGATATGAAATGATGTGGATCAAAAACTAAAATTAAAGTAATTAATTTAATCTCATTGTTTTACACTTGAGAAAAAGTTCATTCGGTTATAAATCTAAATTAGTTTGAAATATTCATTCATATAATTTACATTTTCTTATAACTGGTATGAACATATGTTACAGTGGCCCATTGCTCATTGTTGATATTTGATAAACTGCACACAAAACATAAACGGCATTCCAAAAAGTACTATCGTACATGTTGCCTACATGTAATGTTACATACGTAGTCTTTTAAAAGAAGACTTCTGGAATTGTTTTTTTAAAAAAAACACTTGCAAATGTTCCCATTTCTGGAGCAGATGTGTGGATTAACGCTGAGTCTTGAACAGAAATAAAGCCCAACTTTTAATGGGAACAGTGCCCTGTAGTGTTGGATCATCGCATAATCAACATGCCACAGAGACGCCAGATTACAGGCCCACGAGAAAACAAGGACACACACACACACACACACACACACAGAGGGAGAGAGAAGAAGAACAACATTTCTGTCTCAAAAGAGAGAGGGATACACAGCAGTGAACAGGTGAGAGGGAAAGAAACGAGTGAGTGCTGAGAGGAGGAGAAAGAGAGAGAGAAAGACAGAAAGAGAGAGAGAGAGAGCAGAGAGAGCAGTGCCTACGGTATACTTTGGCTCGGCAGGGCCGCTGGCTTGCAATGCTCCGAGAGACCAGTCACTTCAGAGAGGGAGGTCGAGTTCCTCAGCCCTCACACTCTCCTAGCAGACTAAAGGCCGAGGAGAACCTCGCTCGGAACACACTAGCTGCGCTTCCGCTTACGGCAGCCTCCCAGGGCTGGACAGGGGCTCTGCATGCCTGCCCCACTGGCATGTTTAACACTTCACAGAGGGGTGGGAGAGGAGGATGAAAAAAAGAGAGAAAAAAGAGAGAGAGAAACACGGAAAGAAGCAAAGTCCTTCAGGCTACATCTAGACATCCACTATATAAACATTGGCAAAATGACAAGTAACTGAATCCTTGTTGTTTGCGGGGTACAACAGTGTGAGAGGGACCGCCCTGCCAATCTCTCTCTGGGGGAGCCACTCTAGAGGTGAAAGGGGATGGCGGCCACATTGATAACCCCCCCCCCCCCCTCTCCGCCTATCCCTCCCTCCTGCAAATAAAGCGAGGGGTTCCAGTCGGGCTGCCTGTGGGTCTGAACGGAGGGGTCAATGACAAGGTAGAGGAGAGCGCACCGGGCCCTGAACTCCCATCACCTTCTCACAGAGGGAGGCTGGCAAAGGTTAAAACAGCTCAACATCCCTCCCTCTTGGTGAGGGGGCTAGGGGACAGCCTCACTTCCTACTCACTGACCCCCCACCCACACACCCCCCCAACCCCAACCCCTTCTCCCCACAGGCCTGGAAAACCTATGACAAATGCACACCTCTCCAATTTAATTTAGCACTACACGAATACTCCAGGTGATTTTCTGCATAAAAATATCCAGTGTGTTTCACATGGGCCTACTTAAAAAAAACATGTTTAATTCTATTTCAGTTGAATTCCTACTCAGACATTATGCCTTTGTACAGGGAGCAAAAACTACTGGTGTGGTATTTGCAAAGCCTTTTTGACAGAAGACACTCTGGCCATTGCTTTGACACTATGGCCTTCAGTTTGCTGTCAACGATGACGAATACTGTCCTTCATGTCTTTATTAAATTTGAGGTATACATTTGGCGAGGTCAAGGGGAGAGACAGTTTGGTACAAACTGCTATAGAGCCACTATTCATACGTTTATCACGTTTAACATGTTTTGTGTATGCGTTAACGCTTCTGCGTAAAACTCGCCCAAAACAAACAAACCCGTCAGAATTTTAAAAATGATGTAGGCTACAATGTATCAGAACGCACAGGCACGTTCGCGTAACATTGTGTTTTGAACAAGCATGTTTAACTTGACCATTGTACCACATCAACGTAGAATATGTCAGACGGTATATATAATATAGGCTATAACTTGCCGTGAAATTAAATGACTGTCGTCAGTACCAGTAAAGTAATGGCATAGTATGATGAAATTAAAAACCATTATAAATAGCCTAATTAAATGCCTTAAATATACCTCACTTGTGTTATTATGCTGCAATTACAAAATGAAACATATTTATTATACCATTTTAGGACGGGAGGATGATTGCACAGTAAAATAAAATAAAATAATATTTTAAAAAACAAAATGGTTCGTTATCAGTAGTTTAAGGTTGTCAAAAAACTACACTTTAACGGATTATCGTGTCCCAAAGATTGAGGTTTTGCATTATAACCAAGTAAATAACTGCACACACTGCAGAAATGCTATTTACTATTATTGCAATTCAAAAATTACATTTAGACCCGCTACTGTGTCCTTACTTTAACTCCCATGATAAAGTTGATAACGACCGAGTGTGTCTATATTGATGAGGTAGATGAACAAAATGTGTGTATAAGAAAATAAAAACTTTTTTTAATGTCCAACTCTGTCTACTTTGAAAGACAAAACGTTATGTAGCAACAAATAATGACCTTTAACTATAAACAACCCTGTGACTCAGGCAACACTTGAAGTTAGAGGACAACGCTGACGTATTCACATCAAGTTGAAATGAACATCTGAGGGTTTTTCAATTGTAGCCTACATGTCTGATAACTTGATGAACTAGAAAGGAGAGTTTGTAGCTTGTTCTAAGATCTAGCTCTTCTTCTGTATTCTTTTAACACAGTTTGCCTGTAGTTACGTTCGTTGTGGTCTTTACTCATGGAAAGTAGGCTACAATTTACACCAATACATTTGGATTTGATTGACAATTTCAAAACGAGAAAAGGCGTGAAGTTTTAAACATATATTTCAAGTTAAATCAATTGAAGATAATAATACATACAAAATAATAAACCCATAGCCTATAGAGAGAGACATACTCGTGCCTCCCTATTTTCCCCTTATCGAGGTGTGTGTCGGTGTGTGTGCGAGAGTATCGGAAGCAACATGACATATGTTGACTTCGAATATTTTGCTAGTTATACTTTTTGCAATGCAAACTTCCTAACAGAGAAGGCAAGAAATACACCATTACGAAATAAATTCTAGACATTACACAAGTTCTTCAGAAACAATGGGATGATTTCTAACGCACCGAAAATATTTGTTCAAGATTATAGCTAGGGACACTGTGTGTCACTCTCTGGCAAGCGATGAGTTTCTCGAGTTACAGTAAGTTTTCCCTCGCATTTGCAACTTAACCAATCCGTTTTAAAACTATTTTCAGGACAAGATAGTCCCATTTACTTCATTTATACAATCCTCCCCTTTTTCAAATAAGTTTACAGTAATGGTATGATTTTGAAGTATTCGCGAGTACGATAGCCAACGGATTGCCCCCGATAGATAGAGCCTCACACCGCTGAAAAGTTCGGGAGGAAAAGTTCTGAATGGTCATGACTAGAATAAAATACTGCGCATACCTACATTAAAAACAGGCAGTTTACTCGATCAAAGAGTTCATTGTTATTAGGGGCAATGGAATGAACTTAACGGTGGGGACAAAGGCAAAAACACATAGGCTACGAGAGCCTGCTGAACTCCACTAGCCTACACTGTAAGCAACTTTGACCGGCCAATTTACTAGGCTATTCCTGAATGAAATCCATAGCTGACTTGATATCTACTTATTTTCGGTGAACACGAGAACTTGTTAACGACTCGTTCTTCAGTGAAAATTACGACTGCATTTGACTACAACAGAAGCTTAATACGTTTCCGTGTCGAAATGTTGTATTTAGACTTAACGGCAAGAAACACTTCACCTGCTTTAGTCCTGTTATCGTGGCAAATGTGCTATACATGATGAAATCTTGGTAAATATGGTGTAGGCTAAACTGCCTGAAATGCGTAACGATGTCTGAGCTCAGAAGCGTTAGTGGAGCTTACCGATACAGTGTAGCCTATGAGAGATTGCATAGAAAAGTTGTTAGTGGAATACGATTGCTATTTGGTGTCAGTAAACCCCGCAAAATACAAGAAAACTGGACAACGGGCGCCGAAACCTGGGCTTCGCATGCAGAAGAGTAGCTCAGAGGGTTTCGCCGATCTGCACGAACTTACCATTGTGCTCGGATAAGGCCAGATGCGGGTCCGACTGGAAATGCTGCGGCTTCGCTTGTTTCCTTCGCGACATGCTGGCTCAAACATCAGCCAGGAAAGAATAAAAAATCACCAAAAAATCTTCTCAAAATTACGAAAATCGAGCCCATCCACCGCGCATGTGTCCTGTTATGATTATCAATAATGCTTTGCGATTAATCATACAGGGGCTCTTTGAAAGGCGATTGGCACCTCGCCAGCCCCCTATTCAAATGAAGTCTCTTTAATCAATTAGCTCCTGATTTGCTGGGGACTCTTGTCTCTCTCTCAGCTCCCACCCAATGAGTTGATCCGTGTGGAAGAAAGGCTGGATTTTCCAACTCCCTTTAGATACAGTTTAACCCTTCTTAGCAACCAGCTGGTAGCAACGTAAAGCTTATCTTTACTACTGGAATGCCAGTTTCTGAGTCCATGTGGAGAGAATCTAGTCTACGGATCAAAACGGCAATCACAACCGAAAGAGTTCAATAAAACACGTTTGACCAGGTAATCAGAATGAAACATCCATTTCCTCTCCCGAAACTGCCACTTCTCGGCAACTTCACGCGTCGCGCCGCAGCATATCCCTCTGTCGGATTGGCATGAGGGTACAGTCGTTGATATTCAGATCTTGTATAATGAGAAAACACGTCTACCTTGTCGTCCTTTTCTCAAGGCTATACCAGGAAAAAATAGTCGAGTAAATTAGATTTGTGCCGAGTGGCACTGTCAGCGTGCAGGAAGTCCACGGTATGTATCGAATATCCCAAATCTGATTCATTTGATTATTGCTGAACTAGGTAACTCGCACGTTTTCATCACGCACCGCATTCCGCGAACAAACAAACTTTAAGGGCCCATGCAAGACTGTGAGAATTCTTGGGCCCGGCCCATCTATGATGCTATTGGTCACTGGTCTATTCTATCACAGACCGGCGGAGGTGCTAGCGCCCTCCCTCCCTCTCTCTCTCCCTCTCTCTCTCTTTCTCTGTCTCTCTCGCAAGTGGCCAAGTACTTCTGTTCTATAATGCTTCTATGAAACATTTGAGTACAGACAGTCTTTGCGCGTAATGTTTACTTATTGAAGACAACATGTAACCTATGCTGTAGTATTTTAGTCATAATTGAAGTCGATTACAATTGATATATCTACAACACATCTATGTTTTAGTAGGCTATGTACAATCAAGCGCAATTTTATTACAATGTCTGTATGTACATTCATTGGAAAATTCAGTCTAAAGTAGGCTATTCACTTTTAGCTTTGTATCCACATTTATGTATAACATATTAAACTTAATGTCCTCTAAATTGTGATGGGTTAACTCATACATTTTCATAGCTTATCGTGCCAAGGCGTCACGCATTAGCTTTTCCACCGACTTTAGAGATGTAAATGAATAAAGGGTCAGACTGCACCAAGGCCTTATGTCCCTGCGAAAGATAGAGTGCCGTTTGTTTACCTGAAGTATACAATTATCTAAAATGTAACAGATGAAGTGTGAACACAGGTAACACATCCACCATTACCATACATAGGCTACTTGTTTAATGTAAATAAACTGCTGAAAGTGAAACATTTATTCAAAGTAATGTTAACACCCTACATAAATATAACCAACAATTATAATAATGGCAATATTAATAATGATGATAATAATCATCATCATCAGCATTATCTTAATAGTAATGATAATAATACTAATAATAATCACATATTCGGTTAAATACACGATTGATGATGCTTTAGTTTGGAAGTGTTTTAAAAGGGTAGGGGCTACCTCCCACAGGAGCTGCTGTTGCAGCCCGAACGTCGGAAGATTTATTATGTGGAAAAGACAAACGAAGCTATCAGTCGGGGTGATTTTGAGAAATGAAGATAATAATGTTACTATAGGTGATGTCTTGGATGCCATTATTTTTCACTGAATATTTAAAGAGGTGCTGCAGGCGAGATGGATCTAGTTCTCTCCTGCGTCAGCTATCTATACCTAGGACGACTGTTATTTACTTATTAATGAAAGAAAAATGAGAGGATAGGAACAAAATGTGTACTTTTATTTGTGAAACGCCGATATGCTGGCACATGATCAATTCTCACTGAATTTTCTCCATGAAAATCAAATAATGACCTACCTGGAGAAGGGATTACTTTAAGCGAAGATGGTCACAATTAGACATCAGAGTGTCAAATTTGTAGTCTACACTTTCAAACTTCTAACGGGAAGGACTGGCTTTTGAGTGTGATAAGTAAGATAGGCTTTTAAGAATTATTATATAAAATCACTTGAGGACAATTCACAATAGATACTCTAAGTGAATTAACCGTTTTAAACATGAAACATGTATGTCGAGAATGATAATGGCTATAAAAACCGGGTATGGTCTCGAAGAGGTGTCTGCAATATTGTAATGTCACAAGCAGGAAAATCAATGGTCAGTTAATTGATGTGAGTGTTGGTGTGAGATTGTAAACAGGGTGATTTGCAGCCCAGCCGAGCGAGAGACATCTTAAATGAGATTCACTCCTCATGGCCGGGCTATACGGTGTTAACAATCACTAGACTGAATGGCAGAAAACAGCGAGATTTTTTAGTCTGAACTGAAATAAGTGGAGAGCTGAATACAAGGGATGGGGGCAGGGGTTGAATAAAAGCAGTCAAACATACACTCCTACTCACTATTGTCGTCCTTAATTAATTGGCAGTGGAAACAACTGTTTGGAAATATTCTCAGCGGTAGAACTGAAAGAAAAAGAATACTACGCTGAATGATGATCAAGTTACCACCCAAAAAGATTAACCCTGGTAATCAGACAAACTTGTTTTATAAGGTGAGACGCAGTAGAAGCATTTATATTAATACATCAGAATTTAACGGATCTTCGTCTTACTAATGTGTGAAAACACGAATGTAGTTTTTGTAGCCGACTCGACGCGGAGAGTGACAGGAGCTGTTTCTTGCGCGCATGATGCGCTCTCACTCCTTGCGTTACGCACTGATCAATACGGAGCATATGAGAGCGGGAGCTGCATGGGGCCATCACTCACTATTATCACTGACATCCGATAATTGATCATTGCACAGAAACACAAAGCGTTTGACCGCATAATTGAATAGCATAAGCAATACGGGTAATTCTACCGAACCTCAAGACTCAGGTTGTTTGTGGGCACCATAGATCACTTTTCTCCCTCTCTCAAATGGAAGGCTTTTGTGACAGTCTGCATTCAACATGTATTCACAATGTTCTTAATCGCTGCGCACAGTGCCGAATGAATATAAAAGGAGTGGAATTAAATTATTAGACATTCTCCCCAAACTAGGCTGTAACAGTAGTTTATAGTGAATATTATTGCATGCATGTTCTATTAGACATATAGCCTATTCCTCAGTACTGGGGTGGTTATTTTAAAGTTCTGTTTAGATGCACTTAGTGTGTTTGTGTAAATGCATCGTTAGTGTAGCCTTTGAGTGTGTGTCTTTAGTTGCAACGGTTTCAACGTCCTCTATAGGCTGCCGCGGTACCCCTCATTACTCCCCCAAAGCCTTAAATTCTCTGTGTTTTATCGTCCTGATTTACGGTCGGAACAGTTGGAAGAGCATTTGACTGTTTTAATCCACCGCGTTTATCTAAATTCAGTTACGCGGCAAAATGATAAAGAGCTTACAAAACAGAAAGAAAACCTGACTGGGCGGGATGGATGCACACCATGACAACATATTCACAAATTAAGTATTCACTGTATATCCTTTGCTCTCAAAGATGTCGACACTTAAATCTCAACTCTAATTCTCTATGTTTTGTCAAATCAGGTAATTTTCTGTAGTTTTCCTAACTTTTTTTTTGCAATTTCTTAAAAAAATGAATGAATTAATGATTATATCAGTAATGTATCTGAGTCAATGTCCAACATAAGGTAATTTGTTTAGATTGTTATCACATCAGGTGGCCGGTAATTATGTTATGGTGACGTCTTCGGTCGTTGAGCAGATTAAAGAGATTCCCTTGCGTGACCAGACGGTCAGATACAGAAATAGATATCAACTTTAAGAGCCGCTCAGCAATAAAATGCTTTTAGACATAACCTGTGTTCGTTTTATATGCTTCAATTTTCCATACTTTACATGCAAACCACTTCTGGGTTGATTTGTGGAAAATGTTTTTAATTCATCAATTTTACTTTACTGCTCCATAAACTAGCTAGATTATTAGTTAGATCTGGAGAGGATTTTATACAAATATGTATAAAAAGCAAAAACAATAGGCAGAGGACTTTTCAAAATGATATTTAAAAAAAAAATGTTGCAATCAACTCATATCCCTATGCATCTGCATAAGCTTTCTTCCGAAGTTACTCTGTAAAGGAAAACCAGCAGACATCAAATGTGTGTTAGGCACAAGGTGCCTTTTGGCAGTAGTGCTTTTGAAAAATCACCTGCATTAAAATTCAGTACCTGCAGCAGCAGAGAATGGTGTCCATTAATTAAGAGATCAGAGCCTCTCCTATTGTCCTTTTGCAGCCCCTCTACCACTTGTGCCTGTGAGACTGTGTCTCTCTATTGTGCCACTGACAACTTCCTGCTGCATCACTCGATATCAATAGCGCCGTGTTTGTTTTTACATTATCTCAACTGGACTTGCAGCCTTGCCCCCCCTCTCAGTTCTGTCTCGTTTGAAAGAAAACAAGCAAACGTCTCAAATAAAAGTGTCACAAAAGTGCCAGAGGTCATCGGTCTGAAGCTCTTCCTCCTTCTGTGGTGTCAGTGTGAGATTATGCGATTGTGTGTGTGTGACGGAGAGAGAGAGAGAGAGAGAGAGAGTGTGTTTGTGTGTGGGCCATGTGTGCCATAGGTTGACCTGGTTGTTAGGTGTTTAGTTAGTCTTAAGGACACAGAAACTTGTGGTTGCTCGCCATGTAAATCACAGCGATACCAATGATGAGAGCATTGGCAGGCAGTGGGCAGTAATAACATGTCCAGCCGTCCAGTTCGGTCCAGACAGAGATCCCTGGATGGTTTAATTATGCAAATTTTTACAAAGCTTACGCCTCTTTGAAGGCAGTGAGTTTAGCTCGTCTTTACCAAATTAAGAGTTAAAATAGATCTGGTCCATAAACAAAGGGGCTAGGGGTAAGGATGAGAGGGGAAATGGGGGGGGGGGGGGGGGGGGAGTGAGTAACTGTCTTGGGATGTGGTATTTCTGTTACAACATTTGAAGAGTGGGGCTCTTCAGCTATCCTCTGTAGCATATCTCATTTTTACTGTCTCTACTTACACTGTCAAACAACGGCAAGATTTAATAATCCTTTCATGAGTGCATCCAGCTTGTGTTTGATGCTTTATTCTAAAGTGACCTTTCCCAGCAATTGTCTAACCCCGCAAACTCACCTAATAACTGTTTAAACCTGTTTGGAGGTTGACTTTCAAGCCTGTCACAGATTAGCAGACAGAGGTTGACTTCTTCCATAATTTATACAACACACAAGTAACATTTAAAAGTTTAATATCAAAACAATATTGCCGTATTATTGAATATTCTCCATACAGCTCTGTTCATTTCAGGTAATGACTAGCAGGCTTTCATTTGTTTGAGGGAACAGGGATTGAGATGATGAATAAAACCAAAGAGGTTGTGGACACTCTCTGCTGTTTTAAACAAATTCAGCTTTCGCCTGACGTTGACAAATGATATTTGGAAAACAAAATGTTTCGTTTGTTAGATGTTGCACTGAACAGAGGGCAAGAGGAAAAAAACACGGATACACATCACTTAGAATCCAAAGAAGGAAAATTGTAACACTCCAGACATCTTGAAGAAATCACTAACATAAGACATGCACTGTTTATGTATTTTTAAGAGCCTGCTACAAAAACTCCAAATTATACTTTAAATGAGCTCTACCATAAGCCATAAGTGCATGCACAATCACATTATATACACATTATGATGATTGTCCTCACCAACTAAAAAATACAAATGTAATTTCTTACACTTGGAGAAAAAAAAAAACAATGACAAAGTGTCTGGGAGTCAAATCTATCTATATATATATATATATATATATAAAAACAGTCGCCAAGGGGTTTAGGAGATCTGACAAATATCAACATAAAGAGTCGCCCGGTCAATAAATAACTGAGATGTTCAAACATATCAAGTGCTTTATTTGTGGGCATCCGGGACACGAGATGTTTATCAGGGGTGTCCAGAGAGCGGCGAGCGCAGGTTGGCCAGCGCCTTAACTCTGTCTCAGACAGCACGTTATTGCTATTGATAGTTAGCATCAGTGTCCCGGCTGAGGAATGGAACTGCCGGGTTGGGGGACGGCGGCTATTGATCTGCAGCTCGTCCCAGCCGCGCCTGGAGCCACTGGCAAGGGATGTGTGTGTGTGTGTGTGTGTGTGAGTGTGTGGTGGTGGTGGGGGAGTCTGTGTGTTTGTGTGTGTGTGTGTGTGTGTGTGTGTGTGTGTGTGTGTGTGTGTGTGTATGTGAGAGAGAGCGAGAGAGAGAGAGCCAGAGAAAAAGCAAAGGGATGTGATGGGGGGAAGAGGGAGGGCAGCAGGTAGAGTACAC
This sequence comes from Sardina pilchardus, assembly GCF_963854185.1. Classification (NCBI taxonomy): domain Eukaryota; kingdom Metazoa; phylum Chordata; class Actinopteri; order Clupeiformes; family Clupeidae; genus Sardina; species Sardina pilchardus. The sequence continues at coordinate 25,052,275 of NC_085004.1, read as the reverse complement.
TGTTCACCACACACATACACACACGCACACACACACATACACACACGCACACACACACACTCCTACATAGCCTTAGGGACATGGCGGGATGTGAGGGCGGCAGAGGGAAGCCGCCTCCATGTCTAATAAGTGGTCTGTGCTGTGTGTACCCCAGCTGTCAGATGTCTTCCTTGTGTGAAATATCATGCAGTCAGACCCAGAGCATTTGTCAGATTTTAGCAGACCAGGGCAAAACAAGGAGAAGACAGCAAAGCTCACGGATGAATAAGGGTGGTCCATTTGGTGTTCTTTTTTGCACGTTATGTTGTAAAGACCGTATTTACAGTTTGGTTGTTCACAGAGTTTTCCTTGAGCATGTTTACTTTAGATGTAGTGTATGAGAGCTTGAAAGGAACACTCAAATTTCCATTTGCAATATTCTTTTATGTGCTCGTCTGAAATATTTAATGCAGCCTCCAAATATAAGAAAAATCATATAAGCATTTCAAGATGTTTCTACCTCATGCCATTTCTATTCCCCCCACAGCGACGGAAAAGAAAATGCCCAAATCGAGCCTTTTATTTTTAATTGTTCTTTAAAACAAGCAGCGACACACATTAGACAGAAAAGTGGGGTTTGGTGGTTTAAAAAGCAGCCACTGTCTGGAAACAAGAGCTGAGGAATTGCAGCACAATGTGTGTCCTCCTCCGAACGGCAGTTTGCGCTCCCACCGACCACACTGTTAAAGAAAAAGACAAACTCTCCAAGAACTCCCTCAGGGTCCAGACGACACACAGCTGAAAAAGCAAAATAAGACGAAAATAACAACAAAAACAACACAACAACAACAAAAACAACAACAACAAATATATTCTGTATTGACAACACACAAACTAGCCACACGGACCCCAAAAAAAGAGAACCCTGAGGTTTTTGCCGTTTCTTTTCACTTCTCCCATCGTTCATGGCGTGTAGTGGAGCGCGAGGCCTTTAGAATCTGAGTCATGGTTTCATTCCGCTCGTCCTCAGGCCGGACTCTCCCGGCTAGCCCCGGTCTAAAAGTGTCTGCCGAGGCCGCCGTGTTTATGTCTGTGCTTCTGTGCCTCTTCCTGACCTCGGGGTGAGTCACCGTCCTCGCACAGGGTGATGTCAGGCGTCGCGTATGAGAGAATACCATCCAGGTGTTTCTGCGGCTCATCTTCTAATGAGGGAGATATCTGAGGGCTGACATCTCCTGCTCCCCTCTCTGGCCCTCTCGCTCTCCCCTTTGTTCTTTCTGGCTCTCTTTACTCCCCCAGCATACACACACACACACACACACACACTCAATCACATACACACACACACACACACACACACACACACACACACACACACACACACTCAATCACATACACACTCTCGACAGATACACACAGAGCAGCCACATATACATACACACACACACACACACACACACACACAGGTTTCTTTTCATAGAAGTTTGCTGTTTTTTTTTTATTACTTCCTTGCCATTCAGTGCCCCTCCCCACTCTTCCCGAGTGGCTGCAGTCTGCAGTGAAAGAGTGCTGGCCTATTATCCGCTCCAACACTCAAACCCAGCTTTGTTTTGTCCGGATCGCTCCTCTCATGCTCGTTAATATTCACAGAAAGACCCATGGCTCTCACAGAATTCACCCTCCCAGCCTCCACCCTCCACCCTCCACCCGCACCACGCACCGCCTCCTCCTCCTCCTCCTCCACCACCACCGCCACCGTCACCGCCACCCTGGTAACAGCCAAGTGTGCCCCGTGAAGTGTAAACACGACGGAGGGAGGGACAACGCCTGACAAACATCCCCCCAGGACGTGGCATCCTGGCCCCCTGCATTCAGCACGCTGGCACCACCACCAAACAGTTAACAGGGATGTGAGAGCCATGGCACTGGACCCAGAGCCGCAGGCCCCTGCCCGTGGGCCTGAAGCAGTAGCCCCTCCTCCCTCCTCCGTCCTCCGTCCCCATCCCTTCCAAAATCTCTGTTCTCGTGCGGAGGTGTAAACGTTTGGAGGGACTGTACGTACGCAGGGGGAAAAAAGAGGGAGACTATATGGGAGAACGAGTGTTAAGACTGAGGGTGAGGAAAAGACACTTTTAAGCGACGATGGTGAAATTATTGAGTTATGAATGGTTAAGGTTTCACTTCATCTTTATTGAAATGACACATTGCACATTTCATAGTATAATATATAATTATGATCCCATAATTTGATACATACATATAATGACATACAATTTGTATAAATGTCGTTATGACACATGGCTCTTATTAAGGGCATTCTGTGGAGGTTTAATGAAAAGGTATTCCCAGCATGGGTTGAGCCACCCCACTCTGGAGTACTATCATTACACCCAACTTAATGTAAGATTTCCTCTTCAACACCTGCACTTTCAACCAAAATAGGAAGGGAAATTAACCAAGAGCCCTACATTTCTTCAACATACAGTCACCCGGCATGGGGTCGAGCGTTCAGACCCCTGGTGATGTTAACGGCACACTGCTATTATCACAGGTGTGATTGCTCACCAGCCGAGAGCCCCAATTTACATCTTAATTACCATTGTAATCAATGGGGCCGTGCGAGGGCTTCATCTGTGACACTCATGAATCCCCATTTGTGACCCACCGTGGTTCCCATAATCCTTTGTGGCAACAGGGGGAAGAGCGCCCGGCGGTCCGCTTATATCGTTTAAACGGCAATAACCGAGATGATGGATTTAAGCCGGACACCTCCGCGCGGACATCATTTCACACGTCGGAGCACAGAAAATGAAACGGGGAGAGCTTCGGCGGGGAGGCCTCGCGCGACGGGCGGGCGAGAGCGCGGCCCACTTTAAGATGACAGGGCAAATTGGTATGATGCACGCGGTATGACAGAAAGCAAATAGTCCATTGGCAAGTGATCCTCGTGATTTAAACTGCCAGTGATTGGACAGCAAGCTCACATTAAGCTCTTATTGATCAGCTCAGTGTTTCGCCCGTGATCAATTAGTCAATATGCTGAGGCCGAATCCAATACAGTACGCCAGGGAGGAGGAGAGAGGGAGAGAGAGAGAGAGGGAGAGAGAGAGAGAGAGAGAGAGAGAGAGAGAGAGAGAGAGAGAGAGAGAGGGGAAGGAGAGAGAGAGAGAGAGAGAGAGAGAGAGAGAGAGAGAGAGAGGGGAAGGAGAGAGTGAAGGAGAGAGGGAGGGAAGAGGTAAAGACAGAAGCCCTAATGGAGGGAGAGAGTTCAGAAGAGCAGAGGCCCTGCACTGTGCGAACAAGAGAGAGAGAGAGAGAGAGAGGGAAAAAGATGAAGAGAGGGAGGGATATAGAGAAAGAGGGAGGGACATGTAGAGTGGGAGAAATATAGAACAAGGGAGAAGGAGAGACTGAGGCTTGAGGTTCTCTCCACTACTGACCAACAGCTGTCAAGCCTCTGACATATGGCCTGACAAGGCAGGGGGGGAGGGAGGGAGAAGTGTGATGGGCTGTGCTGTGCTGTGCTGTGCTGTAGTGTGGTGCGCCCTGACTGTACAAGCTGACAGAACAGGCAATTCTGCTGAAAATGTGAAAGTCTCAATGATATGGACAGATGGACTCATAAATCACGGCCCCCGATACCTCAGCAGGCCCCACTGGTGCTGACAAAGATGAGAGAGAGAGAGAGAAAAAAGAACTCTCTAGAGAGAAAAGCATACATGGCTGAGTGATCTTAACTGTACAGATAGGATGGGAGCGGAGCTGTGCGCAGAGTCCTTTAGAACCAGCGCAAAAGACCAGCACATTAGGGTCCAATTAATCATTTGCGTAATTGTTGCTAATTGAGGACGAGATGTTATATGAGTTGAGGTACTTGCTCACCGACTCGTGCTCATTCTCTCCTCTTTTCAAACTGGGTTAATTGTCATATAATTATCTCTCTTTCTGTAAGTGGTCACTGACAGCATATTTACAAAAGAGCTCTCGTGCCGCTGATAATTATTAAATTAGTTAATTAATTAAAAATTAAACTGCGCAAAATTTGATCACGTAGCTTAAATGAGAAACATTTATGGGACGCCTTGTGAATGATTGCACTAATGAATTAAACATTCCAAATGAATGAAACAATTAAAGTGAAAAGCGTCTTAATTAATATTAGAGCACTTGGCGGCTCTGCTCTGCTGTCATGGTACATGCATCCACAGCACAGGTCTCCATGGGGCCCGAGAGGGATCCATCAGTCTTGCCTGGATACACGAGTTCAGCTCCATCAGGAGTATCTGTGCTTATCCTGGCCAACCATATGCTCATATAGCCCTCATAGCCAGGCCAACAATACTGCCGTGATGTCCTCCATGCAACAGAACTGTTGCATTTCATGTATCATTATATTTAAATGTACATATATGTACATATGGTGTGCATATACATATATAACACAAGAAATATGGCTTGAGTGAGACTGCCGTTGATGACTGATATCGTCATGGCTGTACTTCACAACTATGATCATGATCATGTGTGCCATATTGCCTTCATACAACAGTTCTATTAACAACTAATCAAGTTGACTTATTGTGTTTTCTATACTCTATTTTGATTCATTTATCATCTGCCCAATCATCTGTTTATCATACATCCCAATCAGACCAAGCAATGCAACACTTCAATTGAGAGCCAAAGTTCAGTGATAGAGGCTGTGTGCCCTAATTTAAAAGGAACGCATAGTCCAATGTCTAAAGGCTGAGCAAAGCTTAATAATGAGGCAAAGTCCATTTGCTAATTTAATATGATGAGCAAGAATCTTAAGCACAAGCATGAGTGGATCAGCTCAATGCTCCCACATGTCGCACGGCTTTAGTTCAGGCACGAGACAAGTTTGCTCACCGAGTGACTTTGCTCTTTGTCCTTCTGCAAATTAGTATCCTGTACGAGCTTATGCACAAAATCATGTCTATAGCCTTCTTGTTTGTGTCTATACGTCAAATATTAAAATGAGCATTCACACTAATCCATTTACTGAAGTGTAAGTACAGCTCTCATCCAGTCAGAAATGAATAAATTGAACAATCAAGACTAACTGTTGTGTACACACTTATAACTGCTAAGTTTCTCCTCCCAGTGTTGCCCTGCTGTTAACCTCTGCACAGGTCAGTGTGGTTAGTTAGTGTGGCCCAGTAAGCCTGCAGCTGACTCCACTAGAGCGCCCTTACCCTTGGCCTGCCTTTCCCACTGAAAATCCTCATGAAGTATAATGCAATTTAAGAGGTAGGCAACACCCTGCAAGGACCTGCTCGACACCCGACTCGGACACTGCAGGCAGTACACACACACACACACACACACACACACACACACACACACACCAATTAGGAAACACTCATAATTCAATGTCACCAAATTCAATTGACTTGGGTAAAATCAAATTTGTTACAACAAATAGAAAAAAACGCACTCTTGAATAATTGTTCGACTGGGCAAGACACTTTAAAAATATAGTGCAGAATTATTGAAACAAGGCATTCTGCTGTGAAAGACGCGACACAAATAAATGGAATTACAATGAGTCTTCAAATTTGAAGAAAATCCTAATGTGCAACATAGTGCAGGGTTTAAAAATAGCCGAGGGATTATTGGGAGGCCAGGTAATTGGATTGGCACTCTTGGGTAAATGGCTCCTTGCACCACATGAAGTCCATAAAGCAACAGTGATTCCCATCAGAGATTTGTAAAACTTCTCATGGTAAAAAATCTCTCCACTTAGAGACGTATCCAGCGCTAAATGGACGCGGCTTGCTGTTTGTTTATTTGCAAATTGTGTTGTGAGAAGTGAGAAGCGTACTGCCAAAAGGTCAAATTACCCCCTCTGCCCATGTGATGGGTGGAAAGACTAAAGCACGTTTACATGACTGCTCCGTCTTAGCTGAAATGAAGAGGTGCAGTGCACTTGGCAGACCACATTCATACCAATAGTAAGCATAAGCAAACCCATATTCTACTACTAAAGACTCTGTCCTAATACCAAAACATAAACAATATAGCATTGCAATACCACAACTGGTACCTTGACATCTGCAGTCAGTGGGAATGTGCATGTGAGAGTACATTATATAGGCCTATGTGAGTGTGTGTGTGTGTGTGTGTGTGTGTGGCGCCTATGTGAGTGAGTGAGTGTGCAAGCAAGAGAAAGATGGCTATAAACATATCATATATAAATGATAATGTGAAGACACAGAGTCATAAGGCCGTAAATCACAGGGAGCTGCACAAATTAATATAGTTTACAGTTGATGCAAAGATGGACCGGCCATAAATCCTGTCTGATTTATGCAGATAAAATCAAAAGGATTTCCTTTATGAATTCGCTCGATGCCATAAACACTCTCTCAGGCTCTTTCAAGCATTAAGCAAATAATCTCCTCAAGTATTTGCGCATTTGCACGTCCTGAGAATTCTTGTTCGCCAACATGGCAGCGGGACGGCTTGAGTTTACTATTCCTGCTGCAAGTGGGGATTGCAACTGTGATTATACAGCAGAAGCCTGTGCTGCACTTTAAATGGCAATAGTTCGTAAAAGCAATGTGGAAAAATAATCTTATACCACAAACTGCTACAGGAGAGAAAGAGAGAAAGAGAGTGGAGGAGAGAGACCTAGAGAATGAGGAGTAGAGAGACAGACAGAGAGAGTGAGGAGGAGAGAGAAGGATAACAGGGTGGATATGTGTTGGGAGGGGGGGCGGGGGGAAGTGGTGTCAGTGGAAGGCGGGTGGGGTGGGTGGGATGGGGGGCTGGGTGGGGTGGGGGGTACTGAGGTTGTGAGCAATTTCTCTTTGTTATCAAGTGAAATGACTCTGCAAATATGACAATAAATCACGGCGGAAATCAATCTGAGAGGAGGCGACTGCTAGGCACTGATAATGCATCAATCAATATTTAATGTTTAGACTTTAATTAATCCACAGGCGGCAAGCATTCTTTAAGTGACAAAAGGAGAGGGCGAGAGAAAAAAAAACGAGTGCTTTAGCACAGAGCAGCTCTTATATCAAACAGGCACATCGAGCCGGCTGGCCTCATCAGTCGATTCTTCCGGAGTTTTCTTTTTGTTTTTATTCCATTCATTTATTACAGAATCCTTGCAAAGTGACATATGTATGGTGGGATTAGCCAACATTAAACACCCAGGTTTATGACCCAGGTGCCAGAAAAAAAAAGATAAGAGCAGAAGGCTAAAGAGGCTTCTTGTAGTCAGGGCACGACTTTGACCAATGGTGCAATAAGGGACATTTTGGCATTAGGCAGCATGAGTTCTTACAGAGGCTAGAGGCCAAGAGGAAAGAGGAGGGCCAGAAACAAAACATAAAGAGGAGCTTCTGGGTGTGAAACTATTCCTCTAATGTTGTCAGGGGGGGATGATGGAGCAAAATGCTGCTTTTGAATGGTCCATTTCCTAAGCTGGCAGAAGTGTGGGAATGGCACCTGATGCCCTGGGCTGTCGTGAGAACACGGAGACCCCCTCTGCCATAGCAGCCGCCCCCTGGCTCGATACCTGTCCATCCGGGACACCACTCCACTCCCCTGGTGTGGAGGCTAGCCATGCCCAGTACTACCACCCCACTCCACTCCACTCCACTCTCTCTCTCCAGTGTCTTTTCTTTTTGTACACAACTCCCAGCCAGGCTGAGCGACTGCGGAGACTACGAGAGCCGTAATGGAGGAAGCTGTGAGTGTGTGTGTGTGTGTGTGCGCGCGGAGCCCTGCTTTGCACTGAGCCCCGCAGATCATAGAGCCAGGTCCCAGAGGTGCTAATTACTGCATCCTCAGCCAAGAGGCTCCGGCAGCGGCAGGCAGGAGAGGGAGAGAGCGAGGCGGAAAAAAAAGGAAGAGATTCTTGACATTTGGATACCTGTGAGTAAAGATTCAGCCTTATAATTGGGACACAGTCACCCACTGCGAAGGAGGCCCACGAGGTATATTTAAGGTGCTGATGGGTGAAATAGCTCGGGGTAAATAAGGAACCGCTTTCAACGGGTGGGTGGGGACGAGGGGGGGGGGGGGCGGACGATCATTTGAAACTCAAGCTGGAGTCAGACGTAAGAGCTGGCTAGGTCAACACATATCACGTTAAAGAGTCTTCTTCCACAGGGATTGGGATCATTATAAAAAGGTCTTGAGATGGGGGGCTAAGGGGATTATCCATAAGGGGGTTTTGATATTCTTGACTGCACATATTGATAACAGCGCTGTTTGATCCATTGTGTTATTGTGTTCAGATTACAGGTCTTTCATCTTCAAAGGCCTTAATCTGGACCAGATGAAAATACTAAACAGCCATATTTCTGCCCTGTGCAATATGGAATCTTTTTAAATGCTTTTTATTTATTAATTTACTTATTTTGATCATAATGTTTTTTTTGGTGAAACTTAAAACTGTGTTTATAGAGGTCAACAGTCTCCAATTACCAATTTTCCAGAAAGAGCACCTTCCCAGTGTTTCAGTGTTGTGGGTGTACATGTTTATATAGGTTTAAGAGTATGACACTTGTGTATGAATACCAAAGTGTCTTGAGGAGGTGTGTGTGGTCTGGTGAATGGCTCAGCTGTCACCTCAGTGTGTGTGTGTGTGTGTGTGTGTGGCGCTGGATTAAGGGGCACATACACATACACACACAGAAAAGGCTCTAAACGTGTCTACAACATATTAAGGGTGACCCTCAGTCTCTCCATTCTCCAAACAGTGATTTAAACTAAGCCATATGTTCCTGTCGGTCACACAGCAAGCACCAGATCACAACCAAGGTCACTTGAGCCTAATCTAACTGCACATCATGTGTTCACATTAAGCAAAGCAGTCTCAGCCCCATGGCTGTCTTATCAGTCCTGGGCAGAGGAGCGCCGCTCGTTTTGTAATGCCGCTCCGTACATAATGTGTCGTTGGTGGGGTAATCGGAGATTTCACAAGACATTTCAAATTCATTCTTTTGAAATCTGAAAATCCTCTGCCAGTACATTGGGTGTCACAGGATTTTTTTTTCCTGCTTTTGTAACAGCTCTCATTCACTATTTTAGACAGTTATTTCTCCTTTTTATCACATTTCCTGTGAGGTGCGAGGTGCATGGTGCAGGGGTTTTGAGTATCTCTTCCTGTTTCCTCAAACTGAGGTACAGCGGAGCATCCACTTCCTGACAAATATACACAGTCAATTGACCCACCAGGAATATTCTTGGAATTTTAGAAACAGATTTTACGGTCAATAAGCATAAGCATTTTCAAAAATAGATTTTGTTTTATTTTTAAAATATATAAAGTAAGTATAAAGTTGTCAGAGAGTGCATTTTCTTGATCATCACACATTAATACACACACACACACACACACACACACACACACACACATAAATAAATGTTGATTGAGATTTGTCTAAAAGTTGGTTTCAAAAAGCCACTAAACAGATAGAACACATTACTTATGAATTACGGTTGAATCTTGCATGAACTGCTATACATGATTAACTTGATGACATACAGCTTCATAACGTTTTTTTTTCAAATGCTCAGGAACAGGTTGTTCAAGCCGGGGCTTATTTCAAAAATGACACATAGGCGGGCACCGTGTGACAGCTTGGAGTTATTCATCATGCAACGACACACACACACACACACACACACACACACACACACACACACACACACACACACACACACACACACACACACACACACACACACACACACACACACAATTTGTACAATGAAACAGGAAGTTTGGCAGAAATTATTATCACACTTTGCCACCATTGCACAACAGCTGTCTGTTATGTCAAGTGTTGTATCAGTACACACATTCACCCGCTCGCATGAGGAATGTCATGTACAGAACAAACTGCTAGAGAATAAATAAATAAATAATAATAATAATAATAATAATAATAAAAACCAGACAGTGCAGCATAAACACAAGACTCCCGGACTTTTCTCCTTGGCTACTTGTAATACACAATAGCTCAGTGTATGAGGAGATGGGGTGAGTTGCCAATTGCACATATCCCATTGGTCACGCTTATTAAAACAGAACAGGAGCTAAAACAAGCTGAACTGAAAGTGAGCTGTTGGTGGTGGAGACACCACGGCCTGATTTATTGCATCAACTTCTGCACGACATACCCTTAATCACACACACACACACACACACACACACACACACACATTCTCTTGGACACACATGCATTTATACCCACACAAAACTGTATGCACACATTATGTCTTACACACACAAGCACAAGCGCACACACACATATATACTCTTTCTCTCACTCTCACTCACACACACACACACAAACATTCTCTCGGACACACATGTATTTATACCCACACAAAACTGTATGCACACATTATGTCTTACACACACAAGCGCACACACACATATACTCTTTCTCTCTCTCTCTCTCTCTCTCTCACTCACACACACACACACACGCACACACACACACACACACACACACACACACACACACACACACACACACACACACCAAATATTAGAATTGAAATATAAACCCAAAGTGTGAAACATTAATCCAGCCGGCAGACAGGCAGACAGACACACAGACAGGCAGGCCGGCCAGGGATATCCAGGCTCATAAATAGCAGGAAGGCCAAATAAGACATTGGGAGCACATGCCAGGCCAATGTCTCATTCCCCGTAAGACATATGTGAACATGTGTAAGTATATGATCAAATCCTGCATGCCACGGCTGGATGTGACCACCGCAGCACGAGTTTCATTTCCAGACAAACTTGCAGCTCAAGCAGCTTCTCTGTGGTGGAGAGGAGGGGAGGGGAGCTGGGGAGCTGGGGAATCTCTCCACAGCACAGACACACAATTACAGCAAGACATGGGAGAAATTACAGCAAAGAGGTGAAAATATAGACATTTCGTCCAACAACAATGGACTTCATGACAATACGTGGACACCAGCAAATGTGTGCTGTTCAGTGTAAACAATGAAAGGTCAACGCAAACGTTCAATGTCACCCCATGGACACGATGTGATCACTGTCCAACAAAATGCTCTTAAAATCACTTTGAGTCCCTTTACACCCGACACTGCCCACGCCTCCCCTCTTGGTAATGAACCCCCCCACCCCACCCCAACCCTCCAGGCTGTCCAGCGTCCGTCCAACATCCGCGTCTCCTCTCCTCCCTTTTAGCCTGATGGCATTTATTACAGGTGAAGAAAGCACGGGCCACACTGGGCTTGGCTGGGCTTGGCTGGGCTGGGCTGGGGGGTAAGTGGTGGAGGTATGGGCACGGAGTCACTGCCATGCATTACAATCAACCCTCCTCCTCCTCCTCTTCCTCCTGATGGGGCTGGGGAGCCTGGACGACAGGGATAAGTGGACAGCCACTGGCCTCGGAGCACTCGTAAAAATTAAACAACGTGCATAAGTTTAACAAAAAAAGGGAAAGGTTGGAAAAAAATAATGAGTGCAAGCAAGCGGACCACAGATCTGTCTCCGATCGTGGCATTCCAGCTGGATTGGAATTGGTTAGTGTGTGTGTGTGTGTGTGTGTGTGTGGGGGGGGGGGGGTGCTGGTGATGTCACCCGTTTTATCATCTGTTTGATTAATCCCTCTGTCAATTTGAAACCCAAATTTGCCGCTGCGGTTTTTAGAACGCATCCAAGCAATATACAAGCTGATTGCATATAAAGTCATGGGGGCTGGCAATGAAGAAACAGCGAGTGGGGGGGGGGGGGGGGGAGTCGGATGGGTGGTGTGTGAGTGGAACCAACATGGAGAGGAACGAGGAGAGAGGGGGGTGTCTTTGGGTCAAGGAACTTAAGGAATGCCGTGTTCTTCTGTCCTTTTGTGCGCCCCGGCTCCGATGCCAAGAGGGAGGCTCTCGGGCCTAATCCCCCCTGATTTGGTAAACACTCACACTAATGCTGCGTTCAGGCTCTTAATACCGTTGTTTTCTCCTTAAAGAAAATGTGTATTTTCTTCGGAGATGTCCCGGAACAGATGGAAAATGTGAGGATGGATTTAATCGGACTAAGACTCATGTTTAGATTGAAGTTGAGATTAAGAGCATGGCCGGCATGTTCAATAATTATTCTCTAGTTGAATTAAATATATCCTCTTAGAAGTAAGGCATACTCTTTGACGTGTTTGTCTATTTGAAGTCAGGCGTCACATGGCTGGCTAAGATGCCTGTAAACATATTTTTGTTTTTCAGCGCAAGAGAAAACAATATGGCTGGATCATTTATATTAAGCCTTTGATGTGTTGATCAGCATTTCGTTTTTCTTGGAGAACATGATTTGAGTCAGATTTTATTATCTCATCAAGAAATCCTCGGGGCACAATTCAGAAAAAAAAGACTGTTCTTCTCTTTGTAAGCCAAATGTCTGAAAAAACAATGTATTTATCACAAAAAAACAGTGTCAATTGATTCAAATTCACAAAACGACAAACAATTCATTCCTCCCCCGCTATCGTCAAACAATGGCCCTGACACCTATCTCTCTGGTTCCCTCTGGTTGTAATTGTCCCATATAAAATGCATTTTTCCTCTCCCAGAGACAGTCAAACAATTGCACTCATTTGCTAATTGATGGCAAAGCGGCGGGAGCATTCAGCTGTTGGATCCATCTATTTGTAGAGGTGCGGCCTGTGGATGGGCCCTTCCCCTGCCATGAATGGAGCCCTCAGCCCTCCCCAGGCAGGGCCCATTGTCCTTTTTTATCACTCCTCATTTTCATAAATCTAAGGTGGTAATCTTTTAATGTACGCAGCCCCACACCACACCAACACTTTTTAAAAGGACACATGTGAAATGCTTACCTGCTGTAACAATAGCCCTTCCCGCTGATGTTATCTAGCTGGGGGTGGGTGGGGGGGCAGAATGTTGACAATGAGAGCAGCTGCTTATACCTTGGGTCAGGCTTACACACTACAACAACTATATCTTTCTGTATGTCCCTTCCTTCCTTTCTTCCTCTTTATCATTCCCTCTATCTGTCTCTCTCAATTCAGTTCATTTCAGTTTAACTTTACTGCCATGACAAAATATGAATTTGTTATTGCTGAAACATTTCTGATCCGACTACAGGAAAAAAATAACACAGAACAAAACAAAAATATATTCATTACTTTACATACAACATCAGCCTCCCCCGTCCCCCCCTTTCTCCTGGGTGGGGGTCCCGGACAGGCAGTCTTCTCCCATTGATGTTATCAGGCCCCATGGAGGACCTGTTCTCCTTAATCACCGCCCCCTGTGGAAATGACACTGTGTCATCCAGCCTCGGGAGCCAGCATGGCTTAATAAAGATAGGAAAGAAAAAGAAAGAAAGAAAAACACACGCCGAGGCGGTGGTGAGCGAGAGAGTAAGAGCGGAAGAAGTGGTACCGAAGGAGGGAGGGGGGGAAGGAGGGAGGGAGGGAGGGATGGAGTGGAAGAGGGTGAGGGAGAGCAGAGATTAAAAAAGCATATGTTTTAGAAGTCATTAAAACGTACGCAGCAGGGCCTTTGCAGGACTTGATTTACACGCTGGCCAGCAAGGCAGCCGTGGGTCTAAATAATGTATTAATTTTTAAAGACACCCACCCCACCCCCCAAGATAAAAAAAAAAAAAAAAACACATCTCCATCTGGCCAAGTGCGAACTGGGACAGGGCTAGATTAGAGAATGCTCTGTGTTATCTTATCTGAGCGCTGGCTTAATGTCGGCCGAATCAATGCCACTCCAACAAGTGGTTCATTAAAACTGAATGGCAATGTTTAATTCCATGTATTACAAAAAGAAAAAAAAGGGAGAAACCGCTGGTATTTGTTCAAATCTTTGCTGTTCTGCAGGGATTAGTTGTGACTAAACCAAGCAGTGAGTTGAGGAGGACTTGACACAAAATCCCCCCAAGCTCATCAGTCAGGACATAGTTAAAATAACATGGAATTGTTCTAACATGGAAATGACACTGCAAGGCCATATTTGGAAACTAGAAAAAAGTCCAGGTTATTATGACATACGTTTTCACTTCATATTACCCTGTAATTTAGGAAGGCATGACAAAACTTAAAATGAATACAGTACTGTGTTAAACAGGTTAACATCTCGACAAAGAGAACTTAAGATAACTTCTTGAAAAGAAAACTAAAACAGGTAAAAAAAAATTACGTAACAACTCCACAATGTCAGCATACCAGGTACAACTAGTAATTTTCAAACAATGGCAATTATAAACAATGGATTGTAAACACCAAAATAATAGTAATAATAATAAATAACCGGCCAAACCAGTTCTCCTCTTTCCCAACTGTATGCTACACAAGGTAAATCCTCCGCCCCTCATTCCAATCCTTCCCACCTGTCTCCTTGCTCATGCTAAAGTGACCCAGGCAATCTACACTCCAGACCGCATCAACATACAAGCATCCCTATGCGGCCACTTCCTTTACAGCCGATGAACTGTGGAGAGAGAGAGAGAGAGAGAGAGAGAGAGAGAGAGAGAGAGAGAGAGAGAGGTGTGTGTGTGTGTGTGTGTGTCGCTCCAGCTTTTCCCTGCATTCAAATCTACATGCATTTAAGCCTCTGCAGGGCCAGTGGTCCAGTCCACCCCTCCTCACAGCTCATCCCCACACAGTCCCCACTCGCCACAGGCCCTATCAATCACCCACACACGCCACATCACCTTCTCCCCAGGCCCTGTAAATGGCCCAGGAGGTATAAAGTTGTTGGGATGCCGATATCTCGTCATGTCCAGAATCACAATGGCTTGATTTGGCCCTCCATCCATCAGGGCACTGGACAGGCTCCCATCGCCATATTACTTAAAAAAAAATATTAAAACTTTGAGCTCGCCATCCCATAAATTAGGGCCGAGTTGCCCGCGGCGCCGTTAACGCGGGGGAGAATGTATGGCCGCGTGTCGCCTCAGAGTAATTACACACTAAACGCCGAGCGTGGCCAGGCATTCTGGACGCCGCAAATCGACGAGGTGGTGAGATAAAAAAAAAAAGAGAAAAGAACAGAAAAATTGCAAAGAAAGGAAAGGATAAAAAGAAGAAAAGAATAAGACATTTATTTTTGGCGATAGGCTTGTTGCACTTTTATGTCTTTTTTTTTTCTCGCTTCCCTTTATTTTTTTGTGGGTGTGGGGATGGGGGGGGGGGGGGCAGGGGGGGCAACACATTATTCATTCATCAGGTCAGGCCAACCTGAGCAGGGAGCCATTATCCCGCCAGTGGAGAGCAAACATCTGCTGCTAAGTGCATGCAGGCGATACTGTGACATGTTTGCAATCTTGTCCTCTTCAGATGTTTGGCCTACAGTGATACACTTCAAACACTTGGCCTGGGCTGCTCCCCTGCTCTCTCTCTCCCTCTCTCTCTCTCTCTCTGTCTGTCTAACTCTTTTCCCAGGATCAAGTTGAGAAACCGGTATCCTTCTTTCCTTAGCTTTTTCATCCTTCTATATTGCCTCTCCACACAGCCTGGTGTCTCTCCCTCTCTCCCTCCCTCCCTCTGGGTGAGTGAATCTATCCAGTAGGAAGATCTGACCCTGTTTTTGAGGGATCACTCACAGCCTGACCTCTGGTATCATGTGACCGCCTGTGGATCCTGCTTAATCAGACGACCATTCGAGCAACACAGGGACTGGACACTGAGGATCTATGTCATGTCTGTGGTCAGAATTCTGTTTATCGTTCAGAGCATGAACGCAAATGTCAGATGATTTGATTAGGTTACATACATGCTATCCTGGCTAGTCATTCAGTACATACTGTACATAGAATTAAAGAGGTGAGTATTATTTAATCAGAGTTTGTATACATCTAGGAAGTCCATTCATTAGTAGCCTACCATCCCTGTACTCTGAGACAATAGGCAGTTATTACACTTATTAGAATTATAAAATTAGAATTACAAGACGTATTACAAGATATCAAATAAGCTTTGGCACCATTCCGCTTGAGTCTCGTAAATGATGCCGTTGTTTAGTTCTGAGATGTGTTAGAGAGGTCAGCTTGTATGCCTACTGCTTCTCTCTCCTCAAGCTAATACTGAGGATTACTTGGTAAGCAAGATTCATCCTGTTGCTTTGGCTCTGTACACAGGGCAAAAGCAAGCTGTGCACTCTGTGTGTGTGTGTGTGTGTGTGTGTGTGTGTGTGTGTACTGTGTATCAGCTCAGAGGCTTGGGGGAGGCTAGTGTTTGGGAGAGAAGCAGTGATAATGGATGGAACATCTGCCGAGCTGCAGGTGTCTCTTCCCTCCTCTTCTCGTCTCTCCTCTCTTCTCTCCTTTCTTCTCCTCTCCCCTCCCGCAAAACAGATGATCTCACTCCCCAGCCCCACAGCTCTGTTTACAGCTCCCGCGCCCACGAAAAAAGCAGCAAGTGACGGCGACACCAGCGCAGGCGTGGAGCAGGTGATAAATATGTCAGACGCCGCGTGACATCTCTGCCAGTTAATAACTCCCGGTCGCGTGAAGCAGGTGACAGGAAGACAATAGCGCGAGTCTGCCGGTGAGACCGGTGTTTATGACAGACAGAAAACAGGCCTTTTGACAGTAATTCTGCTCACTATACTGTAACGGACACAGTAACTGACTGCTCAGTCACCGTTGAGAGTGAAAGCAGAAATACGCAAAGGCAAAGAAGGCAAGCCGTTCCTGGATGTTGCCAATAAAAAACTGTCGAACTGTGAAAACAGACGGCTGGATGGAAAGATAGATGATAGAGAGAGAGAGAGAGAGAGAGAGAGAGAGCTAGAGCAAGAGAGAATTGTTGTCTGTTGAAGACACTGGCCCAGTGGCCTGGTCATGACTTCAGCTAAGAGGCATGACATCGAATTGGGTTTAACCTCCGACGGACTTCAGATGAGGACGACATTTTTTCCTCCTTTTTTCCCCCTCTCTCACTAATACTGCTGGCAAGCAACTTGAAAGGGCCATTAGACTGGACTAGTAATTGTGAAAAGATAAGAGAGCAGAGGAGAAGAAGGAGGGGTGGTGGGGGGCTATACTGAGGACAGGAGAGACGGCGACAGAGCGGGGGCCAGGGCCCATCTTCAAAGAGATATCAATTTTGCCATTAGTTCAATTTGAATTGATTTTTCCCCCCTCAAACGCTAAGAAACAGATGCCAAGATGCTTTTGTTACTGTGCCCCAAACACAAACCGTGGGATGAAAAAAAAACAGAGGTGGGGTAGGGATGGGGGGAACAGGAGAGAGAGAGAGAGAAAGAGAGAGAGAAGGAGAGAGCATGGAATTCAGCATCTCTGAGCCCTTTGATTGCTATCTTGGGGCTATACAGTGCAATTACTGGCTGGAACTATTAAAGCAGCTGATTATAGGCAAGTAGGCCAGACAGTGTGGAGTACAACAGACACGAGCAGGGCTGCTCTTCCAGGTAGAGCTCTGGGCGTCTGCTGGGCATCCTCCTGTGTCCACTGTGACACACACACACACACACACACACACACACACACACACACACACACACACACACACACACACACACTCAAAACCGAACATATGTCCATGACATGCACTTAACGGAGCAACACACATGATGGAGTCCCTCAGAGATATAAATGCGGTTTACATCAGGCTTACGGCTGGAAATCGTTGGTTTGTAGGAACAAATAGGCCACTCGGCAACCTACAGAATGATATGGTTTGATGTGATTATTTCAGATTTGCTAGCTGTTAGCCTCCTGTCCGAGTGCTATTACTCTCCTCAAGCACATCTACCCCTGCCCAGGGAAGTATGGATCCACTTAGATGTCCATGTCTTGTGCCTGAGCTGCTCTCTCATCAAAAGAATGAGCCATGTTAAATGATGGCTCTTTTCCTCCACTGCAATCCATCTCTCTACTCACATGTTTCCGGATGTTGCTAGAAGGAAGGCAGACAGAGGGATGGACAGATGAGGGTGGAGGGAGGGAGGGGGGGACTGCAAGAGGAAGAGAGGAAGAGGGGGAGGACTGGGAGGAGAGGAGTTGGGGGTGGGGGGTGTGCGATCATTTGTTTCCAGTTTTCTCACATCTCCAGGCCCTGCCACTCCCACTCCCTCTGATTTACTGCCGTTCCTTGACACGACCACATCTAAGACGCAAATAATTAGAAGCCTCTAAAACCGGGCTGTTTAGGGTCGTAATGAAATTTTTTGGGCCTGCCAGTGATTCTGGGAGTGTTGGGGGAGGTGAAAGGAGGGAGTGCCAGAGGGGGGGTGGGTGGGATGGGGGGGTTGGTTGGAGGGGTGCGGTGGGGAAGGGCATGTCGGGAGGGGTGGAGGAAATAAGGTGAGTTGTGTGAGCCACAGCCCAGTCTACAACTCGGCCCCCACCTCGTGCTAAAAAAAGGCTTTGCATGCGCCTTTACAAGGTCATTTATTCCTACTGACTCCTTGTTATGGTGATTAAATATATCCCCAGTGCACGGCATCAATTACTGGGCAGCGCGGCACCACAATGGGCCCTGGCTGTCGGGCCTGGCTGCCGCTGCACTGGCACCCGTGCCAAGAGGAGCTCCGGGCTCCGTCAGAGGAGAGCCCCAGCGGGGGAGAGGCCTGGCTGGGGAGAGGCCTGGCTGGGAAGCCCCTTGCTGCTGGAGTGGAGAGAGGAAGAGAGGAAGAGAGAGAGAGAGAGAGAGAGAGAGAGAGAGAGAGAGAGAGAGAGAGAGAGAGAGAGAGAGAGAGAGAGAGGGAGAGAGAGAGAAGCTGTTGGCTGCCATGGGTCCAACTAACACAGGGAAGAGCTCCAGGCCGAGGAGTGGAACAGCTGGAGTGTGTGTGTGTGTGTTTGTGTGCGTGTGTGCATGTGTGAATGCGAATGCAATATATACTTCAACATTTTTAGCGATACAATGCGATTTGTTTCGTTTTATTGAATTCACAACTGCAAACAATTTAGCCTATAATTTCAACATTTTAATTGTAAGTGTCAATTCTGGTCATGCTGTACACAATGAATAAATATTGACTGGAATGAAGTAGGCTAGTACTGCTACATTAAAACTCTTGATTGCTATATTGACAATGATGGTAATGCGTTTGGCCATTTAATAACATTCATATTTGTGCAAATCTAGCTGTTACTGATGAGCTCATTCATCATAACTGTATCATTGTATGGTTGTGTATGATTACAGGTAGATGGCACAAAAACGTTCCATCTGAAGTAGCTCTACTGTGAAAGTCATCTAATAAGTAGTGCTAACAATTCCTCAAAATCATTCCACACCAATGATCGGGCCTAAGGAGGTGGGAGTGAATGTATGTTTTCTTAGGTGCTACCAAAAGTCCTCAGACACTGAATGTGTAGACTGATGCAGCAAGTAGAGGCAGATGTGTTCACATCAGCACGCAAGGCGGATTACAACAATCCTGCAGGTCGCCATCTACAGCTTAGGAGTGCAAAAGACAAATTGTCAATGATGCAACCCCATTGTTTGTTATAAGGGCAATGAAATGACAACAGATTGATGGATTGTTACAGCCCAAGGTAATTGAGTAAAAGACAGAGCATGTACTCGAGTGTGAAAGGTAGAGGCACTGTGTGTGCATGTGTAAGGTGTGCATGCTAGTGTGTGCTGTCTCTGTTTCACAGAGACTATGTGTGTCTGTGAATGAGTGTTTTGTGTTTGTGTGTGTGTGTGTGTGTGTGTGTGTGTGACTGACTGGTGGGAGGTCTATGGCACAGCTCTGAAGAACACATTTACAAACGACTTTAACAACTCCATTTCCCCAGGCAGACGCGGAGCGCCAAGCAGCGGAGCCGTGGGTCCGCCAAACAGTGAGCCGTGCCCGCCTCGTTTGAGCCATTTCAGGCTTGTTTTCCCCTCACAAATGTGCTTCTGCCCTCCCGCCGCTGATTGAGCTCCACTCTCCTCCAAAACGCCTGCCGCGGAGGTGCAAGAAACACACCAGAAAGCAAACAAAAATGACATCGTCATCACGTCGGCCCCCTTTTGTCCGACAAAAAACCCATATCCATTTATCATGGGTGTCGTTCCCTTCACGGACCTGTCAGTGTTCTTGACCAGGGATTGAACTCGCCCACCCCCCTGCCCCCCCCCCCCCCCCCGGTGGGGCGATCTCTGGTTTCCTCCCCAGCCCTGGCCTGTCACTTCCCCCCCGGGTTCCCCCGCCACGTCGGTGGGCTCATGGGCAGGTGAGCTCACCTCCACCCCCGCAGGAATGGCTGCTATGCTGGCTGCCCTGCACCTCCCGCCCTCACCACCACCCCCCCACACACCCCCCACGGGCTCTAATGGAGGCCCGGCCTCTTATTTATCGCCACAGCGGCCACGCATCATTTACGCCAGAGCGGCCACTCTTTTTCCACCTGTCACCAGAACCCTTCCGCTACGGTGGAAGGACTCACACTAAAGGCAGAGAGAGAAGAGAGAGAGAGAGAGAGAGGAGTGGGAATGATGGAGAAAGAGAGAGAAGGGAGGGGGTATGAAGTTCTTTTTCACAAGGGAGGCATCTTCAGAGTCTATAGGACGTACTACAGCCACAGGTCTATAAATGTGCCAGTCAGCAAGAGAAGGGAGGGACAGGGAATGAGAGAGGGACAGGGAATGAGAGAGAGAGAGAATAAAGGCAGGGGAAGTAGAGACCCAGCTAGTGACTAACTAACTCCTAGAGCCCTGGAATTTTTGAGGGCAGAATTGAGTATGACCAAAAACACATCATCAGTCTAAAGAACGATCTGACCTCAAAGCGCCATGAGAAACACCTCACATGATAATTATCACATGCAGGCAGCTTAGCTATGTACTTACACTGAAATGTCATATTCAAAGACATTCTGACCATGTTGCCTCAAAGCCACGTTTTAAAATTAAGCCTTAAATAAAGATGGACTTGGTGCAAGCAAACCAACCCCATAACATTTATGAGGGTGTTTCATTAAAATATGGAACATCACGTGCAGCCAATTTCTCTTGTGTTGTTGTTCCCTCAGCAGTTACTGTAGCAGGGATGTGCACCACAGGGCCTGATATGGTCGCAGTAACAAACATATTCGCTTTCTTGCTGTCCTTCCTCTGAAAACACTGTAGCTTTGTACTTTCTGTCCACCTTCAGCCACCATATACAGTCATGGTTGGACAGAGGTTGTGATCACTTCCCGCGTTCTCCCTAACCCAGATTTGGGGGTCTCACTACATCTCTGACTCTTCATCCACATAGCGGGCTTAAGAAGTGGGGGTCTCCTCTGCGTCTTTCTCTCTCGGGGTCTATTGACCCGGCCCCTTGCTCAGTGGCTGTAAAGGGGAGGGAGGGTTAGGGGCGTGGGCCGGTCAGGGCTGAAGTATCTTACTGGGATGTAATCCCGTCCAAGTGCCACCGACTCTTTCTTCCTGCTCTACGCCTGGACTGGCTTTGTCCGGAGGAGAGGCTAATGCACAGCAGCAGGGTGTGTGTGTGTGTGTGTGTGTGTGTGTGTGTGTGTATAACAGTATGTTGTGTGTGTGTTTATTTGTGTGTATGACTTTTTATGAGGCTGTGTGTTTGAGAAAGGGTACACTAACACACACACACACACACACCTACACATCTGTTTATGTAGATGTGTATTTTTGTGACAGCAAGTTTTTAGCGTATGTCCTCTGCTAGGAAATCCCCAGCAGTTAATATGAATGACATTAAAACAACACTACTCGTTGTCATCTGGAACTCATCTGGATAGCCAATGATGTATGACAAAGGAGCGTGTGTAATATAAAAATAAATACCATCTCCTCCAAAGTACATATACATCCTTGTGTGCCTTTTTTTCTAAACACATCTGTCTCCCTACACATCTGTATGGGAGACCCTCCCTGCGTCTCTCTGTTTACCTTATGTATCTGTACCTGTACATGAGGATATA
>NC_085004.1:25002910-25027910 GCF_963854185.1 Sardina pilchardus | reverse complement strand
ATGTCACGCGAACCGATAATTTGGCACCAAGTTGACACTAACATTCTGAAAACAAGATTGTGCTTGTTTTTCAGAAGGTACTGAACTACTGTATGTTCCGTGCAGTTATGGTAGGGGCATCTTATATGCTTAGTGTTCTAGTCAGCTGGAGTCCATTCACTCCGAAACATACACACTCACTCTATCTTCCTTGTGCCACCACTACCCTTAGTTCAGTCAGAGAGGGTTAAAGCGGGAGGCACAAACGTTCGAACATCACCGCGTTCTGTTTTCGCAAAGGGAAGGGGGGCGAAATCCCCCTTTAAGCAGACCTAGAAACATTCGAACTGAACTGCTTGCCAATCTGACAGAGATCGATATCCCACTATGACGTTCTTTGTGACACGCCTCTTTAAGCAGACAGGAACTGTTCGAATTTTGCGTCCATAGAGATGCATTATGTTGCTCTATCTTGTCAGTAATGAAGGATCTTTGGTTCAGTCTTACTCTGCTGATTGCAAACTCCTATTTCTAGAAAAATCTGTGTTGAATCTACATAGCTTACCACCTTTGCACAAATGGTTTTGCATTGAATCTACTATGATGTTGTGTTTATACTGGTGCACGTGTAGCTGTGTATCTCTGCAATTCAGTTATTAATAAAATGCTAAAATAAACAAACTCCAACACTTATATTAAAATCACATTTATTGTTAAAGGGAAGGGATTATCCGGAGTAAAATGCACTTTAGATCAATTTACGGATGATTGGGAGTATATACGTTGAGTTGACATCAAATCATGTCATTCGGATGTGTTTTGAGAAAGTTCGATTTTACCGTTTTTAGCCAAAACTCGTTAGCCTGGAAGTGAACCGGGCATGTCCAGAATGAGTCCAGAATGAATTTAATCAAGTCAGTACCTTTCCGGAAATGTTGCTGAAGTGTTGCTGAAGTGTTAAAATGTTCCCCAGCTGCAGCAGTGACATTTCCGGAAAGGTACTGGCTTCATTAAATTCATTCGGGACTCTCTATCCGACCACATAAAGACCTCGAGATACTTCGGTTTGGCTTTAGGGACCCTCTACTCACTACGACGTAAGTGTAATGTCGTTTGGAACAGTAGAAGAGGTATAAACATAGCGTTTTGAGGACATGCCCTGGTCACTTCCAGGCTAACGTTTTGGCTAAAAACGGTAAAATTGAACTCTCTCATACACACCCGAATTACATGATTTGATGTCAACTCAACGTATGTACTCCCAATCATCCGTAAATTGATCTAAAGTGCATTTTACTCCGGATAATCCCTTTAAGACTGGGTAAATCTAGCCCGATCTGCTGGTGATTGGATTTCGCCCTGCAGCTCAGGCTGGAAACCTGCACATTTATCTCTCCTGCTTCCTGTCCATGTTTGCTGGAACCAATCACAAATGGGCTTATCCACCAGGCACATCCGGATCGTTGATCTGATTGGTTGGTATTGGTATCCAAATGCGTATAGAGTCATTTGAACTATACCCATTCATCATGCCTCTTGTACAATAGAAATACAGCATAGACTCCCCAGACTAATGTTCAATCTTTAAAGGCTAATTTATACTAGGCATAAAAACAAAGGATGTCATTTTCCATTGTATTGAGTATTGAGAATCATGTAATTTCCACTGGTATTGGTAGCGACAACTAAATATCTGGTATCGTAGTAGTCAGTGGACAATGACATGAGAATATCTCCGTCTATGCCTGTGCAGTCACTGTCTCCAGCCATGCTTATTCTTTAATCATGCAGTCGGGAAAAAAAGGAAAACAACAAGTCGTTTTGAAAGGTTAGCTTCAGTGATATCAAAAGTGTGATGATGCTAAGACATGTACTGCGTGATGCCGTTCACATACTGACTTAACAGTGTAAGAGTTAACACAATCCAACAGACAGTGTGTTTCCTCTCAGGTTGTCATGTCAGTCGTGCCAACAATCAAGCCAGTGTTGTTAACATGACCCCCTCCACCCCACATACACTAATTTTCTATACCGGACCTTATGATAGGAAGTGTGGTGTTTGGGGGCGGCTTTATCCGATCAGTAGGGTTAATAATAGCCGGCAAATAACTCGAGTGACGCTCTCCACAATGTGCTTTTAATTGGTTTATAAATTCTGCCAATTATGTGACGGAATTCCCCGGCCAAGTCACCTTCGCTAATCTGCTTGAAGGGCCTAAAGAAATGAAACAGAGCCGTGTCAGAGAGTACAAGCCTGGCGTGAGAAAGAGGAGATAGGGCATGACAGCTCAAGTGGGTGGCAGGCGTGTGTGTGTGTGTGTGTGTGTGTGTGTGTGTGTGTGTGTGTGTATGTGTGTGTTTGTGTTTGTGACTGAGAGAAAGAGAGAATTTGTGTCCACGTTTGTGTTTGTGGATTTTCACCATACGTTCACAATGTAACCTGTATGTGTGTGTGTGTCTACGTGTGTTCCTGTGACTGTGTGTGTCTTTCGATAGCATGCTCAACAGATCATGTGAATACAGAAGCTCAATTGGATTAGTAGATTATCAGATTTCCCCTTTGACCCCTGTCTTTTGCCAGACACTGACTGCAGCCTCTGCCGGGCGGTTGATCGACACCCACTCACACTCACACGCGTACAGCACACCCCCACACAGACATAAGCTCATACATGCACACGCAGTGTACACACATACTTGGGCAGCGTGCCTTTAACCGGTAGGAAGGACAGTCTGGGTGCCAAGAGCCACTCAATTACCCACAATGCAGCAGGATGAGAAGGTCTGAGCTGGATTAGCATTATGCCGAACGAGAGGCTTATCCAAAATAAAGTAAGAATAAAAACAATCCCGTACTGTACAGCTCACACATCAAGACAATATCATTAGTGGGTCAAATGTACACTAAAAAGACACTTTTATATACGTGTGTTGTATTTTGTAATTGTATCTTAGTTGACCGACGGTGTTAGGACTACTAGTCAGAGACATATAGATGCCATGAATACTTAATGTACAAAATAGGGCTGTGCAATTAATCGATTTTTAATCGTAATCAAGATTATTATTTTAAATCGTAATCTAATGTGAAATCGTAAAAATCGATTTTTCACTTCAACTAGGGTAATAACAGTACTTATGTTTGCAAGTGTTGAATTTTGCAGCAAAAGTTCAAAAAAGTTTCTTAATATCAATAATTTAAAATGAATTATTAATAATTCATATTGTTTAATAAGAGCAAGATTTGCACTTAAATCCCAATGGGGAAATTATTTGCAAAATGTTCAATAAAAAAGCATATTTTAAACAAATTCTTGCCTTTTGTCATTTCAAAAGTAATCGTAATCGTAATCGAAAATCGTATTTTGAGAAAAGAAAATCGAAATTTTATTTTTAGGCAAAATCGAACAGCCCTAGTACAAAATAATATAAATGTAAGAGAATATTGTGGATGTACAGTACAGTGCAAAAGTCTCAGGCACCTTACATGTTTTGTTTCAGCAATGTATCAAAACCATGTTGTTTATTCCTCACTTTCAAAATTAGAATATGACCAGAGAACACAAGACATATGTACACAGTAAGTCATTTAAATACACATCAGTTTTTGTTCTGATACCAGTCCAATTCCAGTCTAGAGCTACCATTAGATTTTGGCAGTGTCATACTGTAATGACCAATCACCCAAAGGGGTGATGGAGCTCTTGATGGAGCTGTCCTTACGCACCCAGGCCACGGATGGGCATGCCTGACCTGCCAGAAGCTGCTGGTAGATAGAGCTACGACCGGGGCCCCGAGATCTGCTGCTGACGCTGCGGTGTCAAGAAGAGCATTTTGGCAGGGCGCAAAGTGGAGGAGCCACCTGAAAAGTACTGTACATCTCTAGTAACCCTCTTCAGCGTATTCCCAGGTGGTAATACAGTGTCAGCTTGCCTCATCAAGGTTCTTTGAATAGAAGCCTTTGGTCACATATTTTCCAATTTAAGTGAGCAACGAGCTTGCTCATTGATGAGCCAGCTGTAGCTTTTCAATGAGATCTTCAATCTGTTAAAGGGTTGTCATCTCTCCTCCTCATTTCTGATGCTAATGTGTGAGAGTCAGAACCAGTACCAGTTCCAACCGGCTTCAGCTTCCCTCTTGGTGATAACACTGCAAAAACAACTAATTGAATGGATTCAAAAAGACTAGAACCTGAGCCACAAAAGCAACTTTTTTGTTTTTCATATTCCTTCTATACTCTGGTTGAATTCTAATAAAGTCAATGATAAATAAACACATATGGTCATTATAACACTGCTAAAACAATACATCTAATAAACACTTTTGCACAGTACTGTATGCCATTAGGGGTTGGCATCATAACTTTTGTATGTTTGTATAGAAAATAAATATATGGAGAGAGAGCAAGAAAGAGAGAGAGAGAGGCAGTGTGTGTTATGAGCCCATGAACTGCACACAAAGAAACAACCTATCAGTGCCAGTAAAGTTGATGCTGCTTAGAATGGATGAAGAGGAGTAATGTGTTTACAAATTTTCTCCAGTTCAGCAACTGCAAGCGTTTTACCTGGTGATGCTTCTCCCCTCCCCTCCCCTCCCAGTCCCCTCCCTGCCCCCCCCCCCCCCCCCCCACCAAAAACAAAACCCTCGACCCACTTAGTGATTCATTTCAGCGGCTCTCCCACCTCACATCACCCCTCGCTCCGCGGTCCACCCTCAGCGACCCCTCTGGCTCCTGGCAGGGTGACAAGAACAGGTCATATCCACACATGCTGCCGTCGCTGCTGCTGCTGCTGCAGCCCCCAAACACACACACGACACGGCTGCTACGAGCAGGTTTGCCGGTAGCTGTTACTTATACAAGACAAACAAAAAAAAAAAAAAGAAGAAGAAGGAAAAAAAAAATGAGATGGTGTGCCGCTGTTGCCAAAAACCCTTTGAACAAAATTACTTCCTTTAGCACACTATGGCTTTAATTATGTGTTGGAGAACACAAAACAGGACAGACAATTTGTAGTGGAGGGAAATCATATTTTCATTGGAAGGGGATAACGACATAACCAATGATTTATAAGAGGAATGTCATAATTATTTTCCTCGCCTCTCTTTTATTTTTTTTGGTGGGAGGCGGGCGGCGTGCGGATCAGGTTGCAGCTAATGGGCGCAGGGCTGAAAGCTCTAATTAGTTTTTGTAGTCAACTGTCACCGTCAGAGAAAGAAAAAGGTGCCACAATAAATAAGTTCCCACCATTGACTCAAAGCCTGTAATTTGAGTCGGGCGCTGCTGTATTGGGTTGTGGGAATTACAAACGTCTCCCGCAAACAGAGAGAGAGAGAGAGAGAAAGAGAGAGAGAGAGAGAGAGAGAGAGAGATGCGGGTACGTAATTGTGAGGTGTCTCACCCACACCTTGGGTGCACGGGGGCGCTCCAACGAGTATGATTACTGGAGTACCCCCCCAACCCCCCACTCCCATCCCCAGGCCCCTACTAGATGACAAGCATTAGTAGCTCCACGCAGGCAAATAAAGGGAGCCACAAAAAGACAAAAAAAAACGACGACGACAACAACAACAAAACAATCGTGACAGAGGAATGATTTAATTAGAGCAGAAGGGGCCCAGGAGGAACCTTATCTGAGGGGGTGGGGGGGGTGGGGGGAAGAAAGCAACGGCGCACACAAAAGGGCACGCATGCAGTGCCGGGTGTCTGAAGGCATAACCCGCGCGTGATGTATGTGGGTTTATGTTCCTACTCCATGTAAGAGGTACAGAGTGAAATATGTCAGTACACAGAGGCTGCACATTCGACGCTTGATTTAGACACATGTTCCCCTCTGAGCAATAATACTGATATTTTCAAGGAGATGAAATCTCTTGAATAGCTGGATCTAAAATACTTGTCTAAACAGAGAATAAATCACCGGGGCCCTCTCGCAGGACCGTGTTGTTTTTCAAATCTTGCCCTACATAAAAGGAGGGGGAGTGGGGCCATAAAAATTATGTAAACATAGGCTGTTACCTTTTTTTTTTCTCTCTCTCTCTCTCTCTCTCGCCAGTCTTGCCATGAGCAAACAAAAGGGTCTGGTGGCCTGAGTGACTGACCTTCCAGGTCTGGAATTTTCCATCGCCATCCCCCCCCCCCTCCTCCTCGCCGGGCTTTTTAAGATGAAGCTCAAACATGACAATTACAGGGCTGAGGTGAACACGTGAGAGCTTGATTCAGGACCTATTCAGCCATGCTGCTGATACATAAGGAGAGAGAGAGAGAGAGAGAGAGAGAGAGAGGGAGAGAGAGAGGGAGACAGACAGTGGCGTGTCTCTGTGTGTTTGGGTGTGTGTGCGGGAGAGAGGCGTACAGTATGCGGTGATAACAGAGATGCTGATATATGAGAGAGAGACAGACTGATATAGATACATGTGTAAACAGGGCTCACAGCAAGGAATAGTTCTGAAACTATATCAGGAAACTTTCAACGCTGTTATATGTAAACATCACCTGAATTCACGGACCGTGCTTGAGAACTGATACAGATATACTGTATGTATATTCAAACAGACAGGGGAGAGAGAGAGAGAGAGAGAGAGAAAGAGGGAATAAGAAAAATGGAGAGAGAGAAAATGTCAGACGTGCCCTATTCCCTACCGTCTTACAGGTGAGCAGAGTGACGGAGTTTCACCTGGTGCTGATGTGTGTGTGTGTGTGTGTGTGTGTGCGCATGTGTTTGTGTGCAAGTGAGTGTGTGCGTGTTGATGTGTATGTAGGGCCTGGCTCCTGGCCAGTGAGTCACACTCCACAGTCATTAGGAATGAAGGAGGCCCATCCATCCAGCCCCCCCGGCCCCTAGCAACAGACACACGGCTGAACGACACCTTCCTGTAAACAAACAACAGACAACGAGACTTCACCTCACTTCCTCCGCACCGATTCTCACTGGAGCTTCCCTCTCACACACACACGCACGCACGTATGCACACACACACACAAACGCACGCACACACACACACACACACACACACACACACACACACACACACACACACACACACACACACACACACACACACACACACACACACACACACACACACACACACACACACACACACACACACACACACACACACACACTACTGAGACAAGCATTCACACCCCTTTCCAACAATGTGTCTATCCTCAGGAGCGGTAGCATGGTTGGACATGTCCTACATGTCTTCTAGCAGATTTTATCATCACTAATGATTTGAGCTGATGTTATCCCATATGGATCTTATAAAAACAGTTTGACATTTCAAAGCAACGTTTTTCAACGTTTCATTCTAATTAATCCCCCCAAACTTAAACATGTGTATACATTAGTTGCTACAAGCAATAAAGAGAGCAATTTGTTTTCTAACCATCATCGTCTCTGAATGTAGCCTACATTTGACTGACTGGAGCACTTAACTCAACAGGTCTAGACATCTTTGCTGTGGTTTATGGTTCCCCATTCAACAAGTAGAGGAGAAGAACCACCTCCTACCTCCTACCTCCCTCTACTCTCGGAGAGTTAATGAAGGAGAGGGAGACCACCTGACATCAGCAGAAACATCATATTACACTCTTAATCACTCAAACACAGCAACTGGGGTAGAGGCGGTCTGAAGAGAGAGAGAGAGTCAGTGTTCTGGAGCACTGGACAAGAACTAACAGTAGGTCAATAGAGCCATGTCAGCATCGTTTTGATGCTTGATACTATGAATGTTTTTTTTTTTAATATCATTTTATATCATTTTCTCTCAAAGCACACATCCTGTGTGCAGCGGTCATTTTTATTTCCATCTCTCTGAATACAAACATTCCTACGTCCACAAGCAGACACACACAGACACACAGACACACAGACACACACACACACACAGACACACACACACACACACACACACACACACACACATACGCTAAGCTGTGGGCTGGAGGCTGTGGCCCCGATCACTCATTGGTTTACAAAAGCCCACGCTTGGCAGACATGAGGTCACTGTGTGGCTTTGAAGACGGCGGAAGCAGACAGACACGCAGTATTAGAAGGTAGCGCACATCTGACTCTCTGGCCTGACCCGAATACTTATTACATACAGTCAGACACGACTGTTTTTACTGTACCAGCATGCACACACACGCACACGCTTACACACACACACACACACACACACACACACACACACATACACCAATCTCAGCAACTCTCTCTTTCTTTCACTCACACACACACACACACACACTCACACACACACACACACAGACACACACAGACACACACGTAGACACACATATGCCAATCTCAACAACTGCTAGACAGATAACAGGGAGAAAACACTTTGTCTAATCCTGTTGAGTGGAGACACAGCACTGTCTTAGGGACAGACCATTCACACCAGCCATCAGGAGCAGTAACAGGATCTCTGGGCTCACACCCCTCATGAGTAGTAAAGCACTCTGGTTTACACACACATCCACTTAGAGCTGCACTCTTTTCCCAGAGACTAAATGACACACAATTTGTAATTGTTTGAAAATTGTTTGCACTTCACTATTCCCTGCAATTTTTCATCTCTCTCTCTCTCCCTCCCTCCCTCTCTCTCTCTCTCTCTGTGTGTGTTTGTGTGTGTGTGTGAGTATCCTGCAGACACACCTACTGCAAAAGGGGGAGTGTTTTCACTACCGCTGAGTCAGAAGCAAGGAACTGTGGAGTATAAAGTGAGTGGGGGGGCTTTCATGCCCCCCCCCCCCCCCCCCCCCCCCCATACACACACACACACACACACACACACACACACACACACTTTGTCGTTTGTGCCAGAGCAGGAGAGCCTCCCCTCTCTCCGCTCTGCACTCCCTCCATGCAGGAGTGCTGCCGGGACTCTTGGCCAACAGCGCAAACAGGAAGGATGTTTGAGCAGCCGCCGGCCCCCGCTCTAACACCACCACTCCCCCTTCCCTAGCCCCCCCATACACACACACACACACACACACACACACACACACACACACACACCACCACCACCACCACCACCACCACTTCTCCTCACACAAGAGCCCCCTGACTTAATGAAGCCTGGAGGAGTGCAAAGCCATGACATCAGTCACAGTAACAACACAAGAGGCTCTGAGAGAGAGAGAGAGAGAGAGAGAGAGAGAGAGAGAGAGGAGAGAGAGAGAGAGAGAGAGAGAGAGAGAGACAGGGGAGAGAGAAGGAGAATGAGAGAGCAGGAGAGAGAGAGAGAGAGAGAGAGAGAGAGAGAGAGAGAGAGAGAGAGAGAGAGAGAGAGAGTAAGCGAGGGAGAGAGAATTTCCTCCACTGAGAGACCACCTTTGAATAGAAACTGCACAAGGGAGACAGACAGACAGACAGGCAGACAGACGGACTGGCAAAGACAGACAGAGACAGAGAAAATTGCTACTTGGACCACTACTGACATTACTATTGAGGTAATCGAGTGAGAAAGAAAGAGAGAGAGAAAGAGAAAGAGAAGGACAGAGAGAGTGAAAGAGGGAATGAGGGAGGCAGACAGGTAGAGAGAGAGAGAGAGAGAGAGAGAAGAAAACACGAGTGAGGAAGTGTTTGCGAGTAAACGTGTGTGTGTGTGTGAGTGAGAAAAAGAGACGTGGAGTTTACACACGTCCAGGTCACCTCACCTCCCATCATGCTCTCTGCCTCTCCCTTTCCCCGTCACCTGCCACCCCATGCCATCACCTTGTCTGCCCGCGTCTGTGCCACGGCGGTGCCAGCTCTGCTGCCAAGCCGCATCTCCTTTAGCCGCTCAGCCCTCGGCACTGCTGCCCCTCTGGGTGACCTCTTGGCCCCTTGGTCTGTCCGGTCGACCGCTCCGCGGACAGGAGGGGGGAGAAGTCTGGACCTGTCCAACGCCCTGCGTGTCACAGGGGCAAACTGAGAGTGATCGGCAGTTAGTCTGTGTGTGAGTGTGTGGTGTGTGTGTGTGTGTGTGTGTGGTGTGTGTGTGTGTGTGTGTGTGTGTGTGTGTGTGTAGTGTGTGTGTGTGTGGTGTCACTGGAGTACTTTTCCTGCACTTTAAAATGTGTGGTGTGTGGAGGAGGTTTGGAGGAGTGTCAAGCACATGCCGAGACCGCCACTGTCTCACAGAGAGACATGCACACACACACACACACACACACACACCACAGGAAACTGAATACATTTCCCTGAGGGTAAGGAGCTTGGCCTGTGTGTGTGTGTGTGTGTGTGTGTGTGTGTGTGTGAACCCAAACAAAAGTTCATCGCCACAAAACCAACCCTTTTCCCCCAGTGGCATCCCTGTCTACACTTTTCATGTTGTTCTTCAGCCTGTGTTGTACGTGTGTGTGTGTGTGTGTGTGTGTGTGTGTGTGTGTGTGTGTGTGTGTGTGTGTGTGTGTGAGAGAGAGAGAGAGAGAGATACACAAATAAAGATGTAGCTAGCAAGAGTATTATACAGTATAACACCATATTCATATTATTGATAACAATATAAATGCATCACTACTTTTTTCATGTGAACAATAAAACAATGTCCACGTTTAATCATTTCTTCCATAACATAAATTTTTCAGTGTTTTAACAGTGCTTCTTGCGATGCAATAGTTAACATTTTTGCCCCAGGCAG
Organism: Sardina pilchardus; assembly: GCF_963854185.1. Classification (NCBI taxonomy): domain Eukaryota; kingdom Metazoa; phylum Chordata; class Actinopteri; order Clupeiformes; family Clupeidae; genus Sardina; species Sardina pilchardus. Next base: position 25,017,296 of record NC_085004.1, on the reverse strand, counting down.
AGTAAAAGAAGTGGATCATGTAGTATCTTAGTGAATAGAGGAGTACCAGCCACAAGGGCTAAGTGCCAAGGAATTCAGTCAAAAGGGCGTGCGTGCGCACACACACACAGACACACTCACACACACAGACACACACACACCCTTTCTGCACATGACCAATCAGAGGCTGGCGGTCTACGCAATGTTACCCACAATCCTTTGAGCAAACACAAGTCTTTTGGGCGCTGTAGCAAACCCCCCAGGCAACGCCACGGCGGAGCCCTCGAGCGCTGCCACCGCTGCACACCCTTTGGCAGCGGCGACGCCATCGCATCAGACCCGCGTCCTCGAGTCGTCGAGTCGAGGCGTGAGCACGGTGAAGCATCTGGTGCAAGACACCATAATTAATAAAATAACAGCCGCCCGCAACTCTAAGTTTAGAGGAGCCGAAACTGACTCTTCCCCCCCCTCCTCCTCCTCCTCCTCCCCTTCCCCTCCCCCCACCTTACATGCTCCCACACTGATATTTAACTAAACATTAATCTTCTTGCCAGCCCTTCTAAAGAGAAGACTGGTGCGATGGCCGGGCCTCCAGCACAGAGCGAGGGGGGTGGTGATAGTATTGCCATTGTTCTCTCGCCTCCCCTTATTTATGCCCTGCCTGTGCCAGGCGGATGAGGTAAGCCGTATTTGTTATGTTATTATTCGCAAACTGGTGATACATAAAGCCTCGGGATCGCACAAATGTCTCTCTGTCTCCGCAGAGCCACTACCTCACGTCTCCTCCTCCCTCTTTCTTTCTCTTTCTCTCTCTCTCTCTCTCTCTAGCGCGCTCTCTTTCTCTCTCGTTCTCCTCCCATCACCATCCTCCCACCTCTCAATGGCACATTTCTCTTTTCTCCCCTTTTTTCAGCAACCCCCCCTCCCTCCCTCCCTCCCTCCCTTCAAACATTTGCATGTGAATCGCTTGTATATCTTCTTTTATATGATGCTCTGACAACACTGGCTTTTCAGAAAAGCTCAGACAAAAAAAAAAAAAAAATCCACCTCCCCCTTTTCCCCAAAAAAAGATGGAAAGATTGTGTCTTGACCACAACATTTATGTAGTCTCAGCACTTAGGAGAGACTTTATAAGGCAAACAAGGCGTCATGAAAGACATTTCAACCAACCACCAGTTGCTTACGAGATAGGAGTGAACGTTGGCAACAAGCAGCAATCTAGCGAAGCCGCCGCGCAAGCCATTTCTGAAAATGACTTGACTCATCAGGTGGCTGTTGGCTTGTGTTCAGGGTGGTGTGAGGGGTGGTGGGCGGGAGAAATGATTCTGCCACAGAAATCATATTTGTATATCAAACAGACAGCGTGGACTCTGCACTATTTATGCGTAACAGAGAGCTTTTTCAGGTCAGCTCTGCACAGCCCAGCCGCTCTGATGGGCATAACTGTCTGAATGGGTGACCAGGTTCACAGAAAGACCTGAGTGAACCTTGCTGAGACATACACACACACACACACACACACACACACACACACACACACACACACACACACACACCAACTCGTGTAGTACACGTGCACACACACCCTCACCTACAAACATATCCAAATACAGTGAGCTAAAAGGCAGACAGACAGACACAGAGAAAGATGAGTTGGTTGCTGTGCCTTTCTCACTCATCCACCCACACACACACACACGTACACACACGCGTATGCACACGCACACACACACACACGCATGCACAAACACACACACACACACACACACACCACCACACACATATACACACCATTCCAGCCTTACAAGATATTTACGATGTCAGATTGGCCTGGCCTTCTTGTAAAGAGCTCTTGCAGTCTAGTGGTGGGGAGCCAAACAGCCGGGATGACCTCCTCCATGCTCAGTGCATAGGGTCAGGCTTGTTTTCCCTTCCCTACTCTCCAGATCCATTTACAGAGACTCAAAAGCACTCCACATTGCAGGCTTGGGTTACAAACCGTACATCCCTGTAATAACTCAGACATGTATTGCAAAGGGCTGCTTGCCTGTGTGTTAGTGTGTGTGTGTGTGTGTGTGTGTGTGTGTGTGTGTGTGTGTGTGTGTGTGTGTGTGTGTGTGTGTGTGTGTGTGTGTGTGTGGTTTTTTCCCTCCACATTTTTTTTTTGTGAGGTCTTTCATGCGAACTTCTGTTTTCTTTCAAAAGCAGATCAACTTCAAAGCATTGAAATGGACAGATTGATTGTTTAACAGAAATGCTATTTCATAAGCTATTGAGTTTCTGCTCAATTACTCCCAAGCCTTTTGTCACTCACTTCCTCCCTTTCTCCCTCCCTCCCTCTCTCTCTCTCCCTCTATCTTTCCCTCCCTTCCACTCTCCATCTCTTTCTCCCTCCCTCTACCCTCTCTCCTTGATCTCTCTCTCTCTCCCTCTCTCTCTGTCTACAAGAACATGAGGGGAAGGAGGCCAAGCATAACAGCTGTTTACCCTAGTGTGTGGCGTGTGCACGTGTGTGTGTGTGTGTGTGTGTGTGTGTGTGTGTGTGTGTGTGTGCCCCCACCATCACCCATCTGACATCATCCTTCGCATCTCTCGTTCCTGTCTTTTTCTTGGATGAGCTCTGTTATGACAAGTCTAATTGTACGCTGTCAACCCCATAACATTTCTGTAAATATCGCACTAGCCAAGAACGTCAATAAGAGGAAACGGCTGCATTGCGTCGCTCTTGTGCACGCTCACAGTAGCACAATGTGAGCCTTTGTACTGTAAATGGATCCCGCCCGTCGCACTTTGATACTTGTTTCAGCCACAAAACAAGCAGTGCACAGACCTCATCTAATCTAGGTTTAGGGCGATGGGGAAAGAAATATACACAAGTTGAGACCGCCGCTAGTTCAGCTCGACAGACTGTGTATTTGTACTTTGTGTCCGTTTCCCCGAAACACAACATTTACAGATTCATGCTCCATAGGGCCTGTCCAGCTATAAAGCCGCTGTTATAGTCATCATGCGTTGGCTCAAAATTAAATCCCAACCCTAAACATAGGGCCTGTTTCAAAGCAAGCTATACATAATCCCATTAGGCGTAATGAAAAGGAGTTCAGTTTGCGATTGGGCTTGCATCATCCGCGATGCTCGTCCTTCTCTTTATGAATCTCCCCTCTGTCCGCTCATTAGTGACCACCCGTCCACCCACACACACACTCTCACACTCCACTCGCATTAAAAACACACACACGTACCAAAGGCTCTCTCTCACACACACACACACACACACACACACACACACACACACACACACACACACACACACACACACACACGCACATACACACACAGAAACACTCACACGCAAACACAAAGGGTCCAGCTGATGGCTCTTTTTGATCCGGTGAGCTCACGGGGGTTTTCTTATGATGCTCTTCCCACAACACCCTTTTGTCCCGGGCGATGACTACTTATGTGTGACTCGACGGTCTCTTTCAGCGCGGGGCCAGAATGGCCCCTCTCTCTCTCTCTCCCTTGGCTACAGGCACTGTGAGATGCTGCTATATTAAACCAGTGTGGGGGCTGTAGAGTATAGGGTGCTTGGGAGGGGGGGGGGGGAGGCTGGCGGGGGTGGGGGGTCGAGTCGTTGTTTAACCCCTATGTCTTTGAGTCAGTTAATGAGAGGCCTGTGTTGCTGTTAGCGCTGCTGGTGTGTGGTGTTGCTGTTGTTGCTGCTGCTCCATTGTGTGGCGCCGCCACTCGTTCCAGTAAGTGACGCTCGCGCTTACTCACCTGGGGGGGGGGGGGGGAGGGGCGGGGGGCGGGGCGGGGGAGCGTGACTCAGTGGCGAGTCATGCCTAATGGCTGAGCCGGGTGAGTGAGTGAGCGGAGCGAACAGGAGGCATCGGGCTCCCCTCAGTGAAAACAAGCACGACCACTGTGCCCCCCCCTCCCCGATCAAGCCCTCAATCAGCGCCTATTAAAAGCCTTTCCCCCCCCTCTCACAAACCCCCACTGCACTCTCCCCAAAACAGCCTTAGGAAGGAGGGCTAGGGAAGCGTCTGCCTGCTGGTTGATACGAAAGCACCAGCCGCTGAAATTTTATAAGACTGTATTTATACGCCTGAAGATGATTCTGATTGTGGAGGTGGTCGGCCTGAGGTTGTTATTTGGTGCCGTGAGTCAGAATAGGGCTCTCAGCATGCCTCATTTACCCCATCTCTCTCCCCCCCTCCCCCCCCGTGGGGGCAAATGACAGGAGCTAAAAGGGCAGACAAGCGGGAGATGCTCTCTGCGTAGCTAGGAGACACTTCTGGCCCTGCAGCCCGCGTTTATGGGACTACTTTATTCAATGCAGATGGAGGAGGGCGGAAAGAAGGCAGATATGCTGATAGGGGCTCATTTGACACAGGTTACTCATGGGAGCCAGGAGTGGCATAGAGGGATGAAAAGGACACAAGCACTACGCTGTATGAAATGATTCAATCAGCACACCACACTGACTCACCAGGAAAAAACATAACAGCTTAATAGAACTACTTCTGCGATATATTAGAAAAATATAAAATATTTACTGGAATTACTAATACTTACTATTACATTACTGGAAATAGAATTAGATGTTTATTGTTTCTCTCCTGCTGTTTGCCTCCCTCTCCCTCTCTTTCTGTCTCTCTCTCTTTTTCTTTGTCTCTCTCTCTCTCTATCTGTCTCTTTTTCTCTCTCTTTCTCTATCTGTCTCTGTGTCTATCTCTGATGACCCATCACAATGCCGATGACTCTAGCAGGCAGCTCTTGGCATATCCGGTGAGCTTAACAGGGCGCTCACGTGGGGCTATAACTCAGCAGCCCACATCCCCACCCCCACCCCTACCGACCCCCCCACCGTCCCACCGTCCCATCTCCCCGCCCTCTTTCCAATAAGACTGATGAAAAATTAAAATTGACAGAGCTGTCGGTGGCAGGGCTCTGCTGTGGCTTGCCTGTGTTTATGAGTGACTGCTCTTTACTGTCCCCCACTCTTCCAGCCCCCTTCCCTCTCTCTCTCTCTCTCTCTCTCTCTCTCTCTCTCTCTCTCTCTCCCTCTCTCTCTCTCTCTCTCTCTCTCCCTCTCTCTCTGTATGGAGTGGAGAGCTGAGCGGCGGTCTCATCATCATAAGCCGCGCTGGGCCTGTGATTTACAGGGACAGTACGAGAGGGTGACCCGCCATCAGTGGCACAGTGCCCATAGTGAGAGAATCATTAGCTCTGCCCATGGACTATAACCTCCATAGACTGTTATGGCACTCGGAATGAAAGAGGGGAGGGGAGGGGAGGTGGGGGGTGTGGGGGGTGCTCACAGACCCCCACACCACCCACCCACGCATACACCCATGCACACACACGCACACACACACACACGCACGCACGCACACACACGCACACACACACACACGCACACACACACGCACACACACACACACACACACACACACCCGTCCCCCTAATAAAAACATGCAACGCTGACACACGCTGCCGGAGCGTGTGTTTTCCCTCGCCGCCTCCGCTCTGCTGCCGCTGCTGTGGGCTTAATTGAACACACACGACTGGACCGCGTCCGACGGGAGAGAGAGAGGGAGGGAGGGAGGGAGGGGTGGAGGCCAGGGCGGGGTGGGACGGGCCTGGACGGGCAGGCCGGTCTGATTCTGGAAAGCCTGCTGCTGTCGCCGCTGCTGCTGCCAGCTCATAGTACGGTCACTGACTGTAGTATATTTCCCTATAGAACAAATTATGCATAAGTAGTGAACACTGTGAGTCTGACCCACTGTAAGTGGGGATGACTTAGATAAACAAAGTTATTCATAGTTACTAGACTACGTGGCAACACATGTATGATGCACAAGCATCCTGGGACAAGATATGTTTGCATTGCAAGGACTGGACAACTGACCTTTACCTAGTAAGGAGAGAAGATGTACATCTCTCTGCTATTTTGGGTGACCACAGATATGTTACAGTAGTTTCACCAGGTATAAAAGCAAAGTGACATTTTGTACTGTACGAGCATGCTTCATGAACCGTGGCTCTGGGAGGAATAAACACAATCTTCAGTATTCTTTCATCTTGCAAGTTTGCATTATTGGATTATTAAATACCCATTTTTTGACACGACATATTGGCGAGCCAGCCAGGAGCTTGTAAGGACTAAAATAAAAGGTAGGACAGTCTCACCGCCTTGATGGTCAGATGGTCAGGGAGAAGCTGATGTGCACAATATAAACAAAAGTAAGCGCTTTGCTTAATAGCAGTTATCTCCTGATCAAACTGTCCACTAAGGTATGACTGTATATCTAAGTCCTCCTGTAAAAGACCTATTAGTTAAAATTATGTAAAGCAAACTGAAGATTGTGGTAAGAAGCATGTGGGGATTGTGTGTGACTACTAACGCATGTGAGCATGGGGTTGGATTTAGAATGCATGAGTAAGAAGAACACTCCGAGATAGAGTGAATAATGCATGAGTAAGAAAAACACTCCGAGATAGAGTGAATAGTGCATGAGTAAGAAAAACACTCCGAGATAGAGTGAATAATGCATGAGTAAGAAAAACACTCCGAGATAGAGTGAATAGTAGAAAAACACTCCGAGATAGAGTGAATTGTGTAGTAAGAAAAACACTCCGAGATAGAGTGAATAGTGCATGAGTAAGAAAAACACTCCGAGATAGAGTGAATTGTGTAGTAAGAAAAACACTCCGAGATAGAGTGAATAGTAGAAAAACACTCCGAGATAGAGTGAATTGTGTAGTAAGAAAAACACTCCGAGATAGAGTGAATAGTGCATGAGTAAGAAAAACACTCCGAGATAGAGTGAATAGTGTAGTAAGAAAAAACACTCCGAGATAGAGTGAGTAGTTTAGAAAAGAAGAACACTCCGAGATAGAGTGAGTAGTTTAGAAAAAGAAGAACACTCCGAGATAGAGTGAGTAGTTTAGTAAGAGAAAAACACTCCGAGATAGAGTGAGTAGTTTAGAAAGAAAAACACTCCGAGATAGAGTGAATAGTTTAGTTGGAGAAAAGCACTCCGAGATAGAGTGAGTAATTTAGTAAAGATTGTGAGACCCGGGTCCCTTAACAAGTAAAAGTTAAGGAATAGTATTTATATATGATGTCAAGTTCAAGTGTGGAAGGATAGCAGATGAGAGCATCTGTGTGAGTGAGAGAGAAGAGGTGACTGCTGTTTGTGGGCTAAAAATAGTAACAGGATGAGAGAGTGTTGAGGGACAGTGACTGGTTGTATGAATGAAGTCAAAGCGCTAATATTTGTAAATGGTTAACCAATGTGTGTAACAGTGTAAGTAAGTACATGGTGTAAACTAAATGTTTGATGTGATAAAGGTCTGAGAACCGTAATAGTACAAAATAACATCGGAAAAAGGATGTTGATGAAGTGTTAACGACTAGTGATCAACTTGTATGTTTAAAAAAGACAACCCGCTGAGACACAGGTGTAGAGAGACAGCTGTTAACGGTAACTTAAAGTATTCAAGTTAAACAGTAACTTAAATAATTTAAAGTGATATCTACTAAAGTGATTGGGTTTAGTGAAATGCATATGTTCCATGGGGAATATACTGTAGCATCTTGCTACAACAATAATAAGTGTTGATGGAGTAGTTATAGTTTGGGTGATTACTCTGTGTAAATCAAATGGAAATGGTGTCAATAATTTGACTAGTGGATCAAGTTCTCGTTGTGGGCACACTGGTTTTTGATTATTGATAGCATTTGCATTGGAGTGATACTGTAAGGATAAAAAATATAATTGTTAGTGTATGGTGAGCCAAAGGTGTGTGTATGAAAGCAGCTGCTGTAGTATCATGTATGAGTACGTTTGTATGTGTGTGTGTGTAAAGGCCTGTGTGTAAAAATAGCAATGGAATGTCTGGTGTGAATTCTGGTAAGAAAGAGAGGATGTCTGATGAAAACCTTCACAAGTTAAATGGTTAAGCAATCTAGAGATTGACTTTTAGAAAGGGAAAATATTTCACTGTGGTGATGTTTAAAACTGTAAGTGTGGTGTTGACAGTTTGGTCTTCCATGATCAAAATATTAGAAATGGTAGATAAAGAGAATGTGGTAGTGGGAAATTGTTTTTCCACTTGATACCTACTAAGTAATGTGTGTGGTTTAAAAGTTGGTAACGGCAGATCAGAATGACAGAGTTCTGAATGCAGTGGCTGTTGTCCACTGCAATGGATTGATGCTGGCTGAGGAGTACCGGTACCTCAAGCTGAGTATAGGAAAATAATTGAATTTGTGATAAAGAAAGACTGAACAAGTGGAGGTTTCAAAAGGTTTGAGTGATTGAGATAACTTTTAAACTTTAGAGTTATAGAAGTGTAATAGTATAAATACTATTAATGGGTATGATATACAATTACATCATGTTTTGTCTCTATGTACATTTGCAGGTTATGAAGGTATAGGATACTGTTTAAGATCTGTAAAAGTGTTGTTGGGCAAGGTCATCTGGCTAAAGAGCTGGTGTGTGAAAAAGGTCTATTAACAGTTTTTGAAGAAACAAAACAACAAAACAATTATGGGCTATAGGCTATAGTCATAACCTACCCATATCGTCCTTCTTTTTGTTAAGTGTTGAAAAGAGCTCATTGGGGGTTTATGTTGTCTATAGTATGTCATTGTGTGTAGAAAAACTTACATGTGATAATAATCACAAGACTGGACAAAAGACTGACTCCGACTGACATAAGACTGTTAGGATGACTACTACACTTCTCACTTTGGAAATTAGTTTCCAATGGTGAAATAGTTTAAACAACCATATGGTGCAAGGTCAGCAATTGCTGCTGGCATTGTTGGGTTATTTAAGGGTTACTAAGACACTTGGCCTTTGAGTATCAGTGGGTAAGTTGGTTGTATGGTTAAAAGCATTATAAGGAATGTAATATTGTGATAAATGAATTGGATATAGGCTAAAATTGTGTATTGGGTAATATGCTGTTGTGTTTATAGGGGTCTACTATAGAGGGAACTAAATAGAGACTCCTTTAGCAAAATTAGTTTGATGAATGTATTGTGGGTTTATGTATGTCTAACAAAAAGTATGAAGAATCTCACTTTTGTGTATTAATCACAGGTATGGTAAATTAATTCACAGTATACTTGGCTGATTTTGACAGGTACGGTATACATAAAGGGTGAGTATATCCAGCCAATACATAACGCTTATACTTAGATATATTTAATATACTGATGCTATATATGTGCTTGTACAGTACTTGTAGCCAGGATGTTGAGAAGGCTACATGACAAATTGTAGTTAATAGGGAGAATCCATTTAGCAAATTTAATGTTTCCCTTTTAGTAAATGTATCTAGGTTATAGAGCAATATAAAATAACGAAAGAAGGCCAACTTAGGAAAATTATACTTCAGCTGCATTTATGTTTTCTCGGTCACATTTTATGAAAATGTATAGAAAAGGGGCTGAAGAAATTGGGAAATACATAGGTTTACGGCCCATAGAAGAATTAATTGATTTAAAACTGTTAGAGCAAAGATCCGGGATTACATGAAAATATCTGTAATATGGAAAATAAATAGGTAGAAAATAGGTCAGTCACAGTGGAAATGAATAAGACAGGATCTAACTTTTGACTTTTTAAGACATAAAAGTAAGAAGATGACTTGGGAGTGAGTGACCATAGTTGAAGGGAAATAACAGAAGTATGGGATGTAAGAAAATAATGGATAAAGGCTGAAGTTGAATGATAAATTGCAAAAGGGCAAGGTAAAGTATATGATAGGTGTATTTTAATAAAATGTGTACTCTGCCTGCAGCGTGAGATCCTCATCACCTCCAGTTAAACAGTAAATATAAAGATAATGCTGCCTCTTATATCTAAGGGAAGACAGGTATGCCGGTCGTGAGGACATGCTGACGTGCAGGGGTTAATCCAAGCTGACTCCCTGTCCTGACCAAGTTCTGAGCAAGTTCAGCACAACTGCGCTGAGCATGGACAAACTAACTGAGAACTTTAAAGCTTTTGTCAAGGTGACAGAGTGCCTATCTGGAGAGCAAAGATGGAACATGAACATACAATGGAAGCTCCTGCAGCATCAACTACATTGTACATACGTTAAACACTAATGGCAAATCAAGTCTCCCTATATGTGCAGCACCAACCCCAATGCAACTGAGGCAAGGCTACCACCAGTTTGCTATGATGGAAAAAGACTGGACAATGGACACATCTTCAGAAACTGTCTGAAAGAAACAGGACAGGGAGAGGGAGGAGGCACCTAGGCACTGAAGGGTGAACCCGACAGGTATATTGTTCGCTTCCCTTTTGATGTAAAATATTTTTAAGGAGGCCTAGAGAGTTCTACAGGAGAAGGTTGGATATTACCAATATTTTTGGGGGAAGTGATGAGGAAACCACGCTGAAGGAATTTTGGTAATAATGACATATGGGTAAGTCCACATTTAACTTATGACTTACTCTTATTCTTAATATACATTGATTGTTGTTTTGAATGACAGTAACAACTGTTTAAAGGCAAAATTATCTGATCCAATTACGTGACATAATTTCATCTTAATGTCAATTCACATGTTTTAGAACAGGTGGTGTAAAAAGGTAAGGATAATTTGAATTCACCATAGGGATTCTTACTTCAAAGATTGCTTCTGGAACTGGTGGTCACTCACATTCAACACGTCTAAGGTATAATAATTTAGGTTATTTTGAAAGTAAAGGTTCAAGGAATAATGACATGCTCTTATATTATGTTCTACATGTACATATTGGGATGCTAAGAAGTCTAATATACTGCACCATAACATTAGATAATAAAAATTATAATTGAAAAGGGTAATGATAAAAGTATATGGCATGCAAGAACAATTTGAAGCAGGGTATGTTGTAAAAATTTAAATACTGTATATCATAGGACAAACTAGCCAATATAGATAACCTAACATCTAGTCTCAAAATACGACTTCAGAATAATGAAGTAAAGTCTTATTTAAGGTAATTGGAAAATAAATGAATAGATAAATACATAAACCAAAATAAATGGAACATATTGCCAATTAGAGAAATGTGTTTAGCCTTTATCCAAAGAAAGATAGAATCAGGAAAGTCATAAGTACTTTTTAAAAGACTACAGACTATTCACCATTTAAAAAATAGAAAAATCTTTCAATCATTGAAAAGATGTTGGCCTTTCTAGCAGGAATGAGAGCCTATCGACACCATTGTGGCGGTTGACTTAACAAAGGGGGGTGAACCCTAGGTATGATGGTTGTACATTACTAATAAGGTACTTTCCCCACAGAGGTTATACATGTTCATCTTCAATGCGCATGATTGGGATTCATGCGCAAGGGGGGAGGTGAAGAGGAACATTTTTAATGAACATCATTTTTCAACTAACGTTTTTGGATAATGTTTACAGGAACATTTTAATGAACGTTTTTGGATTATGTTTATAGGAAGTTATTGATGTTTGTCAAACACAGTGTCATATGTGAAGTCTTCATAATATCAGGCAAGGGATAGTAACTAAGTCTTTAGGACAAATAACAGTGCTAGAAGGACCATTTAAACATTAGGTGATTGATTATATTTACATGATAAAAAGTAATAAACAGACACTCATACATGGTGGTACAGGTCTGTAGGGTTTCAAGGTGTGTGGAATTTTGTTCAGGCCAAGGGCCTGATAGTAAAAACAGTTAAACTTTTGCATTAAAGAAATGATTCCTAGGTTTGGGATATGTTGTCATCAGATGTTGAAGCAATGGCAACCATCAAGCAACTGACTGTTGTGTGTTAAAGACATAGATTTTGTTTGTTTAGTTTAACTAATATATTACATATTTGGATTGTAGAATAGTAGTCAACAAAGGGGTATTATCTTTCTCTATAGTTATTTACACTTTAGATAACTATTGTCTTTACATAGTGTAGAATACTTTGATAGTTTCAAATTCATAGGCTAACTATAAATTAATAGGAAATGAGAGAACAATATATAGTTTGGAGAGTGTACTTGCAGGTACTCAAGTGATCCTGTCTCTAACCAAGAGCAGAAGAACCATACAGAGTGACACAGGGCACTCCAACAGTGGAAAACAGGAATCAAAAACCCAATGATCCGAACAGACTTAAATGATGATGGTGTACCAAGAGGAAAAGAATAGGATGCCAGACAGACTGTTCTGGAGAGCCCAAGTCAGAATCCATCTCTGTTGTAAGCAACAAAGCCGAGAGCTGGACAAAAAAGAGCTTTGGTGGGTATAGTGTTTCTGGCATGTATGCTCCTTTTCCCCTGTTGGCTATAGACTTCCATGCAATGTATCCAATCTGGAAGGGGGGACCCCGGTTCAACGATACCAGTCTCAATGACAACCAGGAGATGAGCAGAGAGCAATAGAGCCCAGTGATGCTGGACTTGAAATCAGTCTACAAGTATACTGTACCACCATAGAGGCAACCAGGAAACGAACAATTCTTCTGTTTCATTGACCATCAGCCCAACACCGACGACCCAGGTAACAAAGAAATTATTGACTGATCAAATCTTGTCTGCCACAACAGACTCTGGAACCAAGGAAAATTCTACACCGTTGTTAGTTCAGCCTACCAACTACAGGCATGTGCCTGTGACCACCCTAAAGGACAAACAACTGTTCAACGATGCTCCAACCGAATCCAATGCCACTAAAGTGATCCCTATTATGGTGAAAGCCACTGAGCAACCCAGCACTACACTAGAGGATACGTTTGTGTTACCAACATACTTGTAGGAATATGTTTGTTTGTATTTGTGTGTGTGCTCTCTTTGTTTCTATCTTGTCTAAAGTCAATAGTGCTCAAAACAATGGCTGAAGAAATGGACTGCACATGCCCCTGTTGTTGATGAATGACGGACAAATTACGAACTTGCTGGTAGGAAACACCTGCCATGGACATGGCAACAGGTCAGCCAATGATGCTGAGCTACCCTGCTCATTGATGATTGGAGAAATGAGGAGGATGTAGAAGGAATAGCTGGAAGCAATGCCAGCTCTCTCTCTTATGAAGTTGTGTTGGATGTCAACACCACCTCTATCCAACACCGTGTCTTGTAGGATTACAGGAAGATTTGTTGTTGCAACAATCGTAAACAAACTCCACACTTGAAGCGCAGCATCCAACATTTACAGTCAGACATCTGCGTTTGCATTGACACCTCATCCCCAAGAAGCAAGAATTGGACATTGTGTGTGAATTGATTGATTTAACATGTTGATATGACGTATCAAATGATAGGAGTATCATAGATTCCATAATCTTCTAGAAGCATAACATATTGGAAGATTAGCTTTATTGCAAATAGTCCATCACATAATCTGATGTGAATCACTTGCTCATGTGCTGTGATATTATGGGAATGGGAAAAGCATATGTGTAGTAGAAGGGAAGTTTCTCCTCTTGCTTGTGTAGACAAGTGCCGCTGCTATGGCAGGGTAATGGAAGAATTTTCCTTTAACGGTTTTCTCCTCAGAATAAGACCAACAACAAAACTTGAGGTTTTCCGTTAAAGTTTTCGCTTCCATCAAAAGGAATTGAAATTTGTCATTCCGATTGGTAACGATTGCTACACTCTTTGATTTGATTTTAGAATGGGGATGGAATAAGGGTGTACTTGGACTGAAATGTCAATTTAATTGTTGAAGTTGTTATTAGTGATATTAATTGATGTTGAACCACTAGCTGTCTTATTAGCAAAATTGATAGTTGAAATTGTCTGTGGTAAAATAGACCTAATGTTGGTTAATCATAAATATGGACCCACTTGTGCTCAACGACTGCATTATTATTGATCAAAAGCTGAAGGTAAAGTAAGAATAAAGGTTTTGCAGTTATGTGAGTACAGATGTACTCAAAGGGGGGAATTATGTAGTATATTTCCCTATAGAACAAATTATGCATAAGTAGTGAACACTGTGAGTCTGACCCACTGTAAGTGGGGATGACTTAGATAAACAAAGTTATTCATAGTTACTAGACTACGTGGCAACACATGTATGATGCACAAGCATCCTGGGACAAGATATGTTTGCATTGCAAGGACTGGACAACTGACCTTTACCTAGTAAGGAGAGAAGATGTACATCTCTCTGCTATTTTGGGTGACCACAGATATGTTACAGTAGTTTCACCAGGTATAAAAGCAAAGTGACATTTTGTACTGTACGAGCATGCTTCATGAACCGTGGCTCTGGGAGGAATAAACACAATCTTCAGTATTCTTTCATCTTGCAAGTTTGCATTATTGGATTATTAAATACCCATTTTTTGACACGACATGACCTCAAAGTGGGCCCAAGTCGTTAAAAATAACGACACTGTACATGACATGGAAAATG
>NC_085004.1:24995410-24997910 GCF_963854185.1 Sardina pilchardus | reverse complement strand
CCGGAGCACCAGGCCCCAGTCAGAACAAGCGGATGGCTCCCAGGCTGCCTGACACTATAAATAGCCGTTTCATTGAGAAAGCAGCGGGGCCTGAATGGGACCTATTGTAAACAGGGCCTCGGCCATGCCAGCGTTGCGAGGCTGACGTGAAAACAAACCAACAAAATAAAACCTGCCAAAAAAAACCTGCCAACGCTACAGGCCACCAAAGCCTCACAGCTACCGCTCGCAACGCAACTTCTGTGTCCTCGGTCATTTTTTTTTTTTTTTGTCATAAAGGAAGTCATTCCTGTGGCACGTATCGGCTAACTAAATATAGTTCAAACAAGTTTCAGGATGTGCATGGGCTATGTGAGGTTACACTGTAGCGTAATCAATGTCTTGCCTGTGAGCAAAATTGCATTACAAACAAACAGTAGAATCTTTGTTGTTGTTAGTTAGGTGACTGGCCTCAACTCCTGCTCCACCAATACACTGTGGGTCAGGGCCTCTTTATACAGTACGGCCAGTGTCCCTGTGTTTGGAAAACAGCGCAGTGGCTAAAATACTGTTCACCATCAAACAACATTGTGTTCCAAAGGCCCCTACCCCTCATATGAATGACAACGTCCACACATAAACTATAACTGTAACGACATGAAGAGTTGGGAATCACTTTCAGAGCGATTTCGAGTACGATAAAAAGCTGGCTGCCAATCGGAATCTATCACATGTTAGCCATCATATTCATCAACACAACAAAGAGAGACTTTCCTTATCGTTGGTCAGTGTGGATGCTTTTATTGTTATAGTTATGGTTATTGCTATAGTTATCGTTCCTGGTGTCAACAGCTCTTTAGTCTCTGCCTTTGTTCAGGAAATCTATTTCTGGCCCTGTAGCCCTCCTGCCACAACATTGTTGGTGAAGAGACTTGGAGATCATTTTTTGGAGTTCCAACTGATTAACTGCCTTAAAAGTCAATAAAATGGCACTTGTTTACTGTTTTTTTGACTTTTGGCAGTTTTAAATGCGCGCACACACACACACACACACACACACAAGAACCACACACACACACACACACACACACACAACCACACGCTTTCCTCTGTAAATCAGCCTGGTGTCGGGCACACTCCCAAGCTGCCAGGGTGTTGTGCGGAGCCTGATTCATTGATCATTAACTCAGTTTACAAACACTGATTTACAGGCAGCAGCAGCCAGCGTCGAGGACTCACTCTGGAATAGATTAAAAGGTCTGGCATGCATTGCAAACCATCCCTCCCCCTTGAGAGGGTTGCAAGAAAGAAAAACAGACCAAGTAAATCAAAGATGTTGTTTAGGCAGAGGAAGACAGTATCATCCAACATTCCGCCATCTGATGTTTTCATCAAAGCCATTCATCTAATGCTCGACATGGTAATGCAATGGCCCCATACTTCCTCATCAGCCGCAGTGATTTCTGATCTGAGTGACTCGAGCGCAAACTTTAAGCTTGCCATGGCAACAAGACATTAGACAGCGCAGAGCTTCAGTGTTGTTGGTGCTGGTGCGAGAGTGTTGTTTCAGCACGGGACGAGTCGGAGGAGCGGCGTGAGGCCGGAGGAGATTTGGCAGAGGGGCGCTGGGCAGGTGGTGATCAGTGGACAGGCTTCCGTTTGGGCAGGCAGCACTGATTAAGTGGGTTCTTGGCACACACACACACACACACACACACACACATACACATGCACACACATTTATACAGACACACACACACACACACACACACATATAAACACACACACACACACACACATTTCCACTCAAGCAAAAGTGCACAAACGCACACACACACACACACACACACACACACACACACACACACACACATACACACACACCTTTCCTCTTCTAGGCTAATTTAATGGGTCACTATCAGAGCAGTACTCACGTCATCACAGCAGTGTCTGACAGGAAGAACATAGAGACAGGGAGAGGATGAGCAGAGAGAGAGCAAGAGAGGGAGAGAGAGAGAGAGAGAAGGGCAATTACCTTCAGGAAGAAAAGAGCGGTGGAGAGACAGCAGGACAGAGAACAGAGAGATGGATTGAGAAAGAGAGAGAAACAGAGAAAATGAGAAAAAGAGGAAGAGAGGAGTGAGTTGGAGAGACATGAGGAAAGTGAAGCTCTGTGGCAGATCAGAGGTGCTTCCGTACCCCCTGCCCCCTTTTGTTCACTTTGAGTGTGTGCGTGTGTGTGTGTGTGTGTGTGTGTGTGTGTGCATGTACAAAGGTGTGTGTGTGTGTGTGTGTGTATGTACAGTATGATGAACGTTTCTCTGTGTGTGTGTGTGTGTGTGTGTGTGTGCATTCACTGGAAATCCTGTTTCCCTGCTTTACACTGTGCAACGTGATTTGCAAGAAATGTTTAATTAGATGTCAGATTAGAAATGTTGATTGTACCAGTGTGTGTGTGTGTGTGTGTGTGTGTGTGTGTGTTTGTGCGTGTGTGTGTGTGTGTGTGTGTGTTGCACCTGGG
>NC_085004.1:24953745-24993745 GCF_963854185.1 Sardina pilchardus | reverse complement strand
TCTCTCTCTCTCTCTCTCTCTCTCTCTCTCTCTCTCTCTCTCTCACACACACACACACACACAGACACACACAAACATGTACGCACACAAACACTTTGCACTGAGCTTAAGCTTTGTAAGTGCAAGCAAGGTCCACAGGACTGGGATCATTAGATTTTCACATGAAGCAATGCTGACACATCCGGCGTCAAGTATACTCTGTGTGTGTGTGTGTGTGTGTGTGTCTGTGCGTGTTGGGAGTCTGTGTTTAAATAATACATTAGCGTCTTTGGCTCAGGCTTGCAGGGTAAAATAAAGCATCAGCCTTAAGTTTGTATTACTACTATTGGCATCTGAGACAAGAGAACAAAAGGCATGTCCCGACACATGCTAACTATTTATTTATTCCCCTTTGAGGAGAAGGCATCTCTGCTGGTGTGCTTTTTTCAGATCATGTAAAACACGGCAACACCTCCGCTCTCACACTCACTACACCTCTAATGAGTAGCATCATATTAATTGCAGATGTCTAAGTCACACACACACACACACACACACCCTGATGCACACTAACACACACACACACACACACACACACACAGACACACACACAGACACACACACACACACAGAAACACACACACACACACACACACACACACACACACAGCTCTAGGCAACCTACAGAGAGGGGTGGGGGGATACAGGGCATAATAGCGGAGTAGATGCCGGGAGGATCTCTTTTCGGAAATTCCACCACTGTCTGCCATGATATCTGTACCGGCCCCAATCCAGAAGCATTCAATGCATTTATCATGCAAATCCTTGGTCCGATTGGCCTCTACGCTTCCCTTCCCAAACGCTGAACGCTGCTGTGCAGCGGAGGCAAATCTCCCCAGCGATTTAGGGCACGGTAACTGCTGCCCTGGCACACCGATCCAGGACGCAATCCAAACGGGGCCGGAGCGAGAGCAAACGCCTAATGTGTTAAAAGTCCAGTGCGTCCGTAATCTTTTCTCGTGCCCCCTTTTTCATTCCAGCCCAGATCCCCCCCTCCTCCTCCTCCTCCTCCTCCGCTCCCTCACCCTCCGCGCTCGTCAGAGCCGGCTCGGGGTGCCGCGCTGGTCCACCACCACACGCGGCGGCGGGCGGCAGAGAGAGGGCCCGCACCAGGGGAGACGGACGGATTAGGACTCGATATTTGTTGTAAACCACACTTGGCTGCCTCGCTAAGTGCTAAAAATGCAGCAGGGGAGAGAGACAGCCCTTGGCAATGGCCAAGTGTGAAAAACTATCAAATTGTCAGCCATGACAGAAACAGTTACACACACACATTATTATTTTGGCTGAGGCGGAAACAAGGAGCTGTTAAAACCTAAGCCTGATAAAACAGCACTTTGCTTGTTTGCATGTGCGTGTGTGTGTGTGTTTGTGTGTGTGTGTGTGTGTGTTCCCTTTAGATGTATGCACCCCCACCATCCAAACACACACTAAAGGCTTTTACAAAGCACTCTCTGATTTGATATATCCTTACCTACTTATTGTTGCCACCCACTGAATATGTAAAGCATTTTAAGATACGCAGTATACCGGTATTTCAAAATACCCTTTACAAATGAGCCTATAAATTCTGAAAACATTGAAGCGCTTCATTTCCAGCTGTGACGGATAGCCCAAATCCCTTTAAATCCTGACCTTTTGACCTTCAAAAAGAGAGCGGGGGGGAAAAGTTTCTCGAGCCTCAAGCTACGGTTGTAAATTCCTACAAGAATGAAAATAAAGTGAAAAACATTCATAACTCCTCTAACAATCAATCACACCACGCGCGCACAGCGCAAAAAAGGGGAACTCGGTTTAAGTCGTGCAATTTTTTTTTTTTTCATCTTTGAGTAATGAACCAGATTGTGTAATTACGGCATGTAATATTAACTTGGTTCCGGCGTTGGACATCCGCTCTGTGTTGTGAAATGGAGAAGGAGGGTGGAGTGAGGGCTGGGGGTTAAAACGAGGTTAACACACATCTGACGGGCGCAAGCTGCTTTTTCCGCAGCAGCGGCGGCGGCGACGGCAAACCCCCTCGCTCTGCTTTCACCTGCGACTCCCGGCAAACAAAGCCTTCGCGCTCTCCACTCTGCAATTACAGTAGCCTGCAGCTATGCAGCTAACTGCTGTCTGGCTGACGCTAAATGTGGGGTTATAAGGAGGGGGGGTGGGGGGGGGGGGGGGGAGAGAGGGGGGCAGCCGTGTAAGAAGTGCTCCATTTGCCCTCTCTGGTCAAGTTTGTTTACACAGCCCCGTGAGGCAGGCCTGAGATGGAGATAGCGGACAAACAGACTTTAAACTTGAGAGAAAGGAGAGAGAGAGAGAGAGAGAGAGAGAGAGAGAGAGAGAGAGAGAGAGAGAGAGAGAGAGAGAGAGAGAGAGAGAGAGAGAGAGGGGAGGGGGGATGTCTTCTCTTCAGGTGTGCTGTGCCCAGCAGTGAACCGACCGTAATGCACATCGATAAGGCTCTCAGCAGCATTCTGGGTATTCAGTGTCGGGGGCGAGGTGAGGTGAGCATATCCCTGCGAGGCGGCGGATGCGCGGGGCTTAATTACACACGTCGTGCGTCGAGGAGGGCCGCCGGATGACAGGGCCACTCGCTCCGCTTCAAACACCGGCGGCGTGAAAGTGCTGTCAATAAAAACACACCCAAACTCAGGAGGTTCCCGTCCCACCCGACAGTCATGGCGCGGGAGAGGGAAAGAGGAGGACACAGGGAACCGGAAGAAGTGGGGGGAATGGTGAAGGAAATGACCTTCTTTATTCAAAAAGGAATAAAGTTAAAAGAGTTTATATTTCTGTTATAGCACGATCCGATTGTTTATAGTTTAAGGGGTGTGCGGCCACAAAACATAATTTAAAAAACAGTAAACAAGTTTATCTTGAGTTTGAGGACGCGGTTGTATATTGTTGGGAGTTTATTTTTACAGGGACTGTAGCTAAAGTGTTGTCGACCTCATCAAACGTGTTTGCTTTCTTGGCCTCTGGTGACAGGGGTGTGATCAGTGGCGCGGGATGGCTGTCACTGCCGCACTTATACACTCTAAAGAGAGTTCCCAGACACACACACACACACACAGCCAACCCCCACCCTACACACACACACACACACACACATCCACGCATGGACACACACACACACACACACACACACACACATAACCACGCATGGACACACACACACACACACACACACATACACACACACAATTCTTTTCTCATGCAGTCAAAATAATGCCCTTTCCCATCAGTGTGGTCTGAGAGGGAGGGGCCTCGCCTCCCCAGATGTCTTGAGTCTAACTATGTATGTGTGTCTCAGTGTGTGTCTGGAAGTGCATATGTGTGTGTGTGTGTGTGTGTGTGTGTGTGTACTCGCTGGACAGGTGTGGGTCAGAGACAACTGCAGACGAGAAATGATCAAAGTTAAGGACAACCTGATGTGAGGTCCTTGAAGTCGGGACCATTTATAGAGGGCTATGTGAAGTGATGGAAAAAAAGAACAACACGTGCACAACATGGTGTGTGGTTGTGCAAATGAAGCGTTAGTTATGGTAAGTACTGACAGACTGACAGCAACGTCAGACTATAAGTTGATGCCCCTGTCAATGAGGATAAAGGAAAGAAAATAAATAAATATACATAAATATATATCTGAAATTGAATTCATGAGTACACACATTTTTTCCATGTGAATTCCTATGTTCACCCAGTGTGAGTTCCGTCTATATGGGGAGTGTGTGGTTGAATGTGAATGTTTTGTATAAGAGTGAGCTCATTTATTTGTGTTTGTGTGTGTGTGTGTGTGTGTGTCTCTAAATGATAGCAAGCACGTGCGTATGTGTATACATGTGTGCCTGTGACTGTGAGCTAGTGTGTGTGTGTGTGTGTGCGTGCCTGTGTCTGTGTATGTGTGTGTTTGTGTGTGTGTTTGTGTGTGTGTGTGTGTGTGTGTGTGTGTGTGTGTGTGTGTGTGTGTGTGTGCGTGTGTGAAACTCTACAAGGAGCAAGCTGGGAGGTCAACCGCAGCTCCGGAGGGGAGATCTGAGGAACACTTGACCATGCGGAGGACACCACGCTGGCCTGCAGATCATTACAAATGGCACATTTAGCCCCAGTTCCACCCCCAACACACACACACACACACACACACGCACACACACACACACACACACACACACACACACACACGCACACTCACACACACACACGCACAATCACGCACACACCCTCCTCCCCAGGCCCATCTCTGCCTGCCTCCCCAGACACAAAGGACCTGCTGTGCTGACAACCCAACTGAAAGAGAGCTTAACCTTTCACCCCCAGGGTCAATCCATTAGCGCAAACACTGCTCCTCTGTATGCAAATGGACGGCTTATGAGCAATATGAAATATACACTCATGTTTAATGCACCACGGTGGGATGGGCCACAGTCACAGGCTGGAGCAACAGGGAGGGAGGAAACTCCCTGAGAAACTTTCACCACACAAGGGGGGGGTGTTATGGAAGAAGTTGGACGGCCATCCACACAGAGAGAGTTGTGTGGGGTGTGTGTGTTTCCGATCGGCCGAAAAGTTACAGTAAGATTTACTCTCTAGGAGGGATGAGACAGTGTAATGATGGAGAAACGCTG
Source organism: Sardina pilchardus (assembly GCF_963854185.1). Classification (NCBI taxonomy): domain Eukaryota; kingdom Metazoa; phylum Chordata; class Actinopteri; order Clupeiformes; family Clupeidae; genus Sardina; species Sardina pilchardus. Next base: position 24,989,093 of record NC_085004.1, on the reverse strand, counting down.
GGGGGGAAAAAGAGGGGAAAAGACAGAGGTGTCTCTCACTACCTGACCTTGGAATCCTGGGAAAGTGTCTCCAACTCCAGTTGAGAATTCTCGGAGCACCAGGGGGAAGGAAGAAGAAAGGAGCAGAGCCTGGGATGGAGGTAGAGTACCACAGAGAGAGAGAGAGAGAATGGGAGGAGAGAGGAGGGCATAGAGAGGGATGGGAGGAAGAGGAGGAGGAGGAGGAGGAGAGAGCACACTGAGTCAGATCGAATGTTTAGCTGCTCGTAATTGGACGGAGGTGGAGCGGGCAGGTGTGGAGCCATTGTTCTCTTTGATGGGATTATTTGCACCTCTCCGTGCTGGAAGGAAGGGCCCAGGTAGTGCGTCGGGAGAGAGCCGCCATCCCGGGCTAAATTTACAATGCATGGATTTGCTCGGGTCTCACCTCTCCCCCCCCAGGCTCATGTAATTATACCATGCTCTGTAATTAGGGGCTGGAGGCGCGGGGACCTCGGGCTGACAACCGCCGCACACTTTCAAAGGACTCCACAGAAGTACAAACATCTCCGGAGCACCATCTTCCCTTTTGCTGCCTCGGCGAAGCCACCTTTTTTTTTTTTTTTGGCTGCCGACTTTCCTTTTCTGGAACAAACCCTCTCTCAACTTGCCGGGCGCTAACTTGCCAATTTAAAGCCCAGTGATAATAAGCCAATGTAGTACTCTTAACTTTTGTAGAGGACAGCAAAGAAAGAAAACTGAGGAAAGTGAAAAGGCAAAATGTATAAAAAGCTCTCGTGAAGAATTAAAAGATAACCCGTGTGATAAGAAAGGAGTTATTCCAATCATGTCCCAATTGTGGACCACTTGCTCATAATGAGTCAAAGAACAAAATCCAGACAATTCAGATTCAAGTTGAAATCAACTCAGTTTCACTATTATTTTTTAAATAAATATATTTGCACTTAATTACTGTAATTATGTACTATTCCTCCTCTATCCCCTACTCTCATGTACTGTCGGTTCAGTTCAAGAGCAACAACAATTTTCCGCCAGCGTGGTTTCTCACCTCGGCGTTCATATCATATACTGCGTTGGTGTCCAAAACTGACATGGCAAATTCTGGGATGGCTGAGCGTGAGCATGAAATGGTAACATATCACATATGTGTAGCTCTGTAGTAAATCTCTATGTCACATCTGCTGCGTGCAGCAGGACGCCTTAAGTGACAAGTGGAGTGACAGGCCCATCTGCAGAAACTCACAGGCAAATGAATGCACACACACACACACACACACACACACGCAAGTGTGTGTGCGCGCACACACACACACACACACACACACACACATAAATATTGTAAACACACATCTTGCAAACTGATCCCTCTAAACTAATAAGACTAATAGTAACAGACAAAGAAGAGGAGAGTAGATAGACAATTGAGGCAACCATCCAAGTGATGACAGCTCTTCAAGTAAGGGTATCCATGACCGTGCTATTCATTACAGTTAAGCTACTTCTGAGTAATGGACAGATGTACACACACACGCACACACACACACACACACACACACACACACACACACACACACACACACACACACACAAACACACACACACACACATATATATATATATATATATATATATATATATATATATACATGCACACACACAAAATACAAAAAAAACACACACTTGCAAGCCTCTCACACACTTCTACAAGTACATAAATATATAAATAATACATAGCAATTGATCTCTCCCTAGACTGATTTGTATTTTATTTGTTTTGGATAATCTTCACTCACAGGAGAATATTGAACATCCCTAAGCTCTCGCTGACTCCATTGGTGGTGCAACGATTAAGAATAGGTGATCAACCCCCTGTAGAGTTGTGACATGAAGAGAATGGGAACAACACGAACACACACACACACACACACACACACACACACACACACACACACACACACACAAACACAAACACACAAGCACACACACACACACACACACACACACACACACACACACACACACAAACACACAAGCACGCACACACACACACACACACACACACACACACGCACACGCACACGCACACACACACACACAAACACACGCACACACAAACCACCACACCCACATACACACAGGTGCTGACTCTCTCTCATCCACTCCATCTCCCATTCTCACACACCCACCCAACACACAGACCACAATAACTACCAGAGACGAGGTGTGAAATGTCTGAAAAGGAAACAGGTGGTGCCCCTAACATACGTACACAGAGAATAAAGGAAATGCTTCATTGGTTACAGTAGTTCACCCTAAACTTTGACCTTGGGGCGTAAGCTGAACCAGAGGTATTCTGTTCAACCATGATCCCACATGATCCCATCAATAAACCATAGTGCTCTCAGCATTTGGGAAATGATAACTATGGACACAGCATGCCATACAAAGAACAATAACAGCTACTGACCATAGTAATAATCATCTTTAGCTGTATAGCACCTTTCATACACAGAATGCAACTCAAAGTGCTTGACATTTACATCATTTAGCACAATAACAAAGAGGAAAAAAATTAAACAAAATAGACAAACAAAGCAGTAAATAAAAGTGTATAAATATAAATATATATACATATCCCCCAATGTCAATGACAGAGGGTCAATGCCATGTGGGGCCCTCTTCAGAGTTCTTTGAAATGTCTAGTTACAAGCTTACTCCTTTTAAAGCCAGCACTTTGAAGCTGAAGAGAAACCAACAGAAATCCGGTAGACATCAAGAAAAATATATTTTAGAGTATAAGCCTACGCTTAAACTAAACATAATCATTCAGAAATTCACTGGCTGACAGGGTTGCGGTTTGAAAAGAAAATGACCCAGAGTGGGTCTGCTGTACTGTACTGTATGTACAGTATATACAGAGGTGGTGAGGAGGACTGGTTTGCGTTGGCCTTGCTGGTGGGCGCTCGACTGCTCCTGGCGGTCATTTCTATCCCCCCGTGGTGGGACAAAGGCGCGAGGAAGGGAACCATATGCTGGAGTCAGCTGCACTCACTCCTGACCTCCCCGCGCTCGCTGCTCACTGCTTAAGCTGAGGGGATTTACACCGGCTCAACATTTACACCATATGGATGTTTTATTACAGCGTAATGATGGCTTGATCTCTCTCCCTCTCTCACACACACACACACTCTTTCTCTCTCTCTCTTTCTTTCTTTCTCTCTGTCTCTATCTCGGCCCAGCTCTGTACATTCTAAGCCTCTGTTCTCCAGCGTCTCCGCACACAGCTCCTCTCTTTCTTTCGCCCTGGCCATCTCTCCATCTCTTCCTATCGCTGCATCGATCTCCTTACTGTTTTTACCTCTTCAACACTTATGTCCCCCGGCTCAGACATGATCGCGTACAATTTGAACATGATTTTCATCTATGTCTGCGCTCAACGTTAATAAATAATTGACATAACTGACATGTATCGGACATAGGCCAGGTTGAATAATCAGATGCTGTTGAGCTTCATTGTTTTTTTGCTTTGGGGGAGATAATTGCATTGGTGCGATGATGAGTGGAGAGAGAGAGAGAGAGAGAGAGAGAGAGAGAGAGAGAGAGAGTGAGTGGGTTCCTCATTGACTTGGAATATTGGATATTAGAAAACACAGGATCAATGAGAGGCCAGGGAGAAGGGGAAGCTTATTAGATGCATCAGCTCGGCTGGACAGCCGCTGGACGCAGAGGACACCGACACACACACACGAGCCATGAGGCATCCATCCCCAGCTTTAGCCCAGTGGCAGCCAGCTCCGGCCTTTTCGCGCATGACATCATGGTGAAATCGCTTGCATGCATAATCCGGTCATACCTCCAGCGCACCCAGTGCTGACTGTATGATGGTGACCTCATGCCGACAGCAGGGATTCAAACAATGGGCGAACCAATGTGTTATCAGTGTTATTGAAAACAATCTTTCCCACACACATCCCCCTCGGTCAAGGACGCTTTACTCTCTATGCTATGAAATGAAGCTTTATTCATGCACCGGAGAGAGGTGTTGTTGTGGGTATGGAGGGGGTTGGATGGGGAGTCAACTTTGGGTCTGGTGGTAGCAGACTATATCCCACCCCTCAGATAATGGGAGTGCTTGGAGTAGAGTTTTGAATAATTCAGTTCCACCAAATCAAAGGTATTGAATGGTGCGTCAGTGAGAAAGAAAGGAAATCACTCGAAGAGACCTTTTTAGGCTGAAATGAATGTGTGTGAGTGTGTGTGTGTGGGGTGGGGGGAGGGGGGGGTGGATACAATGCATTCAGAACTGGTCAGGTGCACTGTTCACACAACCAGACACCAACACACATACATACACACACACACACACACACACATTACATACACACTTACTCTCATATAATATAGTAGATGAAACGGTTTGGTGCAACAAAACTGAGAAAACAGTAGTGGCCGGCAAGTAACAGGCAAATAAAGGACAAAATATCGAGAGGAAAGAGCAGGTCCACTTGGGCCCGTAGCAGCGGGTGTGCGCACTGCGGAGGGGTCAAAGGAACTCGAGTGAGAAGTTTAAAGAGCGGCCGGCAGCGGAAGAAAGAGGAGCGAGAGGGGCAGGGAGAAGGAGCTGAATTCAGGGCAGCTCTCAGGACTAAAGCCAAATGTTTGCTCTTGCGCTGCTTTCATTATCAGCTCTAGAGGTATTTCAAACTCCAGGAGCAAAAAGAGAGAAAGAAAGAAAGAAAGAAAAAAACCTAAACAAAAAGAGGAGGCTAATTTGCAAATGAATGCAGTTGCAGTTGCAGTTGTAGAAATATACAGGTTTTGGGTTCTAGGGGAATAAATGACGGCTTTAGTGCGCGGGAGGGGGGGGGGGGGGCGGGCGTGCTCTTAATTTATTATAGATCCAGTGCATTTTTACTTACTTCCAGGGCAACTACACTGTAGTGTGTGTGTGTGTGTGTGTGTGTGTTTGGGAGATCTGTGTAAATCTTCTTCTACTGAAAGGGTGTCCTTTCAGATGGAACATGGCGAAGTAAGTGTGTGTGTGTGTGTGTGTGTGTGTGTGTGTGTGTGTGTGTGTGTGTGTGTGTGTGTGTGTGTGTGTGCGTGTGTGTGTGTTGCCCCTTCAGTGTTTTGTCTTTATTTGTTGGCTTGTGTGTGTGTGTGTGTCTGTATGTTTCCCATTGAGTTTTGGTGTGTGTGTTTGTGTATAGGGTGGTCCTATTACACTGTGTGAGTGTAGGCAATCCTTCCAGGCAGCTGTGGCCTTGGTCATCTTGCCACCAGTATTAAACCTAAATGAAAATGCACTCTTGCTACCCAGCATTCTCGGGCCCTCCCATGAATGTACAGCCCTATCTCTCACAGCCCACCCACACCCACCCCCACCCCCACCATTAGCCCCCACCTCACCCCACCCCCACCCCTAACCCCCCAGGCCGGTGATGGAGGTGACCTGCCTGGAAGAAAAAAGGAGGACCTGCCACGGACTGAGTGTCAGCCATTAAATATGATTTCAGTCCTGAATGGAGTGCCGACACATTCAACGAGTGAAACTCATTAAGCGACGCATAATCTCCCTTTTCTTAACCATAACAATGATTTCAGCTGGGAAATCGCAATGCTTTTTTTTTCCAGAGGAGTAACAGAGCCATTGATTCAAGTCGCATTCAAAGTAATAAATCAAGTCCAACTTCACATCCTGTGCCCATTTGCGTAATGCAGGCCTGCTTACCATACTAGTCAATTAGTTTGGAGAGAATACCTTCAGTGGTGCATTGAGCATTTCACAGACAAAGTGGAATGAATTCAGGAGTTTAAACTCCACACACACACGCACACACACACACACACACACACACACACACACACACACAGACACACACACACACACACACACACACACACACGAAGGTCGGACCCAAACTAACTCTTTCTGGGAATTCCATTTGTCTACATTTGGGTGGAAAGTAATGAAAAGCGTTGAGCTCACTCTATAGCGTGAGAGAGATGGTCGTGTCAAATTGATGGAAAAAAAATCCTCACTTGCTAAATAAAGTTTTTTTTAAAATATTTTTTTTGAAATATCTTAATTAATAGAAGCAATATCAAATACAATTTTCCTAATAAATTGTGGGGGTAAATGGCTGGATTATACACTCACTCAGCATTAAGTGATAAACTTCAGTGAGGGTTGATCTGAACAAAGCTTATGTCTGAAGGCTCGTGTACAGACAGACAGACAGACACAGCAAGCCTAAGCTAAGTCCTTCCTTGATGAAGAGACCTGTCTGTCTAAATTCTCATCACCCACCTCCCCCCATTAACTAGAGACAAGTGACTTCCAGGTCACGAGGGCTATCATTTTTCTAACAATGTCTCTGGCTTCCCCCCCCCCCCCCCCCTCTTTGTTCTAAGTCAAGTTTCCTTCCAATTTTTTTTTTCGTGTGTATATGTGTGCTAATTTTTTTTTTCTTAAAAGCTTCCAGGGGGAAGTGGGTGCTGGCCGCCCCAGAGCCTGGCAAATTACAGCCTGCGAGGCGAGTGAGCGAGCGGAGAACAGCTGTGTCAAAGCTCTCAGTAGTCGGCCCATTGTAATCTGCATTAACCACATTGCCAAGAGTTCAGAGGGTCAGAGTCTTTAAGTGCCTGCAGGGATTGGTGCCCGTGGATTACATACTATCACATCAGGAGACGGTGGAGTAATTGTACAGTTCAAGCCGTGGCTGCTTGCGCGCAGGGGGCCTGACGAGAAATGATCGTTTCATATTGAATTATTGTTTTGATTTGGAGGATTTGAAAATAGCCTGATCGTTGTGGACACACATCCAAAGCTCAGGCACAGGCTATTCATTTCCCACTTAACCTCTGAAAATGTCATTAACTATAAGGTATCATCGAACACATATTTTTCTGTCGTTTTGTCATATTAATTCCCCTGGAGGAACAAAGCAAGCACAAATCAATTGCAATCTCCTCGTGAAACTCTGTGGGATTCCGTGGGATTATTATGGCTGAAAACAATACTCTGTCAAAAGGAGTTCATGGAGGAGGACAAAGTCGCGTTTAAAGCCATCGTAATGCCATATGTCTATTAAATCCTTGTGTACATGACGGCATTTTCTAAGAAGGTTATCTCAGGTTCTGTCTTATGCCTGGAACTCCCATTGCATGTCTATCTCCTGCAAAGCGGGTTAAGTAGTGAGAGGATTGGACAGAACAATTCCTGGATACTAATACTTGAGCACATTGGGTTTACAAATGATAGACGGCAATTTAAGGTCAAACGGGACTGATCCAGTCTGGAAACAAAAGGTCATAATGCTTCCAAGAATTTCAAAAATCTTTACTCATGAGAAAGTCATATTGCATTGTTAGCTTTTTCTGAATCGCAAACACTTTCTAGAGGAAGTTTTGACATTAATTGAAAAGATTTACATTATTCTATACTTTACCTGAACGACATAATTGCTATTCTGAAAAAATGCCGTTCCTGAGTATATGGAGGCATTAAGGAAAGGCCAGGATTGCTAACAGTTGGCTAGTGGGGCATTTAGTTGCCTGCCTCTTGAATGAGCTGCATGCAGAACATGATGCAGGCTGTACAGGAATGACACTGTACAGAAATGCATGTCCCATGCACATATGCCCCAGCTTTAGGACTGATGATAATTATGGGTAATCCCCTTGAATACACACAACACGCACACACACGCACGCACGCACACACACAAACACACACAACACGCACACGCACGCACACACACACACACACACACACACACACACACACACACACACACGCACACACACGCACACACACACACACAGTGTGATAGAGCGCAATGTTTCTCTCTCCCAGGGCCGGGGGGGCTGGAGCTGGTGTGATTTATCAGGCAGCCCATGAAAAAGTAAGCATGCCATTAAAAACACAGGTGTTTGGAGCTGCCCCGGCACACCAGGCCCTGATCGATAATGCCACCTTTTACACGGCTCGTTCGGAAGACAGCCATGCCATCATCCCCATTAAAACTCCAGAGACGCCGGAGAAAAGGGCCCCAGAGTGCCAGCGGAGTGCCCGCCATCTCACCCCCAAAACACGCCACCCAGACCAGTGGCCCAGACAAACTGTATTTACAGTGCAGTTATATGCCACGGAGCATAAATCAGCGGTGGCTAATGTGGGCGATAATGCGCCGTAAATGGGCAATTCCCTGATTGATATGACCATTTGTGGCCATTTTCTCTTTTGAGCCTGGCTTGCTGCAGTGCAAAATAATATGTGTGATGGGGGGGAAAAACAGGAGAATGTGTTCTAAATTCAGACTTGTCCTTCCAAAGAGTTTCTTTTAAGTAATGGCATTTTTTGTCACTCTTGTAACACTATCTCTTAGAATGCTCTTTTATAGCAAGATTAACTTTTGTACTCAATATTATAAAATGAAAAGACCTAGACCAGAGACTTAACTAGATGTGATTTATCTTAACATCAATATGAATGTGTCTGTGACTTGAGGGTCTTGTATTCTTTTCTTAAACTTTCAAGCCCTTCCGGAGTCTTTTGAGGGAACAAAACAAAATGTCTGCTTCTTAGTGCCTGACGTCTGAAATGATCCATAGGAACAAATGCATGGGAATGCATGGAGATGCATTCCAGCAGCTTTGTCCCAGAGAATCCAATTATCATGAGGCTTCATAAAGCCCAGAATATGCTGAGATTTTTTTTTTTTTTTTTGGATGGGCATCGAGGAGGTGCCTCAATAGGTGGAAGAGTGTTTAGAAACGAAGCTGACAAGAGGTACATTTGAGCGAAAACAGTTTTTTTTTGTGCCTTTCTCCCCCTTCTCTGGTCCCTTTCAATGCGACTGCCATGAAAATGAAGGATTCGTTTCCCAAAGGAATTCCTCCAGGGAGAGGTTGAGCTGACAGCCACGGGACTGTGGTTGTTGTGCAGTCAACAAACAATTTGCCTGGGCTTCAGTGCTTTTCAAAGGCAGTTTCTCCTTTCATTCAGATCATGTGAAAAATGTCGTTGTCAAAGGTTCTCCCCTTTTCTTCACGCACAAAGATGTCAGATGGGCAGAGTTAGAATTTCCAAACATGTTAATCCACAAGAGCGTAAACGCTAAGCCCCCTTCCTTCAGGCCTCATAACAGTGCTAGCCTTCGCTCAGTGCTATTCAGACGATACATTATCATAGCCCCGCAGATGGGACACAATTAAAGCACACACATTCAAGTATTGACCCATTCTTACCAACACCTATTGCCTAAGGTATGGTTAGCGCTCTCAGATAGAAAGTTCTCATGAGTTGCTACATTCAAGGGAACGGAGGAAAAGAAATCATCGGACGTCTGTCACATTTCAGTCGGGTCAGTTCTTACACTGCGTACAACTGGACAGTGAGTAGAAAGGAGTAGTGCACAGTAACACATCATGACAAATGAAGAGTATATGAAAATGTGCCCTTGCCACTGCTGCCTGTGTACTTGCTGCAGGAGTGGGGCCCTGGTCTTCAGCTCTGTCAAGTTTCTTGGGACAATACATAAATATTAAAATCAATAAATGTATTTAAATTAATTAATTAATTAAAATTAATTAATATATAACATTAGTAAATTCAAGAAGGTAGAAGAAAAAAAGACTTTCAAAATACTCTTTCCTCTCAAAACAACACATTCTTTATATAAAACAATATGTCTATGAACGTATTATGATCTAATCAAATTTAACGGCACAATTAAATCATTTTGAAACGTTTTCAACCTAAAATCACCAACCACTATCAACCATCTTGCACGGCAACACTATACAGTCATCAAATTAAATTCAGTGTACGACAAATAAATAAATAAATAAATAAAATCAACGCCACCATCTGAGCCAGGCTGTTGAGAGAGGGAGGCAGGAAGGAGGGTGTCTGCAAGAAGCAAGCAAACTGTCTACAGAGCTCCTCCACAACTCCCTCCTCAGTTCTCCTCCCCCAAAATCCCAGCGCCCCCCCCCTCCCTCCCTCCTAAAAAAACAACAACTCCCCAGAACCGCCCACCTGCACCCCCGAAAAAAACGTCCCCACCCCCGCCCTCTCCGCTCCGGCCTGTCATCACACACCCATCCTGTCATCTGGCCGTCATCACAGTCCCTCCATCCATTCTGATTGATGAAGCTCTTCTGCTTATAATGGGGCGAGAGGAAGGGGGCACAGGGCCCTGCCTTGTTATTATGCCTCTGATCAGGCCTACCTTATTACAGCGGGGGAGACCTGAGGCTCCATCACAAAAGGCGTGAAGATGGGGAGGAGGAAGGGAGAGAGGGGGGGATAGGACCCCCTGTTTGAGAAGCATGTCTGTCTTATCAGACTTCAAGAACATTGGATGGATCAGTCATATGTTGGAGGGGTCAAAAAGTCAAAGTTCAGCTAGCAGCCGCTTAAACCTGAAGTGGACAGCATGTTTTTTTCCGGAAACAGTGGAGCACAAAAATGCACAGAACGAGTGGGCATATTATTGATCATGTCAATGAAATAAATATATTTGAACAAATATGTTTTTATACAACGCTATTGTAACACAATCTGAATCTTTAAAAGTGTTAAGCTTACTTTTTGGGGTGTGCTTTTCTAAACCTTTTTCAAACCTGACTAGGATGCTTTCACCTTGGATGAGCAAATGCCAGTTGGTTTGAAGCTGGCGTTCAAACTGCCAACACGCTCAGAGAATATACTGCCTGTAATACTGTCTTCTTACTGTAATAACTATAACAGATTCATGATTTCAGACCTATGCAAGATTTCATATATTTTTGTTTAATAATAAAATATGGTTTGCGGTCCATTAAACAAGAAATGGCGGGGAGCCTTTGGGAACAAAATTCAATACAAACGCCACAGTATATAGTCACTATTAAAAAAATCACTCTGCACCCAGAGGAGATAAAACTGAGTGGGAGCTGGACGGACCTAAAATGGGCTTTTATTAGCCGCAGCCTTGTGTTATACTATACCTATATTTTTAAGAGTGCTTTTGAAAACACACAACAATAACAAATCAAACCACAAGGAAGAGAACTAGATCCGCTATGCCAACAAGTGGTTGCTGTTTTGAAGTGCTTCCAAGCTTTCCTAAGGGGAAATTGTGTACATGTATAAAACACTGTGGATAAATAAAGAGTAAATCTTTATCGCAATACCACTTATGTTAAAAAAAGAAGGAAAAAAAAAAACAACATAGGAAAAAGGACACACTGGACACCATATTTCAAACACAGTCGTCGGTTTTATCTCCCCATTACAGAATATGGTGCCGCGTTGCTTTATAAAGTGGAAGAGGCCTCTGTGCAGAAAGGATAAGAGAGGTGAATGCAACACAAAGGCAGGCCCTTTGATTGGTCGGGACAACATGGATCTGAATTATGGATAGCGCTGAATGCTGTCTCTTATTCACAGATGGCTGCACACGCAAGAATACCGCGGCTTATATAATTGTATCACTAATAAGCAGAAAGGCCAATTAGCTGTATGAGTGTGCTGTAATCACTTGGACAGGGGAGATGAAGGGGTTGGAGAAAGACAGAAAAAGAGAGAGAGAGAGAGAGAGAGAGAGAGAGAGAGAAAGAGAGAGAGAGAGAGAGAAAGAGAGGAAGGAAGCAAAGCAAAGGAGCAAGAAAGAGACATATGAATGGCTTTCTCTTTCTGCAAGCAAACTGGCATAATTAGACAGACACACAGTCACACACACACAGGCACAGACACACACACACACACACACACACACACACACACACACACACAACACACACACACACACACACACACACACACACACACACACACACACACACACACACACACACACACACACACACACACACACACACACACACACACACACACACACACACACGCACACGTTTATGTATATAGCACTTGCATTTCCCACTGCTTAGCGCAACAAGATCTTCAGTATGAATAATGTCTTTTCAGTTGTACACAAGCACCAGCTTTCCCCCACATGCCCTTATCAGTAATTTTGGATTTGGATTTTGAGGTTCACTAACGATACTCTGGCCTGATTAAGGAGTTTCCGCTGTTTACTTTACAACTCTTAATAAAAATGTATGGATGGCATTTCAGCAATATGGTATTGAAATATTAGGATTTTGGAAGGTAATATCTGCAACCGCTCACAAAACCAGCAGACGGGGTTGTAAACTGCTCCAGACTAGCTGTCTGATTGTCACAACATTTGTTTGCCAGATTACATTCCTCCCTGCCCCTAAGAAGGGCTGTAAAACGGGTGCATTTCTGCGTGCTAGGCCCTACGTGCGCAAATCATTCCAATCTGCCAAACGTCAGATATGAAAATTACGTTTGTTAGCAAGAAGCTGCCCATTTCAGCCCATCTGTTGGGAGATAATTTCTGATCAGAGTTTGAAAAAAAGAGAAAAGAAAACAAAACCCGAAAAGAAAAGAAAATGCTTTTTGAAGTCATCAGGCACCACACAAAAGACACAGACAGACAAAAGCCCAGGCTGACGATGAGAACTATCAATACACTTAAATAGCAGTGTGCATTTCTCATAAACTCCCCAAAGGGTGCGAGGGGAAGGAGAGGGGGCGGTCTGATCAACCCTATAAAAGGGACTTTGGGTTATGAAGCAAGAAAAGAAAAGAGAGGGAGTGAGAGAGAGGGAGAAAGAGAAAGAGAGAGAGAGAGAGAAAGAGAGAGGGAGGGAGAAGGAGAGAGGGAGAGGGGGACAGGAAGAAAAGAAAGAAAGAAATGGGGAAGGGATGAAGAAAAAAACTTTTGAAAGGAAAGGTCATGACTGGCAGTTGATTTGAAGAGTTTCCTCGACTTCACAAAGGCCGATGACATCATCAGGTATTGAAGTGGGGCGAGGGGTAGAGGGGGCTCTTTTAAAAAGGCTGGCCGCTTACAGGGGACCATAATTACATTTGCGCCGAACATGCCCAAGTGCTCCTGTGCTTGTGAAGAATAATTTTGCTGGCTACAGGGGTGGGAAAGGGAGGTGGGAGGTTGGGTTAGGGTGGGTGGGTGGGTGGATTGGGGGGGGGGGGGGGGGTGAATTAATCAGCTCTGTTTGCTGTGGGTACACTTTTTATTACGACATTTTTTTCCCACCACAAGCTTATTTTCAAAAACACTCCGTGCCCTCCTTTTCCTTGAAAATTGTTGGCGCATCCCGTCCTCCTCCTCTCTCTCCCGCCTCCCACTCCAAAGTGTACTTGCCACCACCAGCACCCTGTCTTTCTTTTGTACTCCTTGTTCCTCACTGCTTTGGCTGTAAAACCATATGAAAACACAAACTGTGTTTCAAGTCTGAAAAAAAAAAAAATGTTTTTCACAACCCCCCACAACCAAACACCCCACATGCCCCTCTCCCCAATCCTTTTCACTCTCTCTCTCTCTCTCTCTCTCTCTCTCTCTCTGGTCCCCTTTTCAATTCTCTGCCTCTCCATAGCACCAGGAGTGCATAAAGCTTCTGTAGAGAGGCTCGGGGCAGGCCTAGCGTCGAGCATGCAAGGAGAAGGAATGCCATTAAGTAAGTTATGCACATAATGAATCTGAGAAATGCTTGGGAAAAAAAAAGAAGCGGCGTTACATTTAGTCCACTCTCGGCGTCGGCGCGCCCGGCCTCTTTCAGAGTGAAAAGAGCAGGCCTGCTGGTGAGTACTGTAAATCAGCCTTTAGTTCTGGACCGGACTTGTTCTCTCATGAACCGCAGGGTCCCTCCAATCCCCCAAAAAACACATCCTGCTCAGGCATTACTCGCGTTAAGACTCATCAGGTCATCATCGACTCTTTATGGAATATCATCTGATAAACATCTGCCGAGGCACTTGGTCTGGGTAGCGAGTACAGGAAGTGACGCATCTATGCCAAAATCTGGAATATTAAATCATACAAAGATATGACTAAGATAGCTTAGACTATGGCATCTGCAAAGTGAGTCAACAAAACAAAACAAATGTTAAATATGCAAAAACGACCACAACGCATGTCTCTCCAGTTACTGAGGAAATCAAAAAAGGTCCTCCCCTCCACACACACACACTCACAGTACACACACACACACACCCACACACAGACACACACACACACACACACACACACACAATTCCCCGACTCCCACCTAAGCCGTTATCTGTTTTCTCCTTGCCCTGATCTATCCTATGGATGTTCCTCCATGATGGCTGCATGTAGCCATTGATGGCTGCTTTTCCTTATTTCTCGGTGGACTGAGAACACCTGTCTGCTCTAATCGCTAAGTCCTCCACAGCGGGAGCTCTCCTTGCTGAATAGACACAGGCGCCTATCTGACATTGATAGGAACAAGATAGTATGGATCCAGATTTGGCACTAAGGAATGCAGGAATAGCAGACAAGACAAAAAAAGGTGGTGCTCGTCCCTTGGCAGATATGCTGAATGCTCTACAGTTATCTGCTTGCTGATAGGGAGGAAGTACAAATAAAATGTGAGAGAGAGTTTATGTACTGACAGTCTGTAGAAGAGAGAATGTTTTTGACTGTTTGTATATAAGTGTGTGTGTGTGTGTGTGTGTGTGTGTGTGTGTGTGTGTGTGTGAGACAGAGATTTGCCCGTCATTCTAATAGCCCTAAACCTTCGTACTTTCCTTTGGTTGCTTTCTTTAGAGGAAGTATGACTACATTCTGTACCACAATGGTAAAACATGCTGTTAGTTATTACAGAAGTATGTAGTGTCCGGTACTCTGCCGGGACAAGTACAGTAACTCACTGTGTTTCCCATATTAGGCCATAAAACGGGGAGAGGAATCATATTTTCACATCTGAGTCACAGCAGTTATGAGCGGTTCAAAGATTATGCCAGCTCTCTCGATGATGACACACAAACATATAAAAGTTCCAGGAAAACGCAGCCATATTATGCAATTCAAATTTAACTGCTTGTACTTCAGATTAAGTGCATAGGAGAGGAAAATCCACAAAGTCTGAGCACTGGGTACATGACTGCATTGCAGAAAGTAAACAGTAGTGTGTAAGTATGATGAAATGTCCACCAATTGCGAGACGCTTCCGTTGTTTTCGTTGAACTCCATTTTTGCCAGAGTCAGGGCCTGGCAGCGCTGAGGTCATACAGTGAGTGACCACAAACACGCTCGGAATTCTGGGAATATTTCCCCCCCAGCAGCTCTTGCTGCACCAGTGTGGCTCTGTAAGCAGTAACCTTGGGTGCTGCCATGAAATTATCTACCAGTGAAGTTAATAGACGTGTTGCCAACTGGGACAAAAGGGAGCTATGTTGGGAGCAAAAAAATGGTCCACATATAAACAAACAGTCTGGCTAATATGTGTGACTCCTAACTATGAAGTCAAGGATATGCCACCTGCATAACCCACACACCCACACAGCCACCCACCCACACACACACACACACACACACACACACACACACACACACACACACACACACACACACACACACAGACATACACATACAGACACACACCGCATACACACCCATCCCGAAACAGAATCTCTCGTAAATGCAAATAATGACTAAAGTTTACTCAGTGATGACCAGATTTTTTATCAGTTTTTCATGGAAAACAATTTGGCCTTGAATGCACAATATTTGTACTTCAGGTACTTTTATGAAAGGCTCTATTTAGAAGGGTCAGATGAAACTGCCCCCCTCCACCACCCCCACAGCCTCCCCTTTGACAAAGATAAGGAAGGAGTATCAATATGTAACTGAAAAAACAACACTGAGCAAAAATGAAAGCTGTTATCACATGTTGCATGCTACCACACTCACCGACTAAATTAATTCAGTGTTTTCAAAAACAGCTGCATTTTTTTTACTACGGAAAGTGTTTAAATTGAAATGTACTTAGAAAAAATTAAATTTCTAAAATTTCTTATATTTCTATCGAATTTCTGTCTTACTGACACCTAATATTAGTAGTGTACTTCAGTCAAGAAAAAAAAAATCATAAATAGTATAGGCTACATAAATTGCATATGGCATGGTTCTCAAGATGTCTGTAGCTGGCCCTATTAGCACTTAATATGGGCCTTTATGGATCTCAGCCTGTGCCAGTGTGATGCGGGTAGTGTGTGCCCTTCCCTCTCTCCCTTCCAGACCCCAGTCCTCCAGAACCAGGGGAGTTTGCCTACTTAGCAGCTATAAAAGGTGGGATTATCACCCGCCTTGTAAAGACTAGCAGCTCACTTGGAGGAGGTCTACAAGGCACACCAGGGCCCGTACAGCTCCTCAAATCAGATGCTTGAGTCCCGGCAGGTGCTGGGCAAATTACACGGAGTTGGGGGCTCGGCCTGTCAGGTGACGCCGGCGTCGGCACGCCTGCAGATTGTCAATGTGACGCTTAGCACACGGGTGACGGAACGTCACATGACCAATCAGGCTGGAGGAGAGTGCTTTTAACGCAGAGGAGCACAACAACTGGGCCGTTACCTTAAACTGAGATAGCGTGGAGAAGTCTTAGAAAAGTAAAGAGACACACTTAGAGATATTAAATGCACAAAAATATATTCATTTCATGTGTATAAGAATAATACATAACTTATATTTATATGATTGTGTATATAACAATAGTGAGGACTGTGGCGTACATGCTTGAGTTAATATTATGATAAGGATTAGGCTACATGTTTAGCAGTGGTTAGGCTACTCCTGGGCTCCTGTAAACAAAGAAGGCCGTTGCCGAGACGCAGGCGCCGGACCCCCCAGGGTTCAAAAGATGACAAGTTTCCCACAGAGAGGACAGCCAGGGCCTCTGTGCAGCCTGTCTTTATTCAAACGCTCCCTCTCCCTTTTTTTTTGGAACCAAAAATTTCGAGCTGGTTGAGAAATAAGGTTGTGCTTCATTAGGTTTTAAAAAGATTTGCATATTTTACAGCCGCCCTGCGTTTTTGAGCGCGCGGAGGGCCGGATATTAAAAGGGGGTTAGAATGGGATTTACTCCCCCAGCTGTGGAGCCCTGTGTGACTGGCTGAGCGTGTTTGTCCTGCAAACAGGGCTCCGGCCCTGAAGGCCCCCATAGCCACTGGTCACTCTCCTCCTCCGGCCTCCAAATCTGCTTATGGATTTCCTTTCGTTGTGTGGCCTGAGACAGGTCAGGGGGTCAGGCCCGGGCAGGGTATGCTGGGGACAGGACTGTGTCCATAGCTGCAATGTGCTGTGTGGAATCCATCATCATTAATGCACCAGTCCACTCTTATTAGCTGGCCGCTGCAACACGATGCGGGGAGAGAGAGAGGGGTTCCTTTTGTGAGGGCGCTTTTTGAAAGGAGATCAAATTCGTCATTTCAGCTAATAATTGGCCCAAATAGGGCCACGGCAAAGCAGGCCAAGGGTCGCGGCCCTGCTCAGCAAGGTGCCAAAAAAATACGATACTTAGAGAGGGGTGATTTACCAAACAGACACAGAGTAAGCCGATATTAAATAAGTGTCAAAAACAATACATCTACCAGTGGATTTGTAAGCAGGCTAAGCAGCTGCAGGGGTACAAATCTGATATTTGCTATTTCAGCAAATTTGTGCATCACTTTCACCAACTGATTGAAAAGAAAATGTAAAATTACAAATATACATATATTTTTTACTTGCATTATTATTATTATTATTATTATTTATTTTGAAATATTATCATAACTAACATAGTGCTGATATCAAGTACCGTGATTAATTTATACATTTTTAAATATGTATTGTCACAACAGAACATAAAAATCTTCACATGATTTCCTTTTCATGATTTTTTTCTTTTTTATATTGAGTAAGAACAGTCTTCAGTGTGTCCAACTTCCAGACAGTCAGGATGATTCCATACGGCAGGGGCGCAGCAGGGACCACCAGAGTAAAGAGGATCCTTTTAGAAAGAGGAATGACTCTCTCGCAGCAGCTGGGCAGCCTCATGCTGAATGACGACGGGAAATGCATGCACTTTTGTGAGTGTTTACCTTTTATTCAGAGCCCCGGGTCAGGTATGGTGACCCCTGGCCCCACAATAGAAGGCCTCACTTCTTCTTTGGTGTGCACTCCCCTTCAATCACCTCTGCATTAAAACTGTCCAAATGATATAGGTGAGACATAGCAGCTGCTAGCATAACTATGGGCCTTTCAATGGGGAAAAATGAGAAACACACACATACACACACACACACACACACACACACACACAGAGGACTGGGCTTAATCCTGCCCCAAAGCAAACGATCCTTCTGTTTTATCATGGCTTCAGTTTAACCCTTGACCTCACACAGGGGAAATCATTGATAGATTCCATATTTCCCTCTGCTGCAGAGCAGGGTTTGCAGTTAGGGCCTCATCAATCACAGCGATGGTGGCAGAGCCGGCTGCTTGACAGGTCAACAGAGTGACCAGTGCATGGCCTGGCCAACGACATGTCACACACACACACACACACACACACACACACACACACTCTCTCTCTCTCTCACACACACAAACACACACCATGCACACATGCAAACCATTACATGCACACACAGAATCACAGTAACGCACCCATAAAGATCTCATACACACACACACAGACACAGACACAGACACACACACACACACAGTAACGCACCCATAAAGATCTCATACACACAGACACAGACACAGACACAGACACAGACACAGACACAGACACAGACACAGACACACACACACACACACACACACACACACACACACACCAGTAAAGAAGATAGTCACTTATGAACAATGCCAATCAAATACACATGAAAAAAAAAACAGACAAAGAAAGTCAGCAGAGTGACTTGTAATGTCTTTGAATGTGACACCAGTGACACAAGATGCAACAAAACTTTCTCCCAACTATTGCGACAGATAATCTCCGTGTGAAAAATCGATAGATGGCAGAGCAATGGCTTGTCGGTTGACAGCACGTCGACCAACTTCTTAGCCTTCACAGGTAAAGTGGGAAGAAGGGTCTTAAGGACGCCCTCGGGAAAGGACAGAAAAAAAGAAAAAGTGTGTGTGTGTGTGTGTGTGTGTGTGTGTGTGTGTGTGTGTGTGTGTTTTGAAGAGGTGGCAGCTTGGCACACGTTGAAACTTTCTCACTTTTTTCTCTTCTTCTTTATTGAAACTTTTCATAAAGTCCCCCAAATCTTTAGAGGAACACACGGGAGCGTGTGCCTTCCTCTGGAGTGAGCCTCGGTGACAGCTCGGTCCCGCCGGAGGTGGGGTGGGTAGAGAGAGAGAGAGGGGGGTGGGGGGGGTGGGGGGGATGCCGACAGAGGCAGTGGGAAAAAGGGAGCACGTCTCGTGGGGAAGAGCAGAGTAATCTCCCCCTAAGCCCTGCCTATTTATCACAGAGCTAATGATAAGAATCAGATTTAAAGGTGAACCCTGAGATGGGTCAGAGCCCTCGCGCAGGCGGTAACGCGATCTGCAGGAGCGAGGCCTGATAACCCGGGACAATGCGGCGCGGCGCTGTCAGATAAATAAAACAAACGGCCCCCACCCGCCCCCCCTCCTCCTCTTCTCCACCCGCCCCTCCACCGCACACACCATCACCACCACCACAACAAAAGCAATGGAGCGGCAGCCACTCCGCTGAACAAACAAACATGGACATGGAGGAAGGAGAGAGAGAGAGAGGGAAGAGAGGGAGAGGTGAAGAGAGGCGGAAGGAGAGTGAGTTGTCTCACGGAGTCCTCCCTTTTCGAGAGATGTGAAAGGACGCTCTCCACAGGAGAGTCCTGCAGGCCTGCAGAAGAGGCCCTGCTGGACGAGCCGAGACCGCATGCGAAGACGCGTCCAGCTGTCCAAATTAATGATGCAATTTGATAAACACAGAAACGGCAGAGCGAACAATCCTGGCGGATAATAGTGGGACCAGATCCATATTGGTTTGCAGAGACATTAAAAAAGCATGTTTCAAAAGACAGCGCAATAAAAGTTTATTGGGGTATTTTCCCTCATGATTTCAAGCAAAGCCTGTTTAATAAATGTCCTCAATATGCAAATACACAGCTCTTTCCTCTGGTGTCCTTTCTTCCCCTCTCCTCCTCCTGCGTGTGTGTGTGTGTTCTGGTGTGGTGGCTGCAGGAGAGAGTTGTGTGTGTGTGTGTGTGTGAGAGAGAGAGAGAGGGAGACAGAGAAATAGTAAGCTATGTGTGTGAGCTGTGTTTTGTGAATGTGAGAGAGAGCAGAGGCAGTGTGTGTCTTAGCTGTGTGTGCGTGTGTGTGTGTCAACTGGAGCAGTGTGCCTGAATGTGTATGTGTGTGTGTGTGTGTGTGTGTGTGTGTGTGTGTGTGAGAGTGAGCCAGTGTGCGTGTGCAGCAGTGAGAGCGCTGGGCTGGATGTGTCATTGTGTGAGGTCACTCTCGTGTCTGACCAGATCCCCAGGCACTTCCTCTGCCGGCGCAACAACAGAGCGCTGACCTCTGAGAATCTGCCCCGCTCTGTCTCTCTCTCCCTTCATTTCTCTCTCTCTCTCTCGCTCTGTTTCTCTCTCTCTCTCTCTCTCGCTCTCTCTCCCTCACTCTCTGGCTCGCACACATGAGGTCATGTTTTCCAGAGAGCTCCACATGTTGTCCTCCACTCCTCTATCCCACCCCACCCCACCCCACCCCACCCCACTCCACAACACAACTGTGCTTCTGATTTTCTACAGAAAAAATGACCAATATAATCTTCCTATTCTCCAGCACTGAGCTCCTCTTCTCTAACTTCATTAAGTGTTTTTTTCTTAAAATACTTCAGTATCCTAAACTTTATCTTTGTCCTCGTCATCTTCTTTTTAAACATCATCTTCTTGTCCTGCTTCTTCGTCCTGTCCGTCTGAGGTATCCTCCTCTTCCTCCTCCTCCTCCTCCTCCTCTTCCTCCTCTTGACTGCGTGGGGCTGTGACTGTGCTTGTGGCCAAGTCTGCCCTTAATGAAGCTGATGAGGAGTGTAC
The DNA here is from genome assembly GCF_963854185.1 of Sardina pilchardus. Lineage (NCBI taxonomy): Eukaryota > Metazoa > Chordata > Actinopteri > Clupeiformes > Clupeidae > Sardina > Sardina pilchardus. The sequence continues at coordinate 24,968,134 of NC_085004.1, read as the reverse complement.
AGTCTATGGATTTTTGTAAATCACTGACACAGGTTTTTGTGAGTAGGCTTTACATAAATCGCTCAGGACAAAACAAATCCCAATGCACCGATGCGCGCGCGCACACACTTGCACGCACACACACACACACACACACACACACACACACACGCACACACATACCTACACACACACACACACCTACACACAGGATCCAGTTAATGGCAGTCTGTGCTGACACGCTGAGCTGAAAACACTCCTATCCCACGGGCGGAATTAATGGACTGACCGAACCCCCCAACCCCCCCCCACACACACACACCCTCCGCTTCACCAGCGCCACCATCACCCCCCCACCCTGAGAAGACGGATGGCTCCTGCCGGGCACCATGAAGACTGATGGCCACTGTCACCTCCACCACTCTCTGCTGCCTGCAGCCTGAGGATCATACAAGCCTTGGCATCACTAGTGCACTGCCGCTGCTGCTGCGGCCGCCGCCGCCGGGTGAAAGGAGCACTATGTACCGTGTGTGTGCGCGCACGTGTGTGTGTGTGCACGCGTGTGTGTGTGCGCGTGTGTGTGTGTGTGCGTGTGTGTGTGTGTGTGCGTGTGTGTGTGTGTGTGTGTGTGTGTGTGTGTGTGAGTGTGTGTGTGTGTGTGTGTGCGCGTGTGTGTGTGTGTGTGTGGGTGATGTCTGCTCACCCTGGATTCATATCACTTAGTCTAGTGACCTCAACTTCCTGACTTCTTAAGGAGCAAGCTTGACTAACATGGGAAATATGGGCCTCTATGTGGGTACTACTGTATATAGTCATAACACACGCCATCACCCCCCTCAAAGACCAAAAAATAAAATAACGTGATCACACTGAAAGTTGGTTCAAATCCATACAGGAAAAAACACAAACTGAGTCACAAATAAAACAGCACTGTTGCAGAGCATGTTCATGCACGTGCCAAAGCACACCTAACTGTAAATAACAAGGTTATTGGATTACTGTTTCAATTTGTCACGTCCTCTTGAAGGGCACAGTCCAAAGTGCAATAAACAATTGAAAAACAGATCACAAAGTACAGGCAAAATGCGAAATATCCTTATTAATTATTACCAAAGCAGCCCACGCACGCTCTTATGACCCCTCATCTAATGTGAAATAGTGCTTGTTTTTCACTGACTCAAAGCCTGTTGATCAAATTTGTTTAATCAAAACTGGAGATAGAGCAGTAGACTAAGGACTTGGCACTAGTCGGCTTGGCAACCCATGATCATGTGTAATTATTCTGACATGGTGACATGGTCAGTGTTCTTTTTTTTTTTTAGTTTGTTTTTGATAGCCAGGATACTCCACTATGACACACAGTTAGAGTTCCCTGTTTCTCAACAGTACGTGGGTTTTTTTTTTTTTTTGTATGAATGATGGCTTCAGCAAAACATTATACACGTGGAAGCTGGAAGAATATTTACTCGAGCCCACACATCTCACAAACACTCATAGCTATCATGACTATGTACGCATATCATTCAAATCCAAAGAATGTTGGGCACCGTGTGTCTAGTGTGATTCCGACTTTGTTTTTACAGCAATAATAAGTGCATGTCTGGACTGTGTGTGTGTTTTTAGCCGACGTCCAGATAAATGGACCCATCTGATTGTGTGATAAACAACAGTATAACAAACAGACAGTAAGTTCACAATGGGTGGAAATATGTGCACCAAAGAGAAGAGAAATCACATGGAATTTTCTGGACAGGATGTCTGATGAAATGACAACTTCCTGCTTTGAACAATGCCCGAAAACATATTTCTTAATGGAAATGGCATTGCGATAGCCACAAGCAGCCCAGATTTGTGTACCCGTGCGAAGTGTGTCAGCTGTACTTTACAGGAAACGAGCCCCTGGACAACACACACACACGGCTCACTAATGAGTAATTGGGTCAAAGGCATCGATGTTTAGCTATTTGCTTTTCCCATGAGATCACGCTCCATGAATGGCCAAAAATGTGTTAAGCACACACACAACGTGCCCAGCATGTCCACTACTACTTATGAGTAATATTTTGTCGCACACTACGGCACAGCGCTGACAATATAATCAATGTCTACGTGAAGCAAACATAAAAAACAAATGCGGTTATCAATTTTATGTCTGATTGTGACTTGTCTGAAGGTCTGAAAGGTAAACATAACATGTGAAGTTGCCTGTAACTAAAGTAGTTTGAAATTCTATGTGCAAAAAAAATCGTAGCTATGATGTGGTTGAACACTGATTGACAAGCGAGTGAGAGGACATAAAAGAATGTTTGACCTGGGGCAACAGAATACGGTAGAGCCGTCTCTTTCTGACACCCTGCTCTGAACACCTGCTACAACATGCGGGGGAGTGTGTGTGTGTGTGTGTGAGTGTGTATGTGTGTAGGGGGCCTATCCCCCTCCATCTCTTTTGTGTCCTTGTCACTAACTCTCTCAACTCTGCTCTCTACAGGTAATAGGTTTTCTGAGCATGTGGAAGCAGACACTTTCAACAGTTGTGTTGAAAAGCATCTGAAACCAACAAACAACAAAAGTAAGTATTTTCGCCACATCTTTTTCCCCCCTCCCTTGCCGGAACATTCCGCAGATGTAGTTCCCACGTGTGTTTGTGACTCAATTAGGCCCTGTGTTTTTTTTCTTTACACACACACACACACAGTCACACACAGTCACACACACACACACACACACACACACACACACACACACACACACACACACACACACACACACACACACACACACACACACACACAGGGTCACAAAGAATATCATTGTTTTGATTTTTGATTAGCTGGCAGGAGTTATTAATCTTCTTATCAAAAGCTTTCCTTTCTTTTTCCCTCTCTTGTGAAGCCCAACCCCCTTTCTTCACACTCCTTTTCTCTCTATCCTTTCTTTAATTTTCCCACTCTCTCTCTCTCTCTTATGCTAGTGTCTTGCAGCTGTATTTTTCATGAAGGGAGGGGTATCCATAGAGAAATGGGGCATTTCTTTCAGAGGGCAGTTACATTCTTGCCCCTCCTGTCTGCGCTCATGGATCACTGGTTAGCTTAGAAATACTGCCTGCACAATAGCGCCAGCTGACACGAGGTTCCTGATGGCTATAATGGCCATTTTTAAGCCCAATCAATCACATTTAGTGGACATCTCCATTTTTAGTTCCCGTGAAAAGGTATAAATAATAATAATGCTTTTAAAAAATAAAGAAAGAGTGGGGGGGTGGAGAAAAAAAAGGCACCTCAGTAAATATTTTAACTGCTTATTAGGATTTGGAGGGCACCACAAAGGAGGCATCTGGGCAGCGTGGTCCACAGCTCAAAGGGGAGACCCAGATGGTTCTTAGAACCCGAGAGTGAAAACTGATCTGTGGACAGGAGCAAAACAGTCATGCTTGTGTGTGTGTGTGTGTGTGTGTGTGTGTTTTAATCTATTTAGGTAGCTATTTATTGTGTGAGTTTGTCTGTTTGTGAGTGTGTGAATATGCACAAGTAAGTGTGAAGGTGGGAGAACAGATCTCTGTGTATGGCAGTGCGTGTGTGTGCGCGCGTGTGTGTTTGTGGGTGTGTTTAAAGTACGTGTATGTGTGTGTCTGTTTTTTTTTTCAGGTTGTGTAAATTGATGCAGATTCCAAAAGCCCTGTCTCTTTGGCAAAAGCCCTGACAGAGGACAGAATTCTTTGGACAGCCCATAAAGTGTGCAATGAATACCTCAGTTTGTTTATCTTTGCAAGGCTCAGATATTTCAATGTCTCTTCGCCCCTCTTTTTATGAGTCTCCGGGACTTGCGGTGCAATCTGTAGACACGCAACAGGGAGGGGGGGCCGCAGTCAGAGAGGGAGGGGTGGAAGGGCCAGGGGTTGGGGAGTGGTGGTGGTGCTGGTGGTGCTGGTGGAGGAGGTGGTGGTGGGTGTGGCAATCGAGTCAGGTTGCTTTTACACCACAAGGCACCTATTTCGTGTTGGTGGAGCCCAAAGCCATTGCGTGACATTGAAAAGAATAAGAAATGAAAGGACTTGGTGATGAACCCAAGAGCTTGAGAGTGCAACGCTAACATCAAGCACCCCCCCCCCCCTTCTTGTCTGCAAAGTTCTCATCACTTTGTCCGTGTTCCGTCCTTCAAAATAATGAAGGTAAATGCAATAAGCGAGTCCAGAGAATGTAGCTTTTCACAAGATAATATGGAAAATTTTACAGCTTTCATCCTTTCCTAATCCTCCTTGCTCTTTTATCTTGTTGGGTTTTTATTGGCTGTGCTGCTCCTGGGAACTTTAGCCTAATAAAAAACAATCCTGCGGAATTTTCCACAGAATTTATGCAGTATGCAAACAGATAGGCTGAGCAGAGGAGTGCTTCAATGGACACAACACTCTGTACATAACACAAAACAATAACTTTTTTTACACAGTGAAAAAGTTTTATATGAACATGAGTTCTGATTTTGAGATTGATGAAGGCCTTGCAATACTTTTAAGTTTTTGCAGGCTGTTTTTTTCACATTACTAGAACATATTCTTTAGAATAACTTTCTCTTCACATACAAAATCACAGAATGCCATTTTTTCTCTGCAGATTTGTGACATTTGATACATACCAGTTCTTTCCCCGTCAAAAAGAGTTGATTATTGCATTAACTTCAATCCAAATACTGATATAAGATCCCTTTCCATACTTATCTAAAGGCACAATATCACAGTGCTTATTTTGACATAATCCAAATGTACAGTATTTTGACACAGCTGCTGGCAAATATAGCACTGCACTTTATGAAATGCTTTCAGAATAATATAAATGTTGGACGGTATAAAATAAGTGTCAAAGGCGAGATGATTGATATGATTTGTAATTTGTTTGATTCAGACATTTGGAGGGCATACTTTAATCTTTGTCCTTTTAATGCATCACTTTTTATTCCACAAGCTCTGTTCATTTTCAAAATCAAACCCATAAAAGCATCATATGTGCCATAACAGAGGAATACGCCTGTGTGGAAATTTACATATTAATCCAATATTAAAAATCACTCTGTATTAAAAAGTTTTACGGGCGAAAATAAAACAGAAATGCTTCATGACAAAATGAACGTGGTCCGTGCCAAGACTTTGTTCTGGGTGCATTGCTCCACTATGCTGAGAGCGTACATTCAGAGTCGCCACAGTAACCATGCATGCAAGCCATAAAACAACCAGACAGAATGGTCCAGAATGCATCGTCCGCCTGCGCCTGCCACATGGGAAATTTCACCAGTCATTCGAATGCTTATGCCACCAAAAAATCTCCTAAAAGTTCATGAATGCAGCTGAGGTGCCTGAGCTAAGTCTTGTGAAACTACCGGAACGTTCTGTCACTGCTCGTGTGCGTGACTGGGCCTTGACAGGAGTGACAGGATATTGATAGTAAAAAAAAGAGAATAATAACTAAATGAAAAGTGGAAATTCTAAAGCCATGGCTTGTTGAAATGGATAAAACAGATAGAGCATTGCCTCATTTCTCCTGTAGTAAAGACTACTCTATTTTCGCCAGACTATCTCATTACCTTTGACACCAAGGTCAAATGTCATTCAGAAAGAAAAAAACACATTCTGGCTGCCAACACCTTTCCATGACAAATGCATATCGAGACGCAAGGCCTGAAATGCCTGATGTCCATATAAGGTGGCCGGCCAATACAGCTATTGTGTGTAAATAATCCAATTTAGCCCAGAGACTGCCCAGTGTCAGTGGTGTGAAGGCAATCCATTCATCATGTGGGATGACAGGGCCGATGGCTTGGTCTCGCTCACACGGGAGAGAGAGAGAGAGAGCGGTCACAGGGGAGAAGGCCTGGTCTGCTAGCCCAGCCGATAACTGCCACCCCCGGTTTAGAGACCCTCCCTCAGGGCAGGAATGAGCAAAGCCTGGAGCTAGTGCTGAAGAGTGAGATACTCAGGTCTTCAGTTCAGTGCTTCTCAATAGCATTTTACCGCTATAAATGGCAAGCTGGTGGGTAACAGTGTGTGGGGTCACACTTCAGCACAATGCTATTCTCAAAGCTCAACAACACACTCAAAATGACAAGCTTACAAAAAATCTAGAGAGAGAGATAACTATACGAATAATAACTTCACTTAGAGAAAACGCATAAATATAAACTTCATAGTGAGTCCCAACTTTTTGTCTGTTGTTTTCTTGTTGACCTGGAAGAGGGGGATGCAACGAGCAACAACACTCGCCGAGATTACACGCAATGCGCGAGACTGTAAACAATCAAATCTTTCTAATTAATAGCATGTCACGCCAAGCATAATCTGAACTACTTATGTGACATAGTGAAGGCTTAAATGCAGATCCTCAGTCACAAAGCCTATCCCTGTGTGTAGGTGTGTTAAGCCTTATTATCGTCATCCCTCGTGACGGATTATAATCGAAAGATGGTGTTTGGTCATCTCACGCTAAGGTCATAGGTGAGGGCGCAGGGGGGGTCAAAGGGCAGGACTAGAGGTTGGGTTGGGTTTTGGGACAGGGCTGGCTGGGCAGGAAAGAGAGTGGCAGATCCCAGGGGTTCAACAGTCAGTCACCATTATGAAACCTCTTTAACGCATTCATGAACAGATGCTGCTCTCCGACGTGTCACTGAATCCAATCCAGCACCTGAACCTGGCCCCCAAATACACGCAGTACCAACCCCAGCCACCACAATAAAGAGAACGCGCACACACACACACTCACACACACACATTCACACACACAGACACACACACACACACACCTACACCTACACCTACACCTACACCTACACACACACACACACACACACACACACACACACACACACACACACACATTCACACACACAGACACACACACACACACACACACACACACCTACACCTACACACACACACACACACACACACACACACACACACACACACACACACACACACACACACACACACACACACACACACACACACACTCACACACTATGAGGGTGTTGCCGTGAGAATGAGGTTTAAAGACGGAGAAAAAAAATCAACCCTCTTTTCGTTTAGCAGGCAAACCATACTTTTCAATATTTAATGTCATTCCAGGCAGATGAAGAGGGGGCTCTTGTAACAAGTGGTCTCGAATTGAGCGATGGCAGCATCTTTTGCGCTTAAGAAGGAGGAGAGAAAAAAAATGAAAAGAGGAAGAAGAAGGAAAAAAAAAAAAAAAAAAAAAACAGAAAGCGTTTACACATGCCAGGCTTATCCCGCCACTAAAAATGCGTCCCCGAGTCGCGGTCCAGCTGAGTTTTTATGGCCTATCTGCAAACAGACGCCTGTAGCTCCTACAACAGCTGTGTCCGCCGTTACGCCTTATAACATTAATCTGATTAATGCGCCACGCAACAACAACGGCAAAAAAAAGAGAGGAGGCCTGGCGACATACATAATTGTAATCAAGTTTGACAACGATGTCAAATAAAAAAAGCCCACATAAATCACGCTCCTCGCCGAGGCCCAAGTGCAGCGGAGTTCGCTGGACAGAGAGAGTGTTAGTGCAAGGCCAAAATACAGATAGGCAGACGGAGGGAGAGAGAGAGAGAGAAGCAGAGAGAGGCAGAGGAGAGGGAGAGAGGGATAGATTGAGTGAGAGAGAGGAGCTAAGAGAGAGATACTGACAATTCGAGCGCAATAGCAAGCCAAAGCAGACCACTAGAGACAGAGAGAGAGCGAGAGAGAGAGAGAGAGAAAGAGAGAGTGAGAGAGAGAGAGAGCTAGAAAGGGAGAAAGAGAGAGAGAGACACAGACACACATGAAGGGTAAATGAGACATACAGAGAGTGGGAGATACAGGATTAGAGAGAATGAGAAGAGAGAGTGCAGGCCTCCTCCTCCTCCACCTCCTCCTCCTCCTCCTCCACACCTCTCCTCGCTCCTCTCTCCCGGTGCAGTGTGGGACCGCTGCAGCAGCAGCAGCGTGTGATTCTGAGCCCCAATAAAGAGGCGCTCCGTCGCCGGGCCCTGCTCCCACAAAGGGGCCCCTGACGGCGGGGTGTAATGTGGCCTGGCCTGGCTGCCCAGCCGGGGCCCCCCCCCGGTGTCAGGGTTATTAATGTAACAGCGGCATGCATGGGGCCGTGACTGTGTCGCGGTCAGTGCCAAACACATATTTCAACCTCGTTGGTCCCTCCTCAACAAATAAGCTGTTTTGAAAATGATTTCCAGGGTGCTGTCTGTTTCCATAGCGATGACATTAAATGAAAAGGACAGAGAGAGAGAGAGAGAGAGAAAGAGAGAGAGTGAGAGAAAGATAGAGAGAGAGAGAGAGAGAGAGAGAGATAGAGAGAGAGAAAGAAAGGGGAGAAAAATATATAGCGGGTGATAAATGGCAAGCTGGTCTTGGATGACACACTCCACTTCCAGTGCTTGTGTCTAAACTGCTGGCACAGAGGCCAAACACTTTTTTTGTCCTCCTCGTTCCCTCTCTCTGTTTCTCCCTCTCTCTCTCTCCCTCTCTTTCTCTCTCTCCCTATCCCTCGCCCGCCTCTGCTTTCCACAAAGGAGCGAATTAAAATGTATCGCCGGCGTGCCCTGACTGACAAGTCATTGTGCTGTGGCCACTGGCACGCCGGCCCCCTCTGTATTTATAGTTTGTCATCTTTCGGGGCGACTCGGACCTTGTGGCGCGGTAAATCACGCCGTTAAAAGTGTCGCGGGAGACGGGGTCTGGTGGCAGACATCGCATCAGTCAGGGGAGGTGGAGGAGATAGAAACCTGTGGATTGTCTGGCACACACACACACACAGACACAGACACACACACACACACGCACACACACACATGCACACTCACTCACACACAGCACTCAGAAGTGTGCACATACAAGCACTTTAAAATACATAAACACAAACAGGCATGCACATAAACTGACCAGCACTTTAAAACACACACACACACACACACACACACACACACACACACCTTGTAGGCACATTAACTTTCTATCCAACACCAGCAGACTCTGTTCACTGCATGTTATCTACCTTTTGAGGAGAAGCATTAAGATAGCATGTTTACAATATTCACTGCATCGCAGCAGGTGAAATGGCGTGATGTCTCAATCTACCCAGCGCAATGGACCACTGACACATTTTAAACGGTAGTACAAACACGGCTCTCTGTGTGTGCCAAGATATCCGTAGGGGGGGGACAGCAATAATTTGTTCTGCATTCTTCTAATTTCTCCACCCTCCGGCCCCCACACAATAATTACGTTGTCAGCGAGTGGAGCATGAAAGGTACGGGGGGGAGAGAGCGGGACAAAAGTGGGGAAAAGCGACGACGTTTGTCATTCTCCCGACGAAAACCTTCAAGAGAAGGCGCCCCACTCTCGCAGGGCCCTGTCGACGAGGCTATGTTGCGCTTTTTATATCATTACCATTTTTATTGGATTTTTATTTCACGGCAACAAAAGGGCCATCTGCTGGGAGCTGTACTCGAGAAGAGCGGGAAGATCAGCTGTTAAACAATGCTCTCCGTGATGGATCAAAGCCGGCCGCTCCCACTGCCTCCTCCACACCCTCATAGACCGCCAGCCACCCCATCACCCCCCCCCCCCCCCATACCCTCCAGCCACCACTTCAAACATTCAGACAGGTTCCCACATTTCTCTCCGGGTCAGTGTCAGATCTCTGGGTACCTCTCACAGACTGTGCAAAGAGACACATGCAGTCATTAGTATCTCTATCAATACACACAGACACAAACAGGATGACCCTTGATTGCAGCATAGTATATACTGTACTATTCCATTTGTTAGTGTTAACGCTTGTTGGGTGACCAACTCTGCTAGGTTCGCTTTAGCCTCGTTTTTACTGAAGTTTGTAAGCAAACAGTTCAGTTACAGTTTCTGTCTGTCATCAGAAGCTCAACTACCAGCTAGAAACCATTGTGACTTGCAGACAAGAGGAGCTAGCGGTACCGTGAGAGTGAGACAGCGCATCTTTAAAAGTATTTAATATTTACCCTCAAACTGTTTCATGTACCCCAGCTAATTAGTTTAATAGCCCAGTGTTTATGTGCATGCGTTCTTGTGGTGTGTTTCCTTATAGGTGTGGTCATAAGGACACTGTGTTAGACAAGCTGGAAATGCCAGACACTATGCAAATTGAAACTGAATAGTAGATCTGATTTGCATAATATGGCTGGAAGATCTGAAACATGTAGCTGGACTGAAGCCATATACACTTGTACCCACATACACTCTCTCTCTCTCTCTCTCTCTCTCTCTCTCTCTCTCTCTCTCTCTCTCTCTCTCTCTCTCTCTCTCTCTCTCTCACACACACACACACACACACACAAACACACACACACACACACACACACACACTCCCCAGCTCCCACTGCACTCCGGCCTGTGGTCCAGCTCCCTGAGGCCTCCCCCTGAGAGCTAAGGAGCTGTTAAACCTCTCTCTCTCTCTTCCCTCTCTCTGCCTCTCTCTCTCGTTGTTGCTGTCGGGGGACCTTATGTGTGTGTGTGTGTGTGTGTGTGTGTGTGTGTGTGTGTGTGTGTCTCTCCTTCTCCCCGGGATCGTATTTCTGAGGGTTATCAAGCGGCTCATTTAAATGAGGGCTGGTCACAGCAGGAAGCAGCTGAACAAAGTTACCATTACCAGGGCCTCTCCGCGCTGTTCTCCCTCGGCCCTAATTGGAGTTGACTGCATTTGTTTAAATCCACAGAGGAAGAAAGAGAAAGGGGGGAAACGCAGTGAAACTGAAGTGTGTCACTTTGGCCAGACAGGGTGGCACTTTGAGGGGGGAAAAAAATGTGTTCTTATTAAAGAGAGAAGGGGTGAGCACCGTGTATGTGTGTGTGTATGTGTGTGTGTGTGTGTGTGTGTGTGTGTGGTTGAGTCAACAGCAGCAGCAGCAGCAGCAGTCAGTTTAGCCTCAGTTGCTGGGTTGGCTGGTGTGTGGGGTGTAGCGATCACAGAGTCGCAGAGTCATGCTCACCTCTGGTGGTCCCACTTCATTTCCCTGAGCAGCAGGAACATTCACACTCGCAAACACACACACACACACACACACACACACACACACACACACACACACACACACACACACACACGCACACACGCAGGAAAACACACACACACACACACACACACACACACACACACACACACACACACACACACACCCACACACACACACCCACACACAGGCACTTATAATGTGACAAGTATCAACACAGGTGTGTGTACTCTACAGACAAAGACACATACAAGAGGTATATTGTACATGTTCATATGCAAGTATATCCCTGACACACATGCAGCACCCAACGCAGCGCTGCGACTGACAGAGCCGCGCTCACAGATTACAGATCCATCTACTCTCTGACACGCCCGATATGCCAACAGCAGCAAATCTTCACACACAGGAATGAAAACATCAGCCGAGTTGACGGGAGCGCTCACATCCCGCGCGACCGATCTGACACGTTTCCATTCAGGGCTATGAAATGACTCGCATCTGCCGCATAACATCAGCATAACAACACGACCACCCTGATGCGGAAATTGAAAGGGTATCAATTCGCCGGTATGTTGCATTCAGCAGCTTTTTTTTTTTTTTTTTTTTTTTTTTTTGATAAAGCGCACACGTCGGCGCTTTTTTGTCGCGTATTAAAAACTGAGCCCGTCCAGCTCGACACAATCGCGCGCCGTGCCACCGCTCTCTCTCTCTCTGCCCCACCGCTGCCCATTGAAAATAAAAATGCGCTTGTCCACCCAGGCATGGCACCGGACAAGCAGCAGAGGACAAAAACAAGCCCAAAGCCGGAGCGGCCGCTGTCCTTTGTTAAGCACTGCTGGCCCACTCTAACCTTCCCCTCACATAAACAAAGGCAAACGATGACGCTAATGGTCAAGAGTGTTTTTGTCCCTGCTTACGTTATTTATTTATCTATTTTTTTTTCCCGAACCCCCCCCCCCCCCCCCCCCCCCCACGCCCCCCCCCCCCCCCAAAAAAAAAAAAAACCCTCCCACCCTTGCCTTGACCACACTTTGCCTCGTATCGGGCTAAAAAGGGGTTCCTTGTAAATTTTATTACGGCGGTGTCAAAAAGACTCCCATCGAAGAAGCAGTAAATATTCTAACGGGGTTCTGGACGCGAAAGGGCCATTCCTGTTGGCTCCAGGCACTGAATTAAGCCGGCCTGTTTCTAGTTAGACAGTCATTAAAGAGATCTTACAGCCACAGCAAATGGTTTCCTGTCCTGAGTGCTTAACTCCTGTAGTAGGAAATGTCCTGGGCCATAAAGGGTGAACCAAACTTCCTGAAAAATTTTTAAAAGTTACCACTGGGGCCGCGTCGCATGTTCCGAACCGCGTGCTCCGGCCAATCAAACGGGACCCTGCTTGACCCTCACATGACATTGACCGTTTAAACAGGTGGTGTCCATTTATTGGCTAAGCATCGGCTTAAACATGGGAAGAACCGGTGCTCTGCTGGCTTATTTATTTATTTTTAATCACAGAGGGAAGGATCGCACTGCCGAGTATGGAGTGCATCATGCTGAGAACTTTTGAAGTCGCAAAGGGACACAACGGGAACCAAAGAAAAGACATGTCGCAGTGACACCATGACTAAAAATAACATACTCTTCTGTTTTTATCAAGCACACGGCATGTCTGTTCATTGTTCCAAACAAGGAAAAAGGAAACCACAGACAATTTATGAGCGTCATCATTTTTGGGAAATCATATTCATCCGTGCAGTTTTTATGGCATAAAGCTGATTCATCACAGCTGTTAAATGAATGCCAGGAAGAGAAACCCATATCAACAAAACCCATCAACTCATGCACTCAGTCATCTTTACCTATGACTAACAGGCTTTGTGTGTACGTGTGTGTACACCCGTTTTATGAAAATGTGCTCTGGGCTCTGAGAGCAATAACTTTATGAGTCGCTCTGAGTGGTGAGTCGCTCTCCGCTCATGCACTGAAGTGCAGTGAGGGATGTGTGTGTGTGTGTGTTTGAGTGTAGGTGCACGGCATAGGTGGACTAAATTAACAAGCCGATCACCTGCTCACACACCCTTTGAGGGTAAATATTTCTGCCGACCCCCCCCCCCGCCCCACGCTTCTCACCCCTTCACATCGGCACTACCGGCTCCCGTGTCTCTCTCTCTCTTGTCTCCCAGCCGCGCGCCGTCTGGCACATGCAGTCACCCTGCATTACCGAACGCCGCGCTCACACATATTACTCACCGGAGACGCACGTTTATGTTAGCGGATGTATAATGCATAACTAAGGCGTGTTTATGGCTCGGAGCTGGGCTGCCACGGCTGACATATGTCTGCGAGCCCCTGGGGCAGAGCTATGACACAAAGGCCCGAGATCTAATATCGCCCAGGCAGATATGGTGACTAACACCCCACCAAAGATGATCGCTCACTGAATGTGACTGACATGATTCAATGTGCCCAAACACAATAGGAGTACAGTAAAAGCTTGCAGAGGGGTGGTGGTGTGTGTGTGTGTGTGTGTGGGGGGGTGTTATTAATTGCAGTCTGTGAGAACTAAATGTTTTTAATGGAGCAGGGGAGACAGAGTGCACTTTGTGAGCCACGCAAGGTCAGAGCCGGGTCAGTCTCAACACTCCAACCCTGTCTGCCTGTTACTAAGCATGAAACCTCTGTTTACACACATGTCAAAACCGGTCTCGATTTTTTTTTCTCCCCGCCTCTGCTTGACAAGGTACAAAATAGAAGGCCCTTTGTGCATGTCACCATTTGCCTGTGTCATGGCAGAACTCAATAAATTACACACGACAATAAAATATGTATACATAAAAAACTAAAAACAGGAAGAGCTCTAGTGAAAATTGCAGTATAGATAAAGAAGCATTCTTTCTCAAACAGAGCCACCCATAAGATGACAAAGTAACACTCTGGGTGTGGCAGCACGATTAGATAATGCGCTAAATCTTACGGGGTCTTGACTGTGGGGGGAACGTGTCAATAATGCGCGCAGTTATGAAATAACGAGGAGCAGCGCAGGGTAATGATGGCATCCGATCATTCATCATCAGCAGAGTAAACAGCGGCCCCGGCCGCACGGCTCAGTCAAGCAGCACTCCGGCATGGAGATTAGGCTCTAATGAAAGCAAAACAAAGCTGGACATGTTAAATTTATTAGCACATTTAGCGTGGGCGGCCCCAGAAGGACACTGCCACTAATAATCATGGCCGAGGAGCGGCGCGGTTTCCTCCTCAGCCGGGCGCGATCTCTGTGGAGTGGGATATTTGTGGAGTGGCTGAACAAACACTGATTTGCTGGTATCTCTGCGTTTCCCAGAGGCCGCCATTGGGGGGGGTGCGGGGTGCGGGGTGTGGGGGGAGG
>NC_085004.1:24918745-24948745 GCF_963854185.1 Sardina pilchardus | reverse complement strand
ATAAGAATAGCCTTTCAGTCCAGACAAATTTGACTAAAGACTAATTATAACCACAGGGAACAATTAGGTTATAATAATAAATAATGACCTAAACAGACCCATGCACAGATACAGAATTGCACAGAAATTTATCAGCAGCGCAGATAGGGGATAACATCGGAACTAAAAATATCAAAGGGAAAGCACTCACTCCCCTCCCACCCCACCGCCAACTCCACCGTTTCAGTTCCAATTCGAACCCACTAAGCACCATAGAGCAGTTATGAATGTTGTGGCGCATTAAACCCAAAATCTGGGAAGTATTTGAAGTTGAGCTTTTCTAATCTCTGCAATCTCAAAGGGATATCCTGGCGACTAATTTTTAGGAGCAACAGTAATATGAATAATGTGTGCCGGTGGCCGGCGGCCCCTTGGCTCGGCCTGGACGGTGTGGGACAGAGCGGGACGGAGCGCGAGCGGATTAGGGAAGAGGAACAAGCCGCCCTGCATCTCAGGGTCACTCTCCCACCGCGCTGTCGTCACTGGACAACGCTATCTCCCCAGAGTGGCTGAAAGCAAACCAATACAACTATCTAACCAACACTACAATGTGTGTGCAAAACTGGTTGAAGATTATACAATACTTAGTCACGTACATAGAGTAATTTCATACTACTATTCATAATATTATTTATTGTTTTGTGATTCATGCTGGGATTTATCTGTAACAAGAAATGAAACTGAAACTGAAAAAAAGGAGAAGCACCAGAATAAGAAACAGAAAAAAAGAGCCTTTGCTTGTGTGTGTACATCTGCATGATAAGACACAGGGGGTGGTGGACACTTGAACAGCAGATCAGACCAAGGGGAGGTGGAGAATAAAAGACACATAGAGACAGGGCGAGATAAAAGAGATGAAAGGAGAGACAAAGAGACGAGAGAAGAGAGAGAGAGAGAGAGAGAGAGAGAGAGGAGAGAGGAGAGAGTAGAGGAGTGGGGTTGAGACAGACGGAGAGCTTCCGGGAGAGTGGTCCCAGAGGGGCGGTGTTCAGGCGAGCAGCCGCCGCAGATGAAGAGGCTGGGGCTGGGGCTGGGGCTGGGGCTGGGGCTGCAGAGAGGCTCTGGGGGTTATTGTCACTGACAGAGCCACACCTTGACAGGGGACAGCCGTGGCTTTGTTTGTCACCTCACCAGCCTCAATCAATCAATCAATCAGTCATCTCCTGCACCCGCCCCCGCCCCCGTCCCCACCCACTCATCCACCCACCTCCGCCTCCTCCGCTTCTCCCATCTCCTTCTCCAAATCAATCAGCTCCTTTTGCGCACGCACATCCACCCCCCACCCTAAAGGAAGTGTATCTACCAGTCACCGATGGGTCATGTCACACCGCCCGATCACAACTGTCAGCCTGTCAAAGCAAAAGCTACACTTTCACTTCAGTGCATTACAGTGTTTGATTGAACACAGCATGGTGTTAGTTAACATCTCGGTGGACGGGACACGTGCTCGCAACTGCTCCGCACTTGCCCTGAAGTGGACACGATACAGTATACTCCCTGTTGTGAGACAATGCCAATGTCACGCCATATTCAAAATGCGTGTTGATTAGTGTCCATACTTCATATTAGCCAACGCCTATATCACTGCTGCAGACGGCATCACAATTTCTGCAAGTATTTTCTCGTTAACTTTTAACATGTGTTCTGTAGCTGCGAGGCATGATTCACACACATCTCTGGAAATTCTTAGGAGATGGCGATAAGTCACGGAAATGTGTAAAGTACTCTGGTAATTTTCGCTCCAAATGTTGTCAGGGAGAGAGAGACAAAGGTGCTCTCCTCTGCAGAAGACCCTTGTTCTCACCATGTCTCTGGAAAAAAAATTACCTTGTAGCAGCATGAAAGTTACACATTTAATGAACAGCACTTCCTTAAAGTATTTTTTTTCTTTTTTTTCAGTCAGGGGAGGGGAAGGCAAGGTAGGGGGGATGTGCCTGTTATTCATTCATTAACATGCAATGTCTCTGCCAGACACTGGCAAGCTCTCGGGTGACTGTCACAGAAACAGCAAAACATATCGACAACCAATCAGGAGGCATCAGGCAAGTGCTATTCTGATGAGGTTGTGTATATGCATATGTCAGGAACAGACATTATAAACACCTTCTTTGTTATTCACGGGGAAACAAATCTGTTTTTTTTTTCTTCTTCTCACTATCACATGTTTATTCTTGTTTGTTGACAAACTACAGTATGTATATTCATGCAAAGACATGCTGATAAACTAATCTTAATGTAATGCATCTTGGCCAGAGATCTTACAAGGGGGCAAAACCACTACAAACAGATGCGTATGATGGGATTTTTCCAGGTTGAGCCAAAACCTGCTGTATTTGTGTGGTGTGGAGAGGTGAGGCGCGAGCGACACGGTGCCCTGGCAGGGCTGCGGCTGCGGTGATTTGTGCCGTTTCTCCGTTGGAGCGTGTGGTGTGGTGTGGTGCCGTGTGTGGTGCTGTGCTGTGCTGCGGCGGCTGCAGCCTCTGGGCTGCTTTGACCGGTGGATCAATGGCTCTGCCTCCCACCTGTCAGCTCTGATTGAGTGTGAGAGGTGGCACACACACCAGCCTGCCTCAGCCGCTGGGCTGGTTCTGCCCGCCCGCCCGCCCCCCACCTCACCTGGGCTCCCTTCTCCCCGGTGGTCCCACCCCCACCCACTGCTGACAGCCGACTGCCACCCAGCCCCAGCAGACAAGGAGACAAGTCTCTGGGCTCAGCGCACTTGCTAAAGAGACAAACACTTACAAACACAAAGGGGAATGTACAGTATATTAAATGTATATGACGCACATACACACATGCAAACACTCCTGCATGCATGCACACAATAAAAAAACAACAAATAGACCTCTAACAATTCATACTCATGCATCACACATTCATAAACACAGAGAACAAACACTTACATGAAGTAAAAACCCACACCTACAGTACACACAAATGGATACACTGCATACATATGTACACATTCATTGTTGATACAGACACACACAGAAGATCCTCTCAGCCTGAGTTCTCTACACCCACATACTGAGCCCCATTTCTGACTCAAACTCCCCTCATCCACTCTTTTAAGACTGTATCCATGCCTATCTCAGCCCCTATCCCTGATGGATCCATCCCTATCGCCATTCTCTCTTCCCCTCTTCGTGTCTTCATCTTCCTGCTTTTTTCTGCTGTCTCTCGCTCGCACTCCCTGCAGCCTGAAGTCAGAGAGGAGCCAGGTCTGCCAGCTGGACAGGACCCAGCTGTGGGATGATCTCTCCTTCTCCCTCACTTCCACTCAATCCCTCTCTCTCTACTTCTCTCTTTTTCTTCACTCTCTCTCTCTCTCTCTCTCTCTCTCTCTCTCTCTCTCTCTCTCTCTCTCTCTCTCTCTCTCTCACATACACACACATTTCCGCTACCGCTGGAGTGATCCCACATGGAACTACCGGTGCATCCACTTACATTGGCACGCAAGCCAGGCACACAAATACACCGTATACATGTAATTGTACACAAACACACACACAGACACATACATACAAACACACACACCAACTAATGCATGTTCATAAAACCTAAAAGATGAAACATATCTAACAACCAGCTTAGCAGCCACAGATACACACTGTACATTAAAGCTCAATTACAACTGGAGACATGCAATTACTGTATACTTCATTTCTCATACCAAAAAAAGCATGCCCAGACAGAGCACAGAGAATTCAATTCACAATACACACATTTGTGAAACGATTGCATCATTGGACATACCTACAGTAAGACAATGAACTTAAAGGTGCAAAGGCTGGGCCATGTTTCCTTTGTGAGACACTGGAGGAGGATTTTTTTTTTTTTTATGGTTGAGTTCTTTATTACAGCTTGCCATCTGCACTCAGGTGTGTTAATGGCTCACTGTGACTTATTTACACTTATGGAAAAGGCACATCCATCTGCCACATGTGAAAGAACACTCGATCCCACCTTTGGCACCTTCGCAGCGGCTGTTTGAACGCGAAAGGTGACGACGGCGGCGGCAGCAAGAGTGAACAGTCGGTGCGTGGCACGTGCGCACAGAAGTCTTCGGGATCTTTCCGCCCGTATTCCCGTGCCACCTCGGTGCGTGGCACAGAGTCAAATCTGTCGCCAGGGTGCCGTTCAGCTATCACACCAGCCCTGTGATACAAACGCAGGGCTACATCTGTCACACAGGCATGTGTGAGAGAGGCTGTCTTACATGTGTTCCATCTGATCCGCCTTTTGTTTCTTAGATGATCTATGCGACAGCGAATGCCTCTGACACTCAGATGAAGGTTTATGGGGTGTGTGTGACAACAGATTTGTTGAGGGAAAAAGATTTACTAAAATATGTAAGTGACTAAAACGTAAAAAAAACAAAAACAAAAAAAAACACTGTTCAGCTGTTGATGACAAGTGTGGATTTTCCATGCTGCAGTTTTCCGTAGGCTCACTTTTAATGATCAAATCCTCGCTAACACATTAATCTTGTTATTCCCTCTAACGGAAATATGAAGAAGTGACAGCTTGATTCAGATCCACCAGCACAGCTGACACTCCCATATGTTATCACTGTTATTGTTACCCTGATGCAGTCAACAGACACAAGTTGTTTTTTTTCTGGCCTCTGCAGCTCGCCTACTCAGAAGAGTAATATGCTTTTAAAGTCTCAAAATAATTGGATGAAATGCAGTTATGCATTAATTGTCTAATACTTTGACTTGTGCTAATGTCTCGGCGTACATATTTCTGAATTTGCCATAAAAACCGCCGGCCAAACGGAATATGTTTAATATTGAAAGTGATGTCAAAAGTAAATTCTCATTAGGGGAGTGGAAATGTATCCGCCTGAGCTACACTTCAGTGTTAAGTGAGGTGCATATCATTCTGACAGAAGGGTTTAACTTACACACACAAAGACACACATACACACACACACACACATACACACGCACGCGCACACATACACAAGAACACTCAAACAGTGGACTAATCCTTCCAGCAAGCTTCGCCACAAACAAGTACACAATATTAGCGACCAAGACAACAGCGTGGAGAAAAAACACCCCCTACAGAAGCAACAGCAACATGAAGGAATTAGCTCATGGGGAGCAAGTAAACAAGCAACACCAGAAGCATATAGCCACCCAACCCCACCCCGCCCCCTCCATATTTGGTCTTACGCCGCTAGTCTCCGCTCCAGGAATGTGGGTAGAGGCATGTCAAAGGCAGGTACACACCACAGCACAGCTCAGTACAGCACACCAAAGCAAAGCCTTGTATGTTGTGTCTGAGGTAAAGGAACATTAGAGCATTAATCCCCACCTGACACTAATACTTGATGTATGATTGACCTCAATGCTGGACACTCGTCATTACACTCCCTGGCCATATGGCAACACATTAGCCCTTTACCCTCCGGCGGGATAATCTCTTCATTCTGGCAATGCGTTTTCTTCAGAGATTTCTTTGGGCAATAATTGCATGACAGCATTAACGTATTGGGACAGATTTAGAATGCTGTTTGTCCGTGCATGCGAAGGGGCGGGGCTTGTCCTCTGAGGAAATAAGGGAGCATAATCTACTGTAATCTAGGAAAGTATGGCAGGCAGGCAGGCAGGCAGGCAGGCAGGCAGGGCATGCCCGATGGAGACCTTATGCTATTCCATTTCGTCTCGTGTAAGCATATGTTAACACACTAGCTGACATAATACTTACGCTAACCACTGTTGTAGTAGGCTTAAGATGAGCATTGATATGATAGGAATAAATCACATAAAGTATGGTTAAGACTATGATATGGACATTAATGACGGTCATTTTGGGGAAAATACCATTAGGAATGACAGATGAAAAAATTATGAACGTAATGTAGATATAGTTTAAAATCAAATCCACCACAGGGAAAAATCCTTTACAGTGCGTGTACATTACAAAGGTGCTACAGTAGGTAGAGATGGACACAAATCATCTCTGTTTAGGGGTTTCTTCACATTTGTATGTCTATCAAATCCAATTAGTAATCGATTCTTGAAAGTGCCTTGAACTTTCCTTTCAGACAAAAAAACAAACAAAAAAGCATATTCCATGGGCATCTAAGAGATGTTGATGCCATTATCCAAACCAGCCGTATCTAGCGCACTGCTAGGTGTGGACTCTCCCTGCCAACCCTGTTAGCTCTCAGAGTAATCCAGTCCTCTGAATCTCCGGTGACAGGCCCCTCCAGCAGGGCCATGCAAACCCAACTGCCCCTTCACCAGAGGCCAATAAACTGTCTTTCCTGCCCCCTCCACCTCCGAAACACCCGCCCCAAATCCCAGGATGCCAGCCGTCGTAATAGTGATGAACCAGTCACAACCCCCTTCCCCACCTAAGAAAACACACACTTACACACATCCATACTCACAAGCTTACACACGTACACAAACACACATACAAACACACACACACACACACTCATCACCTTTCCCTGCTCAAGCCCGGGCCGTAATGAACAAATTCACTGTGCATTACTCTGGACTTGATCCCTGGCAAAATAGTGCTGGAACAAACAATTTGGTTTGTCAACACCTTTCTCTGGACTCCTCCATCAATGTCAGGGGTCCAAATTTAAACGGCAAAGTGCATTTGACTGCAGGACCCCGGGCTGATTAGACTTCCCAGCTCAGCGAATTGCTCCAGACAGGGCAGCGGCTCTGATTGCTAACCCGGCTTGAAAATAGTCTCGGCTGGCCGTGGGATTAGCATGAATATTTTGATATAGATCGATAAGCAATCTCCACTCTATAAGAAATGCCAGCAGCCTTCATTTGGCTGATCAAAGGGGAGAGCTTCAGCCTGTAGGGGCGACAGCTGGCTATTGTTTTCCACCGGGCCGCATGGACTGGGCAACAACAGAGAGAGAGAGAGAGAGAGAGAGAGAGAGAGAGGGAGGAAGAGAGAGGGAGGGAGAGAAAGAGAGGGAGCGAGAGAGGGGGAGAGGAAGAGGGAGGGGGAGCGGACTCCACGGAGGAGGATCCTCGCCCGGCCTGGTCTCCACTCCACCTAATCGTGGAAACAATCACTGCTTCACAGGATCCCATCTCGCTGGACGGCTGGCACGGAATGAGGCCGGCGGCCGCCCCGAACGCCGGGGGGACAGAGTTCATTTGCTAGGCATTACGGCCGCGGACCCTCGCCGCCACGCCAGCTACCGCGGGCTGGCTGGCACCAGTGACCCATGAGGAAAAGGGCAGGTCAGCTAGCCATCAGCCGCGCCTCACGTCTTCGGGATTTTTTTGTTTTGTTTGTTTAATTTCGACAGAGAAGGAGCAGCAGGAGGAGAAGGAGGAGGAGAAGGAGGAGGGGGGGGGGGGGGGCACTGGCTGATTTGACCAGGGGGTTGATATTCTTTCTGCAGCTGCTCATCAGAGATGGGCCTGCTCTGGATGAGCATCAGTTAATGGTCAAGAGTGAATTTTCCTCCTTCAGTTTCAATTTCAATTTCAATCTCGCGCCACCGAGACCACCCCCTTGGCCGTGAGCTGTGATTCATTAAGTGATGAATTACTAAATGAAACCATCGACAGGATCAGAATGCAATTATGGCGCGCGGTCTTTATTTTTTCCATCAACGCAGCATTAGCGCGGGCTAAAAAAACCACAACCGACACAACAATAACAAGCCACGGAGGCAACCCGAAATTAGTTTTATTGGACCTATCCCGCTCGCACTAAAGACCGCATCCATTTGAGTGCGGACCCGAAAACGGAGGCATTAGCATTCTATAGTTAACAATGTAAAGTGGGACCACCCGCCACTGACCCTCTGGGTCAGGTCCGCAGGGGACGAAAAAATACAGGAGCCAGTCAAAACATGAGGGGGCCATAATGCCTCATTTGTAAATAGCTGGTTTAATTCATTAGGAAGTGTCACTTCATTTCAGGGCAGCCCAAGGAGGCTGATTAAAAAGTGGTAATCAGGATTAATTAGGGGAATATATATGTGAGGCTTAGCAGGTCTAACCTCTGAGCAGGCCTGGCTCAGAGCTCCCTCCCTCTAGCGCTCTCCTGTTACACGTGTTTCAACTCGCGCTTCTCTCCATCTTTCTGCCCCGCTTAAGCGCTCGCTTCGCTTCGCTTTCTTTTTTTTTTTTTTTTTTGGAATCCTTCGCCTGCTAACACATTCGTCCTTTCCCCCAACGTGTTTTGCTTTCTGGTGCCTCTGCTCCCATACCTCTGTTGGTGTGTCAGTACATCACTCTCTCTCTCTCTCTCTGGTTCTGAGACTGACTCTCTTTCTCTCTCTCCTTCTCTCTGGCAGACTGCTATTCCAGAGGTGCTGTGCAGAGTCTGGAAGAAGCGTGAGCTAACTGGGTGTACTGCAGTGTGTGCCAAGCTAGCAGTCATCATGTTTTCAACGAAGGCCTACTTAACTCAATGTTTATAGTTTGTAGTGTTCTCAACTTATCTCCAAAGAATGCATAACAAATGGGAATAAAATGCCGGTAGACAGGCCAAGTGGCCAATTGGTCAATTTGATTACCGCTCACAGTAGTATATAATTACAACAGACAACTACAAATCCCCGATTTAACTTAGCCAAAACAAAACTAAGTATTTGTATTCACTGTGTAGAGGCCTTGAGGATTAATTATACTGACATCCACACAATAACTTTCAAAACATCCACATAATCCAACAGTCTTGGCCTCCTGCTACAGGTCAGCGCAAAACCTTCAATCATCGGCCCTTCTATGGACATGACTTATGAGTGAAATCTTCAGCGTCGCTGGTTATCACCGTGTTTATGTTATTATTTCAGCATGTTTCAGTTAACATAACCTTGAAACAGTCCAGTTCAAGTCCAAGGGATGGGTTGTTTTACTTGCTGCATTGAAGTCGGGAGATGACGCATCGCCTATTCCCCTGGCTCGGGCTCAGACTGAGATCTTTCATCCTGCTCGTTGCTCGGCGGCGGCGGTCAGGGTGGCCCCTCGAGTTCCAGCTCTAATGCAAATCCAACAAACCGAGGCTTTATTTTTCTCTTTACTTCAATGAGAGAATAATACGGCGACGACCGCCTGTCAAATTATGAAAGAGTGACTCGGCCCCGAAGATATGCGTTTCTTTCTGTGAGGAAAGTGTCAGACATCGACAAGTCCCATTTTATTAGCAGAAAACACAAAAACGAAACACTTGCGTGCATACAGTACACAGACATACACAAATCTCAACTTGATGTGTCAAAACATGGGCAAAATGTAGCGGCAAGCGGTGTTGACCTGGCCTGAGCTGTCAATGCCAGGAAGCCAACATGCATTTCAGCCTTACAAAGTACGGCCAAAGAACCATGCTTAGGAACGGGGAATGTATGGCTGACATTTTATGGAAAGAACTGGCAGACAGTCTTGCTAAACCCAATCAGTATCTCAAACCCTATTACCCTAGAGACAATGCAACAAGAGTATTCATATTAAGTTAAACAAATGTTAAAGTTAACTTGCTTTAGTAGTCGTTTGCATATATGAGGATATGTCACAAAACAAAGCACTAATTGTCTCAGGAATATTGAGTTTCAGCTGGACTATTTACATAGAATGACCTTTTATTTTGCTGAAATTGGACATGCAGAAATTACCCACATAGGCAGGGATTCTTCTCTTAGGGAAAAAAAACAACAAAATCTGATAATGTGCATGGCATATGTCCATAGAATTGACTGAATTTACCACAGTTCACAAACATGGGTATGCGTGCGACCATAGGGTTAAAGAATAAATAAGCAAACAAGGAGAGAGAACCCTACCATAACAGCTCATTTATAACTAAAATGACTGCTGTTTATTTTTCTAAAATGTTTTTTTTTTTTATGACAGTTAAAAACTTCTCACTTGATATTAATTACACCAATTCTCTATACTCCTTCTTTCCCCCTCCCCAAAACATCTGATACCTACAAATACAGTTGACTCCTCGGTGCAACCTAATGATTTTTTGCGGATCTGAAAACAGGTTTGGGACGAAGCCCGGGACTTAAATAATAGCGGGAGTGGTATTGAACCTCTTCTGCGAAGATCAAATGCAGCTTTCATTAGTTTAGTACAGCGCCAGGGCTCATTGACGACTTGTCAGACAGCCTTTCCTTCAATAAGCTGCGAGAGGCTCTAAAAATCATCCTTTCGCTGAGCCCCCTCAGCTGTAAATTCAACGCTGCTCGATAGCGCTCTCTTTCTCTCTCTCCCTCTCTCGCTCCTTCTCTTTCTATCTCTCCCATCTCGCGCTCGCTAAAGCGTCACTTCTTCTTCTGGTGGATTAACCTCATGCTGCTGATCAAAAGGCTCGCTGCTTGGCGGGCCTGCTCAGACCCTGGTCAGCCTCTCCATTAGCCACTTGTGATGGAAGCACACTCTTATTATCATGTAAAAATCCATTGTTTGTCCACAGGTGCCATATTTAGTGGGAGGGCATGATCTTGCTGGGGATTACTTGGGGTGTGTGTGGGGTGGGGGGTTGGGGGGTCCTCCCTATATGATGGGGAGAATTAGCTGGGAAATGGGAGTGAGTGTGTCTATATATGTGTGTGTATTTGAGTGTGTCTTAGTAATGAATGTGTGTGTGTGTGTGTGTGTGTGTGTGTGTGTGTGTGTGCACGCGTGTGTGCGTGTGTGTGCATGTGCATGTGTGTGTGTGTGTGTGTGTGTGTGTGTGTGTGTGTGTGTGTGTGTGTGTGTGTGTTTGTGTGTGTGTGTGTGTGTGTGTGTGTGTGTGCATGTGCGCGTGTGTGTGCGTGTGTGTGTGTGAGCATGTGCGTGTGTGTGTGAGCGTGTGCGTTAAGAAGGAGAGGGAGGAACTGGATGATGGTACACATCTGTGCATAGAGTGCAACCAATAGTGTTGGGGAAAAAAAGTAGATATTGCCTCGCCAAAAGAGGGGTTTTTGTGCACCTTTACGGACTGTTTCCAATTAAAAACAGCATGGGAAAATGCTGCACCACATTGTGACGCAGTAAACAGACCACCGTTTTTCCTTTTTTTTCCCAGCAGGATTGCGTCAGTTTCTGCTGACCCAAACCTGATGTACAAATTTTCCAGTATATGTGTATCTGATTTTGCATGATTCCCAAAATGATGAATCACATTATCTACAAACAGCATGGAAACTTGGGAGATCAAGATTCCTTCTAAATGAATGTGTCACTGACATGTTGTTGCACTTTAAATGTACTTATACTAAATATGATACATACTCTCTGACTAAAAGCTTCACATAAAACTGTCACCAAAACAGCTTATTAATTTATCTTTGTTTACAAGGCACATGTCAGAGAAAAGACAACTATAAAGTGGTCATAAACCATGCTTTTGTCTTAATAGCATGTACACAGACACACACAGAGACACACAGACACACACACACACACACACACACACACACACACACACACACACACAAACACACACACACACACACACACACACACACACACACACACACACACACACACACACTCAAACATGCACAAACCTACAAGAGAGTTTTGTTTTTTCCTTTTTTCTTAAGTTGTCGCAATATCTGTGACTCAGAAACAATCACACACAATGGCTGTTTAAAATTATTTCACCAACCAAAATAGCAAATAATACCATCTTAAACATCCATAAGTCTACCTGATATGCATGCAGAGACATTATTTTGGGCAAATAAAATAACAATGAGGATACCATGTTGTTAGTTATCTACTATGTAGAGTTATTTCAAGTCTTCTAACTGTGTAGAGCAAACTGTTCATTGGCTTGATCGGTTACACCCAGTCTCGAGACGGATGGATATGTCATCAGAAAGCACAGACTTTATTTAGATTGAAAAAAAAGTGAAAATGCTGATTCTGCATCCATATTGAGGAGCTCTTACCCAACAACACACACACACACAACCACACACACACACACAACCACACACACACACACACACACACACACACACACACACACAACCACACATGCAGTCACACACACTCCCAATAACAAAAGCAGAAGCAGCGCAGACATAAGCCAGGCCTTTGACTAAATTACAGAGGACGGGAGCATTTAAAGAAAGAGGGTCACATTTCTGCGTAATAAATAGCAGAGATTGATTTGACCTCCCAGCCAGGTCCAGCCAGTTTACTTATACGCGAGTTAAGAAAAATGGAAGCTGTCTTGTCTCGGGGGATCCATTGCTAGGAAATCAGATAGGCCACACTGGGGTTTAAAGGCTCCCGCCGTCCAGGCCGTGTCAATATGGCCTCTCTCTCCACAGCCCACACTGGGTGGGGGGACAGACGGACAGCCTAGACCACCAGCTAGCAAACAGACCCAGCTGTTAGGCTATCTGGACACTGGGGGTGAGAGCCCACACCGTTGGCCATAGGCTGGTGTGGACGAAGGTCAAAAGGTTTCTGTTACTGATGGGCAAACAAGATATGTCCCTGCATTATTCAAAGACTGCCCTGGTGTCTGTGCAGATCCCCCTAAAACTGAGATTGTTCGGGCCAGGACGGTTGGAATAGAGGGCACTGGGGAGGAAAGATAGAGTTGATGGAGAACTGCAATCTCAACCAAAGATGCATATACATGTTTATCTATTTATGTTAATGTTTATAAATACAGTTTGACCACATTGCCATTAACACAATAAACAGATGATGTATTCCCAGCTTTCTCTTACCTTACATTACCTGGAAGGTGCTTTGAGACTATTTCTTAACTTATGTCATATATACCTCCCAACAAGCGCGAATATAATCTAGCTTTTGTGAGGTACAGGGGCAGGAAGCAGCCTTGGACTGAAAGCAACAAAAATGTGAGTCTGGCACACAGCTGTACAATGAGACTGGAAAAAAGCTAAAGACGAAAAAGAAAAAACAAGACGCAAAGCTGCTACCACATCACCATCTAATCATTAGCACCGTATTCCCATATTTAACCCCTGTTCCCTCTAGCGCAGCACACACAGAGAATGTACATACTGTACGGCCAGACAGTCAGAAGCAAGATATCACACCACAATGCATGGGAATCAAGACATACAGTACCTATATTGCAATGTGCAATATTACGTATTACAGGGTAATCAAATTAAAAAGAAATAAAAAATAAGGTAAAAAAGTTGAGAAAACAGATAACAGATAAGATAAGATGAAATAAGGTAAGATAAGATAAGATAAGATAAGATAAGTTTAAGGAGTGTACCGATAATTAACCCTATGTGAACCCAGAGGACAGTTTTGAAGATGAACCAGTTCTGCTGCTAATTTTACGGGTATCATGGCACAGGTCCATGTCAGAAGATCTACTTTTTCAACTTTGGCTAAAGAAGTAGGCGTTGACATGAAACAGAATTCATAAAGATAACCAGAGTCATATAATAATCTCTCAATCAGACTGTTTCCGTAGCCACAGGTAATGCACACATCTGGAACGAGCTTTTCAACTGCTATCCTCTCCCATCACATCTCCCTTTTTAAGCCTAGTCTGGTGCCTGGAGAAAGAAACAGGGGCGGGTGATGAACGATGTCAGTGCAGTCAATGAAAAATCAGCTGGGATGCACAAAGCTCTTAATGCCTCGCCATATAGGTTGCTGACTGGCGCAAATAGCGTTTCGCACAGCACTTATACAGACCAATCATACATTTCCAGCAACAACGCAAGTGGGTAGGAGGGGGTCCAGAGTGCCATAAATCCTCTGCCCTGATTAAACAGTAAATTCTGCAAGCCTATCAGGCTCCCATTAAGTGGGGGGTGGGGGGGGGGTGGGGGCTGCTTTCAAAAACACCATTAATCAGTTGCCAGATATGGAGCAAAATATTCCTCATCGATTGTAACTTCTTATGACAGTTTACACAGCTTTATATCTGCAGGCGAATGCACACTGATCTATCAATTACGAGCCAGGCCCTTGGCAGCATGCTAATTGTGCATTTTCTCCTCTAATGCATTCGCACTGTTATCTCATAGGCTAATGAAACCAAACAAATCAATAAATATAAATTATACATGCAAAGATGTACTGCTGTGAACATAAAGTCTCTAATTAATTGCACTTGATTAATTTATATACTTTAATTATCTCTCCAAGCCGCAGACGGCATAAATATCTGGACAATCTGCTTATTGCTTATGTCAGTCATAAAAAGGCAGACGCAGTGAAACTATTAAGGGGCAGGCGAGCTTTGTCACTGGAAAGCACACAGTTGCTGACATAAAAAAAAGCTGCACCCCTGAATAATTTAAGGTGAGCAAATTGCTAGACAAAGCAGGCCTCGGGACTTGATTACTGGTCTAATTCTGTGGACTTTTTTTTTTTTTAATATGGTGAGTGGTGGGGTAAACCCACACAGCAAGATCATCATTGTATTTTGTGGTCTCCCTCTTTCTTTTATTGTTCTTTCTTGTAAACTGTAGTGGAGAATAAATGTAAGTAATCTCTGTCTATTTAAGAGACTAGCCAAAGGCCATTCCGAGAATGCAGGCCGTAAGTAGTGGGAAATGCTTCAAGTCAAATGACACAAAATGCTAACGGAACAACAGCGGCCACGTGACGCCACCTGCAACTGCTGATTCACAAACTAGACGGACACAAATATTCCACAGCTCAGCCAAAAGAGAGATGTTTGGGATTTGTGTTGATAGGAGAAACAAAATGCCATGCGTTGCTTGGTCACAACATGTTATTTAGTCCCAGGGCATTCAGAGCGTGGGTCAAAATTGAGTCTAAATTCAAACCAGTCTAAAAGTCAACAATGAAAATACTAGCTCTTGCCACAGCAATGAGCAACGAATAAGTATTTTTGTGCCCTATATTGGGGAAAAAAACATGGTAGCTTCACGCAAGGGTGACAATTCTTTTCTAAATTGTTCTGTGCACTTACTATTTACCAAAATGAAACTTTGTTATAAATATCTATGTTTAACTTTTATTGTTTATTAAATGAAGACCGTAAACATTTTTAAAAGGCACTGAAACTCAGCCACTTCTGCAAATTAAGGGTCCTTGTTGCCTGCCTCGAGATCCTTTTGTTTCCTGAGCATGTTTAAAGTTGGCCGATACCTTATTGAGCAATATAGGCTACTGACATCTTGTGCCGCCCATGAAAGCTTAAACAATGAACTGAGCTTAGCGACTTGTTGAACTGAGACAGTGGGCAATGGTAATGGCCAGATTACAGCGGAATCCTCCCAAAGGTGAGACGAGGAGGAAGGGGAAGCAGAGGCCTTCAGGCTCCTCCATCTTGATGCCTCTAATTAGGGTTTTTAGAATAATTACCCCAACAGGGTGCTTGGCAGAATAATTGCCACAAAGAGATTATAGTGGAACATTAATGTGTCCAGGTACAGTAAATATGTCGAGAAACGTGGTGATGCTGAGGTTAGGCTTCTCACTAAATACAGGATGGGGAGTGGGGAGTGTGTGGTGTGGGTGTGTGGTGGGGGTGGGGGTTGCTCACGACCATGTGCCAGGTTCAGTTGGAGGCAAATTACAGTGTCCTTGCCTACAGTCTCCAGCTCATTCTGTCTATCTATCTCTATCTCCTTTAACAATTGCAGCATTTCTGATAAAAGCTACGTTTCAAAGTTAGCGAATGTGGTAATTGCATGGTGGTACTGTACAGTAGGTAAACATGGTGGTGGGAGGTTTGAAGAGTGGCTGTCCGTACTCTGACAGACATCACTTCCTCCGTGTGCTGTCCGCGGTCACGGCGAAGGTGTGGGACCCCGGTCTGAGCTTTTCTCCGTGTGTGGGAGTCACAACAAAGCGAACCCGTTTACCTCCGCGTCGGCTCAAGTCGCTTTGTAAAGTATACATGAGTGCGGCGCTGCACGGAGGCACTGCAGTATAGACGACGCCAGACGTATAGTTTAGACCACGTTAAATGCCTGGATCTCTATAAAAACACCTGAACTTTTTTTGGCTGCCACTTCAAACACCGCTGCACTCTGTTTACCCTCAAAGGCCTTTTCTCCCTGCCAGAGTCTTAAAGGGGGGAAAAAAATACACATATAAATAAATAAAAACCCATAAAGGGGTGAGTGAAGGCGAGGCATCCGAGGTTGG
Organism: Sardina pilchardus; assembly: GCF_963854185.1. Taxonomy (NCBI): domain Eukaryota; kingdom Metazoa; phylum Chordata; class Actinopteri; order Clupeiformes; family Clupeidae; genus Sardina; species Sardina pilchardus. Next base: position 24,932,630 of record NC_085004.1, on the reverse strand, counting down.
CTCAGAGCTGTTAAAATGCACACGGCTTCCAGATCATGAGCTGGCACATTCGGACAGAAGAACTGAGCAAGCTACCTGTGCAATTTAAGTTTCAGGTACAGTGGCAACAGGGTGTGTGCATGTACTATGTAATACAGTGGGACAGGAGGTCAGTTTATTATCAATAGCTTCATTGCATAGTCAGTCAGCCAGGTGCAATGTCCATGTACAATCTGAAAAAAAAACAATTAGCAGGCACACAGGGGTAGCAATGGTACCAATCAGTAATGAACAGATATTGGTTGTGATTTGTGTATGTCCTTTGTTTGCAATGTGCCTACAGTATATAAAAAAAATATTGGCAGCTGCTAAAATGTTTTTCCTTCTAGTTTGTTCTTAATACTGAATCAAACATTTTGTCACAGTATACGGTTAAGGTAAAGACAGCAAGACAGGCAGTGCTGAGCTGCATGCAATGTAAACATGGCAGCCTCCATGCTGAAGTTGTCTCTGCACAGCATGGTATTTAGCCATGGTGTTCCCGGAATTGCCACAGTGACCATCACTCCATGACCACAACGGGTCTGGTGGGTATTCAGCTCATTTCCCCGACATGATTCTCAAGACACTGCTGTCACTGCAAACACCATCGCCGCAGTGATGAGTAGGAAAACATAATTCCCAACCAAGCGGAAAGGAACGTACCTTTATTAAACATCAACTTCTTTTCTTCTCCCCCCCTCTCCCCGCCCTCCTGTTTGTTTACATTTTCCTTCGACAAAAAAGCCCCTCGTCTTTAATCATCCTGATATGATATAGTCACTTCTGCTCCTATAATGATGCAGGAGGAAAGATCATTTAGGGCCCGGTGATCAATCAGAAGCTCATTTGCCTTTAATTCATGTAGATGCACACCTAATACTCATTACAAAGATGCAATTTCCAGGCAGTCAGTCCAGATTAATGGGAAGCAATCTCTCCCAGTGTTTCCACAACCGGCGCCATGTTTTCGCCAACGATAGATGGCTTTCATGCGGCGGAGACCAGTCATCAGAGTAATTTATCGTCCGGACATTTTTCCTGATGAATTGGCGCTCTGACAGGGGACTCCATCAGAGGGAAAGAAACAGTCATAAAGACAAGATGCGAGCGAGCAGGCAGTAGGGAGCGGATAATGGGGCCTACTACCGGGCGGACCCAGTCGGCGCCTGACCGACCTGTTGTGAATTGCAAAAGCGTCATATCTCGGAGCTCTCCTAAAGCAGAGCGAATGTTTCAGGCGTCGTCGGGGAAGGGATATGTAATTTGTGCTTTGATCAAAGTATGCATCGGTGCTTCGTCTGACTTTTTTTTTTTCGGAGGAAAAGCACGAGACTTGAGGACTAAAAGTAGTGATTTGACGAACGAGCTGAAGAGCGTGGCATGACAGCTGTAATGAACACATCCTGGAGTGTAATTCCCCCTTGTGCATGACTTTACCTCACCTCGCCTGTCATCAGCTGCCGAGAGAAAAGCCGGCTGACTGACACAGACGTGCGGATACACTCTTGTGTGGGGACACATCAACAACACACACAACCTAACACACATGTCAAACAGAGCCAAGCACCCGCCCACTTACAGACACACAGAAACACAGAAACAGACACAAACACTTTCAGAAACATGCAGATATGCTCATAGAACTCTCTCTCTCTAGCACACACACACACACACAAACATGCACACAAACATGCACACACACACACACACACACACACACACACACACACACACACACACACACACACACACACACACACACACACACACACACACACACACACACACACACACACACACACACACACACACACACACACACACACACACACACACACACACACACCAATACATAAAGTGAAACCTGAAGGTATGGCCATATATCTTAACGCATGTGCATAGAGACGCCCACAGACGCATGCGCACACGTGCAAACACACACAGACACACACACACACACACAGAGAGAAACCTGCAGGCACATACACAGATCTTCGGGCATGTACAGAGGGAAACCCACACACAGGAGGGGAAAGTGGAGCAGTGTATGTATGGCATCCCATTGGTGCACCATGGCTCATTCACCGGAGCCCCTAGTCTCCCCTGATTACGGCAACCCGGAGCGGGACACACAGCGCAGCACATACCGGTGGGCTGAAGTCACATCTGGCCCGCTGATCCCAGAACAAAGAGGAGGGCTTGTGTGTGCCACCACTCCTTCTTCCGCCCGTCGGACGCGCACTACAACTACTACTACAACTGCTGCTGCGGCGACCACAGGGCTCAGAGAGAGAGAGAGAGAGAGAGAGAGAGAGAGAGAGAGAGAGAGAGAGAGAGGAGAGAGAGGGAGAGAGAGAGAGACAGAGGGAGAGAAAGAGAGAGAACCACACACACTACACTGACATAATGCTGAGGACTACGGCAAGCGCAGGCACAAAACAATGTTATAGTTTGACAGACATTACGTTTGAAAACTGAAATTGTTTTTCAAAAGGTGATGCATATATTAAGCTGAATTTCTTTCATAGACACAGATGAGCATGTTTTTTTTTGGGCAGATTTGTGCTGATCTCTTCTTTCATTTTGTTTTGAAGACGCAGAGAATAATATCCTCCACCGAATAAAATTATACAAATACTTTTGCATATTAAATGCGCATCAATTCCTTTATTCAAAGCAATTTCTCTTCAGACAATTCAATACTGGGAGCATAAACTATAGATGGGAGCATGGCCATCAAACAACATCACAAAATAATATAAAATAAAAAAATAACTGATGAATAAACAAATACTCAGGTACAGTACAAGACCCACCCGCTCGCCTTCCCCCCTGAGACACACTTTGATGTCTGGGTGATTGGCGTGTCTTAAGCCCAGCGTGGTGATCTGTCTGTGTCTGGCTGCTGGCCTGCCTGCCTGGCGTGGCGTGGCAGCAGCACTTCACTACAGAGGGATTACACGACTGTGAGCGTGTTCCGAGAAGCCACAGGAGGCTGCATGACCTCTGGGTCTCTCCCTCTCTCTCCCTCTCTCCCTCTCTCTCCCTCTCCCTCTCTCCCACACACACACACACACACACACACACACACAGGATGCCCTGCACCGGCCCACCCCACCCCCCCTAGCATACGCAGCACCCGACGTCCAGCCATGCCGTTAATTGGGTTTTCGGTGGTGGAATCCCCGACGCACGGAGCCAATTCACACCCACACACTCACACACACACACGGTCACACACACTCGCTCACGCACACACAACCAGCCCAATCTGCCACCGCCCAGGCCACACAGACAAGTGTGTTTAGCACAACAATTATGATAATTGCTGAAGCACTCAGCGCAGGGAATAAGCAAATCAGATTAAGGGCCCTTCTGCATGATCAAATATTAATCTGATGTGTCTTCACCCTGACTTGGCTGGAACATAAGAGGCTCTTATGGTCTTATGCATTAACAGATTTGCGCAGGCTGAACTCATAGCACCTAATAATATTGGACATGCGGTCCAAGTCAGCACCGTAAAGGGATCTTCCAGGAACCCGAGGAACAGTGTAAAAATAGCCAAGGATAATAATGAGGATAAGGTTAATATGACAGCCCAATTGTTTTTAACTAGGTATGACAGCAAACACCAATTAAGAGAACTTCCTCCAACCACCTGTAGGATTGGATTATTTGCTCTTTTGGCTCTACTCTGTATCTAAATGTTCTGTGGCAGTAAATGTTTAAAACGATCTAAGAATGAATTGGCTTCATTAATGTGCAAGGTACACTCATTTCTGACTTTGATGAAATGTCAAATGTTTGGCTGTCAATATTTGTAATGTCCTTCAACAAAGGAATAAACAATATAAGTTAATACAATTGTAGTAAGCTGATCATTCCTAAACATAAATGTGTTTTGAGTTAATAAACTACATGTACAGTATATTAGTATTATAATTATCCATATTATTATTATTACTATTATGATCATTATTAGTGGTAGTAGCAGTATAATAATTGTTGTCATATTCATTATCATATATTATTATTATTGTTATTATTATTATTATTATTATTATTATTATCATCATTATCATTATTCATAATACTACTAATAATAATGATAACAATAATAATATACAATTGTGCATATGTTATTTCCTACAATTAAGTAAAACATTTGTTGAATTATTTTAAACATTACAGAATTACTTTCAAATAGAATTATTACAAAAACAAGAAATGTTTATGGTCTCATCAGTATTGGGTAATTGAAGGAATAACACCTACCACAGAGTAAAATCTGACTGACGGAGATTTACTATAAATATGTGGTTTGGGCTCCGATGATTACTTACTGTAATCTTACCATGCAAGAAACACAACTCCATGTGTTTCCATGTTATTACAACTTGACACTGATAGAACGTTTCAATATGAGATTGTTCAGTTCTTTTTACGCTATACAATAGGCCTCGCTGTGCCGCACATATCCTGAATAAGCAGCACTGCAGCAGTGCAATGATGTGTGTGCTGGACAATGCAACCAACAAGTCAAGACAAAAATATGAGACAGCAACAGGTTGTTAAGAAGATTAGCATAACATTAAATCAACACACATGCCTGACATTTAATAACACAAAACACAGCTTGAAAGAATCATAGGATTATTCTTCTGGATTATATCTATCCCCGCATAACCCTTCCCAAACCTCGGACTAGCATCGAGAGACAGAGCGGCTAGGAGCCGGGGGGGAGGGATACAGATAAACTAATCTACTTACACCTACAAAGCATATTTAAGTTAATATATATTTAAAACTAAACAGAGATAAGGCTTATTCTACAATTATAATCTCATTGCAAACCATATTGTTTGCTCTGTTGGGCATTAAGATAGCAGATGTCTCTGTCCAAGCCCCGGTGGAGTTTCAGTACAGTACAGTGCAGTTCAGCACACTCTGCTGTGCGTGGAGATTAAGAGGCTTCCCTCTTATGACAGTGTAGCTGCAGAACATGGAATGGGAAGAAAATGCAAGGGGCCGCAAAGCGCACACAAAGCCACAAGACAAACATTATGATCAGAGACGAAATCGTCCTCGTATGCGCAGCAGCGGGGACTTTTCTAGAGATCGAAGTCGGAGGTAGCAGCGAGCAGTTCTGCATGGAGCTCGGTGAGACTGGTGCGAGGATGGCCATACGGCGAAATAAAAGTAAGACTTAAATCCACACCAACACATCTGACTGATCTGACTCTTTCATGTTTGAAAAAAGAAAAAAGATGGAACCTGTGTGCAGGATGCCATGTGTTTCTGACACCTCTTGGGCAAGACAAAAAAATAAAATAAAGGAACTGTTAGGTCTGGCTGGAGTGTGCATGTGAGTCAACCTGTTGAATTACAGCTGTGCTGTGTTCTCTATCTGTGTGCACGTGCATAGTTTCCAAAACAAAACAAAATGGCCAATATAAAGGGGAAAAAAACTGCCCTTGATTTGTAATCACAGGTTAATGTGCCAATAGCTCGATTTGCTGTGCACAAAATCAAATTTCAGGCTTTTTTCTTTCTCTGCCCACAGAAAATGCATACTGACTAATAAGAGATTAACCCAAATGCTTGCGTTGGGATAAAACTCACTTAACAGTAGTTATTTCTGTGAAACGCTTGGCAGGGTCAGGTATTGAAACGCAATATGACCACAGCGAGAGAATGCGTGTAAATGCGGAGCCATAAACAGGCCAGGGATACGGGCCTGACTTTGAGAAGCAGCCATATACAAACAAGACCGAAAATGTAAAACAGACTACAGCAATGAAAGGCGGCCACACCATATTCTTTTCCAAATAAACTCCCTCAAGGTAGGGGAGAGCTCTCATTTGTGTGGCATTCAGTCTGGAATGTGAGAAAGCAGATTTATTCACCCAAATAAATATTGCAGACATGTATATGATATTTCCGGATCTTATTTTCTATGGTACAGTAGTAGGAGACAATAAGCACACTTTCTTGCAGTGATGGCAGTGAAATGACAGGAGACTGGTTTACAACTGTGCATGTTTTATAAGGACGAAAAATTACTCTCCACCTAGGCTACATTTTTGTTTTGACTTTAACTTTAACGGCAAGTCACTAAGCATCATTTAAATAGCGAGACAGATTATATGACCTAATTCTCCTGACCTTAAAAGCTATTCAAGTAGATGGGTCATGTCTTATGCACAAGAACGTCTAGATCCCATTTACAGCAAAGGAAGGGGATTACATTAATTAATTCATTCAATAATAGAAACACACACACACACACACACACACGCACACACACAAACACAGACACAAATTATTCCAATTTTCCAAACTATCCAGGATGCACACGGCTCCCCCAAACACACACACAATCACGCACACACACCCACACAGACTAACGGAGACATCCACGAAACACGCAAATTAGTTTTGAGCAGAATTCTTAAAACATCCATTCAGTCACAGATAAGGATGGAACCTCAGCAATGTAAGACAAAAGACACTGTTGTTGATTGTTGGATTCGAAACATACTCTTGAACATTAATGACGCATACGTAGAATTGGGTGAAAGAACAAGAAAAACAATGCGTTTTGTTGGATGATGCCTTAATGTTCTTTAAATTTGAAGGCCTAAATGTTTTTAAATGTGTATGTTTTAAGTCTGAACTCAGTCGAGAGTTAACTATGATTAAAGTTTGAAACATGCGTTGAAGTTACTTTCCAAAATTCAACACAGCAATCGTCTTTCTCTCTCGACTGTTTTTTTTTTTTAACTCAATGTCATGTACTGCATATAATCAATATCTCTGATATTGAAGTGCTGCTACAGTTCAGACTTGGGAAACTCATTCTGCCATTGCATAAATCATATCATAATATATTACATGTCGAACAAATATTACTGATCGGTAATACTTTCACTGACTAAGAACCTAAATGCAGACGCTGAAAAAAAATACAATGTCAAATTCTTATTTTATTTATGTATATGTTAGTGATTGCCTCGTTGACAATATATATTTCAATATTTCAAAAGTTTAATTTCGGTACTGGACCAACACAGTCTATGCTACTACAGGGCACTGACAGAGCCGACATGGCTCAACGGCTGGCAGGGAGAGAGTAAACTCAGTCTGCAGAAGAGGACAGGACTGAGCAGTTCCTCTCAACATGCTATGGACACTGGTCAGGGGGCCTCCAGGGGTCGGCCTTGCCTGGCCTGCTCCTAAAGCTATATTGCTGCTCTTCTTCCTCCTCCTCCTCCTCCTCCTCCTCCTCCTCCTCCTCCCACGACTCAATTGGATTATTGCGCTGAGTCTCCCTTACGTCCCCTCCTTTTCTTTTTACAAAAAAAAAAAAAAAATGCTCCCAAGATTTAATATGCCAGTGGAATTTGATATACGACCCTAATTTAGATGGAAGCCCCGTGACATACAACTTGTGACATCCACCCTGAAACAGAGTCATTAACTCTTTGTGAGCTTATTAATGCCCTGGACGACAGCGACAAAGAGCAGTGCCTCCTGGAGAGGAGACAAATTCACAGCTGACCAGGGCGTAGGCATCACAAGTCTTTTCTCTATTCCATCATATGCGCCTGGTTACAAACCCAACCGATATCATTACCAATATTATGCTTTTCTACACGTCCACTAATATGCTACTCAATAATGAATTATACTTATACTTAAGTACTTAAATACAGTACTTAAAGTATAAATATACTTATAAAATAATTGTAGATATGTTGCACTGCGTAATGCAGTACAAGAGTTGCTGAACTGTTAGTTGACCATTTAAAGGTTAAGTAAATTCACATGATGACGGCCAATTTAGAGTGCTGTGTAACGATTTGATACCAGAAGTCAACCACACTGCATCTACGGAACAAGCAGCCCAGCAATCCCAAGATTGTTCCCACAACCACGGCCTAAATCTCTCAAGAAAATGCATCTTCTCTGTGCACTCGAACGATATGGCCGCATTTCACAGACATACAAACTCTGTCTCAACTATTTACAAACACTACTTGGGCTGAAAAAAAAGCATATAGGAAGATTACTGAATAATCAACGTAACTGAATAATTTAGTTTAAGGCGAGTTCATGGAATGGTACTGTAACTACAAATACATACTCAGAAAGGTTTCCATGGTGCAGTCGTTGTTCAATGAAGATAACATTGTTACATTTTTAGTTCTATTGCATGTCTAGAAAAAATATATCGGTAAATGTCAGCCTTATTATTCTTATTATCAGAGTTACATTTATTTTTAGGATTATTGTAATCATTATTATCACTAATATTATGATTATTATTATAACTGATGGCTTCTCTACAACTTTCCAAACACATTATTATGAATGGCTTCAACGTCATGCACAAAGCCCATTTTGATCTTTGGCGATATTCCTATCTGTGAGTAGGCTGTGAGGTGGAGGCAGGCAGGTGCACGTGGTCTGTGCAGAGGTATCAGGTATCTTCTGACCGAGGCCCCTCGCGCTCGTTTGTCATGCTGAATGGCCGGTGTGGCTGACTGCACTTTCCCATTCCATTTCCTCCAGGGCTTGTGCCCCCCACCCCCCCAAACCAACCAAACATGCACACACACACACACACACACACACACACGGGGCTGTATACCACCCACTGGACTCGGCTGCCATTTCTTCCAGGCCCATTCCATTCACGTGAAGTGTGAGCAATAATGCTCACTCACATTCCTGCTCTCAATGGCTTTACACGCTACACTCATCCCCCACCTCCACCAGCACCCAGCCACCCGCCCAGCCACCCACCCAGCCAGCCACCTCAGCTCTGATGCCCCAGACTCAGCCACAGCCTCCGATTCAGCAGGGAATAACAAAACACACACAACTTTCAGCACCATGTCCAGTGGAATTAACATTTAATTACGACAGATAGAAATTATATATTTTTTACATCTTAAGGTTAAACTCCTTGTCTTTTCATAAAACAACTTATGTATTACACTTCTGTATCTATTGCTTACATAATGATAATAATGCATATCATTATTATTATTAATAATAATAATACTAAAATCACAAATCACATGCATGCACATCGCTTTCTGAATTCTAACACGGCAAATCTGAATGAGCCTCTCCTTCAGCTAGTAACTGACTATCTAACACAGGACAGTGGCCTGACACTTGCTTTCCACTGAAACAACAGCCTGTTCTCTCACACAACCATCAGCATGCTCTCTCTTTATCTCTCTCTGTACTAACCCTCCTCTCCCTCTCTCTCTCTTTCTCTCTCTCTCTGTCTATATCTCTGTCGCTTATAAAAATGTCAGTGCTGCTCTTACTTACATCCATAATGCCCCTCAGAGCTGTGATCTTTAGCCCTTCGGCCCAGACATCCTACCCGCTACGTTCCACCAGAATAAGCCCTAACACACAGGCCACCGCCACCCCCTCTCTCACAACTGTACTAAGCAACTGGAACGGAAAACATTGTCTGGTCCTACTCACACAGAGAGGGGGAGAGAGAGGGGGGGAAAGAGAGAGAGGGAGGGATAGAGAGGAAGAGAGAGAGAACGAGAGAGAGAGAGAGGAAGAAAGAAGGAGAGAGGAGAGGAGAAAAAAGAAGCCCGAGCAAAAGTAGGATAATCACAAAACACCCCAAGCTCAACCAATAAAGAAACTTTTCTTTTTCCCTCCTTTTTTTCTCCTTTCCTAAAGAAAACCAGGAAATCTCCACTTATTTCAACAAACATTTGCTCCAACTCAGGAACTAAGCCGGACCTTTTTTTTTTCTTTCCTTTCTTTTTTTTCTCCCTTTCTGTTTTTTGGTGAAACAGTGTGAGGAAGCGAGTGAGAGGAGGACAGACAAGAGAGAGAGAGAGAGAAAGAGAGAGAAGGGAAGAGCGAGAGAACGACAGAAGCGTGTGGCATGTTTTGTCTCTGTGTATTTGTGCTGCAATGCTAAGAGGCAGCAGCTCCATCTGCTGGTAGTTCAGGTGACAGAAAGAGAGAGAGAGAGAGAGAGAGAGAGAGAGGGAGAAAGAGAGAAAGAGAGAAAGAGAGAAAGAGAGTCTGGCTCTGGAGAAATAGGAAGATGCTGTGTGAATAGAGCAAGAAAGAGAAAAGTGGCTTGTGAAGAGAGAAAGAGAAAGAAAAAAAAGAAAGAGAGAGTGAAGGAGAGGATATAAGGGAGAGAGTGAGTCAGCTCTAAGAAACAGTCCTTACCTTCCCACTCACTCACAATGGAGCAGGGAAACTATGACCTGCTGTCATACATCCATATTTCTACTCTCTATGGTCCAGTTTCCCGCTCACAGCTGGCAATAACTATTAGGACATAAATAACCATTTTTCCTCTGTGTGTGTGTGTGTGTGTGTGTGTGTGTCTTTGCCCCCATTTCCTTCTGAGGATCCTGTGGCCTTCTAATAATGAGTTAATCAGGCTGATTGCACATTCATCACCGTGATCTGTTTCTTTTTTTAAACCTGGGGAGGGGAAGGTTGAGGCTGAGTAACTGTGTGTGTGTGTGTGCGTGTGTGTGTGTGTGTGTGTGTGCGCACGTGTGTGTGTGTGTGTGTGTGTGTGTGTGTGTGTGTGTGTGTGTGGAGAAGGGGGGTTTGGCTGTTTTACTTGGGAAATGAAATATTTCGCGACCCGTTCCTGTGCCCTCCGCGTGAGTGGACACTGAGAGGCCGCAGCTGAGTAAACAGACAGCACGACGGTGGTGGACAGGTAAGAGAGAGAGGCTTCACGGAAAACCATTAAACCGGCAGGCAACTTGGAAATGGGGTAAAAAAAAAAAAAAACGAACTAAAGTAGGAACGAAACGAAAATGGATGATTATGATTGATAATGATTAATGATTAATTATCGAAAAATAACACAGCGGAAGGGATGTTGCTATAGTTATTGGGCTAATTTTGGTGGGTAAGGGTTTCTGGGAATCTTAATTTGATATTCCACCAGGACAATTACTTAAAAAAACACATACTTTTTACTGGCTTGGAATGTGTATGAGTTAACATCGATTCGTAACAAAAGTTGGACGATCATTCAAAACCATGAAATGAAAAACCTACTACCTTGCCGGCTCAAAAAAAAAAATTCTGAAATGCTCAATCAAAAATGAATTAGAAGTGGCGAACACATACTGTGAAACATGCACACCACATGTACAAAGCCCTAGTTCTGGTCTGGTCACGGAGAACTGTGGTTTGTAAAGTCGACTGCTCTCGACAAGGCCAGAGCCCCACAGCCTCCATATGAGCTCAGAGATTCCCTCCAGGCTTCGGGCGGTACCAACCCACCCCATCACACGGCAGACACAGAGTACAATACACATACCACGAGAGCAGACTTCACACAGAGACTCCTCTGCTGACTTGCCAAAAGGCCATTGTGCGGAGAAATATGACTAGCTACTGTATGACTGCGTCAAGTCATCCCATGCTGTGTCCGTGAGTCCATGAGTGCGTGACGGGCATTCCGCAAGCGCGTGGCAGATTTCCTAGTTTGGGAGCCATCAGAAGTATTCTTTGCTCATAGGATAAGTAGCCCTGGATTTAACCATGTGTACTGTAGATCCAGAGCACTGCCTGAGGCAGTTAGGGCAAAGAGAGTTTTCGAGTGGGTAAGTGATTTCTTGTGACTGCTTAAAGGTGAGAAAAAATATCTATTACTTAATCAAATATAACACAAATAAAGACTAAAAAAAACAAAAAAACAAAATACAAATATTTTAACACATTCATAATTCATTCTGTAATCAACACATCGTGTCAGAACAACACTTTTCTTACACTTGTATCTATTTCATGAGAGCTGTCAAACATCACAGATCAGCCAGCCAAAGATAAGTGTTTAATCACAAGCTTTCTGAATCATACAAAACGAATGTACCAAAGAGGCAATGCGACAGAAGCATGCTGAAGATGATTTCTTTTTCACAGGTGGAAAAAAAAAAAAAAGGTAAGGGTGAAAAACGCTCCTCATCAAAACACACACCTCTGAACTCACCTCTGAGATTGCATGTTTATGGATAAGGAGAAAACATAATGTTCTCTGGGGCCATATGTTTGCAGCGTCTCACCTTCACCTTAATATATCAGAAGCATTTATGCACATTAAAAAAGGTGCAACATATTCATGAGGGAGCAAAGCTACTCAGCTGCAGTCAAGGTGGCAAACGCAGCAGACGCTGCTCATGTTTTTTCATGTGCTAGTGCTCCACCTGCTCTCCTGAGTTTACACTGGGGACTGACTTGGGATCCATTTCTCCTTTTGTCTCTTTCTTCCTTTTGTTTTTTTTTTTGTTCTTGTTTCATTTGTTTTTGTTTGTTTGATTGTTTGTTTGTTTCTTTCTTTGTTTCTTTCTTTGTTTCTTTCTTTCTTTCTAGTTTTGCCATTTAAAAATTGTAGTTATTTTCTTTGTAACTGTATTGTGTAAAAAAAGCAATGTAAAACAACAATAAACTTACACATTAGTGAGAAAAAAAGAAAAAAAAAAAAACGAACCAGCAAACACATTGAAAACCTGAGGCATATTGAACACACACCAAGATGCTTGTAATCAACTCAGACAGCCGTAAGTTCGAACATGGTCGAGGGCCCAGGTAAAAAAGCAAAATCAAGTATGATTGACTTTTTCCTTATCATCTTCCCTCCCTCTCTGTTCACTATTAGCACTCCACCATAGATCAAAATAGATTTGTGGAGTCCAATCAAGGGCCACTGAGGCTTCCCCTCCCAGCTATTTTCAAATGACCAGTCAGCACTAATGCACCCCATATTGTTTCTATAAGTGTGAATTGATTTATATCGCCGCAAAGCATCCCGAGACGTTGAGAGAGAGCCATTGGAACCCAATACCAATTATATATGTTTGTTTCGGGGGAAATGGCCACTCAGGACATTGGATCAATGAGGACATCAAAGGTCAGTAAAGGGCAATGCATTTCTGCTGAAAACTTAGCATACCATCAAGCTGAAAGGAGCAGCTACCCGTCACCTGATTGGTCACTGTCTGACAGCGGAGCCGTTTGATCATTTTGGCTCAGCGTGTGAAAGAGAGAGGCGAGGGAAGAGCAATTTCACCTGGTCTTGCGGCTTTGACGTGAGGCAACGGCCCAAACCTTGCAAGCTGCCTGCATGGACCACATCTGTCCTCACCCTGGTAAAAAGCTCACAGAGCGTATGAGTGTGTATGTGTGTGTGTGTGTGTGTGTGTGTGTGTGTGTGTGTGTGTGTGAACACAGTGGACGGAAGGTGCTGTGATGTGTAAGTGAGTCAGCGGCCGAGCCATCTAGACTGTAAATAAATAAACACAAGGGGAACATCACAGGTATGCCGCAGTGGCGGCAGCAGCAGCAGCAGCAGCAGCAGCACAGCATAACACAACCTCCTGTAACAGGTCACAGCCCGGGAGTGAATGGGAGGCTTTGAGGACTGACCATATCGGGCACCTAAATGGGCCGGCTGCGATAGCTTCCAACCACAAACTCTGGCTGAGCCCTTTCCTCCGACTCAAGTCACACCCACACACAGACCCCTCCACCAGCGGTGTGTGTGTCACTGCTATACCCTCGTAAAAGCTGTGACGAGGTCTGAATTCATATGCAGATCTCATCATGACACAGAGCAATTGCTTGTGGCTTTAAAGATGTGTGGCGGGGGCGACACACAACACCGTGGCCCATGAGGAGAGAATTTCCTTCTGTGAGTATTACTTTATAGATTGTTGTCTTTTTATTTTTTTCCCCCCTCCGCTCTTCAACACCAGGAGTCTCTTAGGAACATTTGAATCCATATTAATTTCCTCTCTGGCAGTTATGCGCCTGGGTATGAACTGCGCTTTTTCAC
>NC_085004.1:24733745-24916245 GCF_963854185.1 Sardina pilchardus | reverse complement strand
AGAAGACTAGCCATTTAACACTATCCATTACCATTCTGTTTGGTTCAACTGGCACAGAATAGCATACAACAGCAGAGAGAGGAAGAAAAAAGCAAAGGCGCAACAGGCTTAGTGTAGAGAGCTGACCTCATGCTGTAGACTTCTCTCTGGCAACAATTATGGCTGTCAAGGGTTATGATTGATGGCCTTTGTTTACAATGTTTAAAGAGAGAGACAGAATTCAAAACATCATTTTGAAGTACACATAAATAACCGAGGCTTAAATTGTACTCTAATCTGTAAAAAAGCATTATGCAGTTGCCTCAGAAGGTTCAATAATCAAACAACAATAACAGTTTCCATCTTTACCATGAAATTATGTCCGTTTTAAATATCCAGTCATACATCTTCGCTTGACAGCTTCCAGCCAGCTGTGACGATTACAGATGTAAATACAGTACTTATGCCTCTAGTATGTACTCGTTTAGGGAGTGGCTTTGATTGCACATCAGGAAATAGGATTAAAATGTTTCAATCGCTCAACAGGGGAACTTCCAAATGCACGCTTTTCCTGCAGCTAATATGAAAGGCATCGCTTGTTCAACGAGGATGATTTCTATGAAACATATGTTGTCTTTTTTTTGTCTTAAAACAGAGGCACACAGAATCACTAAATGAGATTTTAGTTTTAAGACAGCTTTCCTCCCCCCTTGTGTTGCACAAACATCTACAGAGTCTCTGTCTCTCTGCCTTCTGATACTTTTTAGATGTGTCTAGCCAGCATGGGAGTCAATGAGAGTCGATTGAAGCTCGTATTCCACTGAGAAGAGGAGGCGCGGAGATCAGACCGAATTCTATACTGTGCACGAGGAGAGCTTCACCCTCTCATGGGCTCCGCAAAATGGATTTTTTTTTTACCGAGTGCTGCTGTTGCAAACTTTCTTTCTCTCTCTCACTCTCTCTCTCTCTCTCTCTCTCTCTCTCTCTCTTGTTCTCATTCTCTCATTTTCTTTCTCTCTGTCCTCATCTCTCTCCCTGCCACGGCTTACGCTCCATCCTTCTGTCTGTCCTAAAAGACGCCTTTGTTCTTTTGCTTATGCCACTGCCTGCCAAGCGTACGACTGATGTGACTTTTCATTAATTATGGATGCAATTTTTTGCCCTTTGCGCAACCCTCATTTAATCAGCCCCGGTCGGACAGGACGAAGAGGGATCTTGGAGAGAGGGGACAATGTACTCCGCCTCTGCCGCGGCAGCCGCCGCGCCGTGGCTTTTTACAAATTCATAGATATCATTATTTAAGCAAACATGACATTGGGTAAATACACAGAGCCCATCTGCTTTGATAAATCACGCTGATGAACTCGTAGGTTTTTTTTTTTTTTTTTCCAGGGACGGGGAGAGAAGGGAGCGACGCGGCCACGTACTGGGTCCAAGCCACTTAGTGTGAGCAACGGCAGCCCACAAGTGCCTGGATGAGGGGAGAGGGAAGGTGCGGAGTGGGAGGGTGAGGATGTGTGTGTGTGTGTGTGTGTGTGTGTGTGTGTGTGTGTGTGCGCGCATCAGGGAAGGAGGGCAGACTGGCTGTGATCACTTCCGTCACGCTGGGTGGCTCAGAGCAGGGTTAGCCCAGGGCCCAGGAGAAGCGTGCTCCTTCTCTATCCTTCACGCTAAACCTCTCTCCTGTTTAACAAATTGCCTCGACCACAAATGCCTTGTCTGGGAGAGCTTGATCAAGCTTTGAAGTCTACGGGTCAGCTCAAGGCCAACATTTGAAGACAGGGCTGGGGCTCCATTGAGCTGATTTCATTGGCCAGCACAGTTGATGGGAGGTAGGGAAGACACTGTGGATTTAGGATTGAGCGGTACAGGCCTACAGGTAATAGATTACAGTCCGGCCACAAAGGAAGCGTGAGACAATGAGAAGAATGCTGCTGTCCTTCAAGCTAAAGTCTTCCACATATAAGGTCAGACAACTGAAAACAGCCAAAATTAGAAAAACAATTCAAGCAGCAATGTTGGAGTTCTGGTCTCCAAAACTGAGCTAAAAAGGCAAAGCACTTGCCTTGCAAAGACCATCAACCTCGTAGTTGTCAGAAATGAGAGCTCACTAGCTTGCAGACATTTTGGTATGTTGTGCTGCCAACCTTTAGTTACATCATTGAGGTGTCAGGGACCGGGACCAAAAAAAGTACATAATGAATAGCCTTTAGCCGCACAGAGGAACCACAGTCTTTCACGTGATCGTCTACCACCATAATGGATCTGAGAGGATGAACCAAAACATGTCCTGAAAAGCAATAAAAAGTCTGAAAAACTATTGCTTTCAAAATGGTTTTGGGAGAAAGAAAAACAGCCCATTTTCGAGCGCCAAAAAGAATTCTTTAACCTTCTTCATAATTTCATCCAGCCACTTAGCTAATAGCTTCCAGACCTCGCACTTGCTTGTCGTGTCACGATGAGCTATGGTGACGGCACATCTGCTGCGGCCGCACCGCTCACGTGGCCTACGGCTAATGAGGAGGAACTCTCACCTTCGCCGGTAACCACGCAACCGAGCACTTTATTTGGCAACTGGCTCTCGACGGCCATAATTAAACCCCAGGCCAAAGCCGGTGAAGGGAAAAAGACAAGGTGAAGTTGTACGGGTCAGTCAAAGTTGATGAAGGAGGGTAATCTTCATATTTGCTTCGGAATGATCTGTTGCGATAATTACGGTCCAATCATGTGATGTGTATGATGACACACTGTGAAGCTGTGACTGTGACTTATCGGTTGAGTTTCAAGATGGGAAAATGTGTTTTGAAACACTTCAGCTGTGATGACACCGAGACAGATGCAAGAGCTGAGAGAACAAGAAGAGGAGAGAGCGAGAGAGAGAGAGAGAGAGAGAGAGAGAGAGAGAGAGAGAGAGAGAGAGAGAGAGAGAGAGAGAGAGAAAGAGAGCAGTTGAAATTGAAATAAAAAAAATATTGAAAGAGAAAAAGTATCTTCAAAGTACACCATTTTACAGAGTATGAAAGGGTGACAACTTTTCAAGAATAGCTTGTCTCCCTTTCCACACTTCTTCATCACCCAGCTCCACAGCTGGATATATCAGAAGACCGAGGACGCACCGTGTCAAACCACAGGCAAGGGGAGAAGCTATCAGCAACTGTGTAACTTACTAATTAATCGAAAATAGTTCTTCTTCTTACACATATTTATTCATGTAGCTTCAGATTGGTTCCTGGGCTAGGCCAGGCATGACAGCTAGCACCATGCAATGCTACGTGACAGTGAGGATAGCATAAGAGGAAAAGAAAAAGAAAATAACAACAGCAAGAAAAAATAAGAAAACAACAACAACAGCAAGAGAGAGAGAGAGAGAGAGAGAGAGAGAGAGAGAGAGAGAGAGAGAGAGAGAGAGAGAGAAGCAGGGGAGAGATTGAGACATTCCAAAGAAACATAAGCCGTAGGCCCCCCACAGCGCATACACTACAACCCAGCTTAGTTTACCCACACCTAGCGCAGTGGAGGAGCCAGGGTCATTGATCGAGGCTGGGAGAGCTATGGAAGCAGCCATTAGGACTGGGGCAATAGAACTGTACTGGGCTATTGATTGATGGGGCAGGGGCCTGTTAATATTATTTATGGCAGTGGACTACACAGCTCTCTGGCAGAGTAAGCCCCCCATAATAAGTGGTAATTGATGGCGAGGGAGGCATAGCGTCCCCCCCCCCCCACCCTCTGACCCCGGCCCAGTGAAAGTCAGATGGATTGCCTCTAACACAGTTATGATTGATATTATCAGATTACATAACCCGTAACACAGGGCCAGCGCGGGCCTCCTCAAGTGGGCGTATTGATTTTTGATTAGGACGGCACTCAACACATCACAGAGGATGCCGGGGCCCAGCAAAATACATCCCTCAGGCTACAGGGCATTTCCCGCTGCTCTCCGCAAGGAGCTGTTGTGTTGTGTTTGCTACCGGCTGGCATAAAATTGGGCTTTCCGTATCGCAGGGACGAAGCAATGTCCGGTATCAATGACTGGTCTTAGGACTTATAAAGTCCCACAAAAGTTGGGTGTGTGAATGGGATTGTGTTTGCGGGTGACCCTTGCTATGACTAGCATTAGTAGCTAACCTCAGATGGGGTCTGGGGTTCCCTGACACACAAATTAATTTTTGTGGACGATCTTTGCGGGCTCGGGGATAACAAATCTCTTTATGAAGCACAAACTCAGGATGGAGTTTGTTTTGAAATGGACTCATCCTGTTCCATTTTTATTGTGGACTTCCCCCGCGAGTGACCCGAGCAGCTGCTGTATGTTTCTGAATAACAGACCTCCATGATGGGCACTGGTCATTAGGGTGTCATTTCCTTTTTCTTTTATCTCGGCGAAATGTGACCCGTCAATTTGACCTTGCTATCAAAACATCCTTTGTTTGAACATGGAAGCGATTCGGCATAGAATAACAGTTATCAACTGCCCCGAGCATACGCTCATCCTGTGCCGGGGGGGGTGAAGAATTATTAGAAAAATGAAAAATGAACACAGAGTCGACCTGCCCACACACACTGATTCACACAGGATATGCCGGGCCTATGAGTACACACACACACACACACATACACACACACACACACACACAGATGTCTATAGTCGTTCTGCTCTGTTCTGTCTATAGTCTCTTTGACCTTCTGGTGGAGCACATTTTTAAGACTTCTAGTGCGCACCTTTACACACATGACAGGACAGTGCCCCTTTCGGTACCTGTCCGGCGCAGGGCATCCACAATGTCTCAACTGTTGCATGACTAACTGCCCTCGCCCGCAAACCCCAGCTCCATGTGAAAAGCCCGCTCAATTACTTCAGACAGATGGGCCGCGTCCAAACGAGCTCAATGGCTTTCTGTGAGTCGGGACGTCATTTTCATTCAGGCCGCGACGTTGCGGGATGAAATCGAAATGTGTATGAAAAACATATTACGGCTTCCCCATAGACCCGCCACTGTTTGCGCGTGTACAAGGCGTTAAATACAGAAATCAGGAGTGTGGCTGTCTGTGTATGTGTGTGTGTGTGTGTGAGTGTGAGTGTGTGAGTGTGTGCGTGTGTGGTTGTGTGTGCATGTGTGGTTGTGTGTGTATATGTGTATATGAATGTGTGTGCGTGTGTGTGTGTGTGTGTGTGTGTGTGTGTGTGTGTGTGTGTGTGTACGAGGCGACGTGCAAAGCCGGTGATTAATGTCTCCCCATGACTTTTCTGACACCTACTGCCGTAATGGCTCCCCTATTTTAGAAACGCCTAATTATCATTTCATCTCGCTTCAAAATTCTGCCCCTTCCGCGCGATATACTGTTTTCTTTTTCGTCTTAGTGCAATATTTAGTCTGCACGGCAGCTGCTGCTGCTACTGCCCCGTGTGGAAAAAAAAAAAAAAGTTAGAGATGCAGAGGTAGAAAAACTCGTTATGCAGCAAACGAGATTTTTTTTTTCCTCCTCTATTAATTTGCACAGTTCAGGATGGTAATTGAATGCAAATAGCAGGAAGGTATCAGTGAGCCTGGTGTGTGACACGACCTTTGGCTGACCACCTGGGATGGAACAAGGCGCGAGTTATGCAGCGACGGAACCCTTAAGAGCCGTGAACAAGACCGCGTATTCATAACGATAATATTTCCAAATTCCAAAGAGGTAATATAAAATTGAAACAACACAAAGACGAAGGTGCCTAAAAATGGGGGCCATTCAGGGTGCAGGTCGGTGAAATTGTAGTTGCCACATCTGAGAGTGAGAGATTTGGGGGTGTTTTTTCAAGTGAAGAGGATGAATGAAATATATCACACTTAACTGTATTCATTATTAAATATCGCTCTGCAGCAGGTTTTCTAAAGTAATGAGATACACTACACTCTATTTTGACCTTAGTGGAACAGTGAAGATAATCCTCTCAATAACAGACCAGTCTGGCATCTCAGTATAATGTTACACTATCTGAAGAAAAAGTGGTTATGTGATCGTTTTGCTGAATGCTGCTCCTGCAGACATATATTTAATGCTCTTTAAATGACCATTTTAAGATGACCAAATGGGAGCAGTACATTTGTTTAATGAATGGTCAACTATTAGACCTTGCAGCACTCCCGTGTCCATCGCACCCCTACATCCGATCATTACGATCTCTCTCCATGACCTCCGAAAGCTTTATTCCTCTCTCTGCTTCATACCTGCACTGGCGATGAATTCGGACATTACAGGGGTTTGGTGCACATCATAATGGTTCACAAATCAGCCCCTATGGATTTTGTGCTAGTGCAATCGATAGCTGTTGGATGAGGGTCGTGATTTCCGGCTTTCAAATAGGCTCTGGCACTTAATTTATACCCAGGGAACCAGAGCCAAAGCCTGGTGGAATTAGTGGATCTACTAGATGAATACAGGCGGAAAACGGATTGGAACTAAAGAGAAAGGGGGGTACCAGAGAAGCTCAAATGAAGCATTTTCCCACCCTGCTCACTTGTCCCTTTCTATTTCCACCTGGGGAGAGAGATAACCATGCAAGAAGTGTCTTTTAAGTTGCATCCTGTGCTTCTAAGACACAAACTTCTCCCCACCCAGAAGGTTTTGTTACGAACAGAGCTGCCCCTGTTCCTTGTGGGGGAAAAAAGTGTGATTTTTCGTAAATGCTTGTATACAGCGAAAAGTGAAAAAAGTTATTAAAACAAACATCCCAGCTGAAGAAAAAATAAATAAATAAGTATAAAATGGGGCTGGAGAGGAGTGAGTGTTTTTCATGGGGATGGGAAGACGCCCAGGAGCAGGAGCAGGAGGCAGGAGGAGAGGCCGGCCTAAGTGCCCTCGCTCACACACCTCCGCGGCGGGCCAAGCGCCGGCGGAGGGGGAACACAGCGCTGTTCACGGCAGGACAGCCCCCGCATGATTAATGGCCTCCAATTAGAACCAGGATGGCAGATCTCATGGATTCATATGGCCCAAACCCCCCAAAGATAATCTCTCACAGGCATGCCCTGCACCAGGCCAAGCTCTCCCACAATCCACACACACACACACACACACACACACACACACACACACACACACACACACCACCCCACCATCACCCCCTTGCACCAACAACAAATAGTACCTGCCGCCTGTGGCAAGGGGCCATCCACGGTGAGCGTCCGTCCACACACACTGGAGCTCTGAGGTGCTGTCTGTGAGGGGTGGCGTGAGGAGCCTCCTCCAAGAAGTGCTCACCGGCCCGGAATGAATAACCGGTGAAAAATATGAAGCCTGTGAGGGGAAGGATGGAAAATGTTTTAATTTCCAAGCTTTTTCTTTTTTTTTTTCTTTCCCCCGCCCGTTCCCCCGGCAATAAAAAGTGGGCATTTTTTAACACAATGTTGTGCCAACTGACATGGTATACAGTATGTTAATATAACAGCAGTAACAGTGCCCACGTTTTTATGGACATTCCTGGAGCCAGAGAGAGAGAGAGAGAGAGAGAGAAAAAAAAAGGGTGCTCACTCAGTGCTAAAGAAATGTGGCAAACACTGTGTGTGCACCACTCTCTGGCATTCTCTCCCTCCAATGTGTCATTTTATGTCATTTGACTTCCTCGGCACTAAAAGCACTGGGGCTCCACAAGCACAGGGGCCTTCTGGAATCTGGCTGGTCTCGGGCATCCAAATCTGTTCATGGAGTTTTGAGCTGGCGCTGCTCGCCAAACCACTCCATTATTAAGGCTTGGAAAGCATTTCAATGAGAGAAAAGTGTGTGTGTGTGTGTGATAGAGAGACAGAGAGAGAGAGAGAGAGAGAGAGGCGGAGGGAGAGGGAGAGACAGGGAGATGGAGAAAGAGAGAGAGAGAGTGAGAGAGAGAGAGAGAAAAGGAGAAGGGGAGAGAGAGAGAGAGGAAAAGCGGGAAAAAATCTGACAACAATTAAACACAAACCGCGTTTGTACTTGGGGAAAGAGTAGCTGTTGTATTCCAAGGCCAGACAGCCTATGGGATGCCGCGGAAGTGCCATTAAAAGGAGAAAGGATGCGTGAACAGCTGTTTTCAGTGCCGGCTTACACTGCATGCCACCATTCCCTTTTGTAGTCGGGGGGTCAGGAATACCGCAGGCCTCCGGCACGCCTGCCAAGCGCCGCTCACATGGCACACACATGATCACGCAGGCAAGGCCCTGGCAGAGTGGGGGGTGGACGAGGGAGGGGCTGAAGTGGGGCAGAGGAGGGGGAGAGAAAGAGATAGGGGGATAGAGAGAGAGAAGACAGAGAGGGACAGAGAGAGAGAGAGAGAGGGCAGACAGAGAGAAAGGCAGAGAGAGTTAAAAGAGGGGGAGAGACGAGGCGAGATAGGGGGATAGAGAGAGAGAGAGAGAGACGGAGAGAGAGAGAAAGAGAGAGAGAGAGAGAGAGAGAGAGAGAGAGGGACACAGACAGAGAGAGAGAGGGCAGACAGGGAGAAAGGCAGAGAGTTAAAAGAGGGGGAGAGACAGAGATAGGGGGATAGAGAGAGAGAGAAAGAGAGTGAGAGAGAACAAGAGGGGTAGAGCGATAGCTCAGTCTCAGGTCATTACTACCCACTGGGTTGCCAGTAGTGGACACAGGAGGCCACGCGCTGCATGTGCCACGGAAGAGACATGCTTTCCTTTGTGCTTTGGTTTGTTTAACTGGGACCCAATCTGAAAGGCATACAGTTACACCGGGCTGTGGCAACTAACTGGACTGCTTCATTTTGGATTCACTTAAGCATCAAATGAGGGGGGGGGAGAAAGAGAAAGAAAATGAGAGAGAGAGAGAGAGAGATGGAGAGGAGAAAGTTCACCTTACAAACAGAAAAAGCGAGAGAAGTGATTTGCATAATCTTTTTTAGTATCCAGGCAGATGGTGTGTGTCTGACGGCTGCTGTTTTTAGGGGGAGAGGCTGCAGGAATGTGATTAAGTCTGTTTATTGGCCCCATCACTGCCACGACAGAGCAAGACCACCTGCAGCCTGGAAATCATTACGCCAGGGTCACAGGATATCTTACATGTAAACCCGGAGTCACTTTGCCTCAAATTGGGTGTAAAGATCCCATTTCCTCCCATCGACAAACTGAAACACCTGCGCTGGGATTGGACATGATGGTGCGGAGGCCCTCGCCGCGTCCATTATGATATGTTCCGCTAAAGCCATAGGTGCTATAAGTATGAGGAAGTTACTAATTGATTGTTATTCTTAAAAGTAGGCGAGGTTTAACCCTACACAGCTGGCCATATCTAGCAGTGCTCTCGCGGTTTCTCTGGTAACTGCAGAGTAATTTCAAGACTCGAGAGTCCGAATTTTGTGGTGAAGTGCCAGGTGTGCTACGCAACACACCTGAATTTGTTTTTGATCAAAACCTGATCTTGTATACAAATCATGAATGTGCATTTGAACTGATAATATACTCTTTGTGCGGCCTATTCTATTGATAAATAAATATTACACGATTGCATATATATTCGCCTTGATTGCACTATGGATTGGCCGTGCAATCTGGTCTGTCAGGTACGTCCGTGTGGCCCATTGCTCACGCTCGGCTTTTGGCGGCTCAAAAACATGCCCCTGTGGCGTTACATCCCTCACGCTTTTCAGTGGCCACAAAACCAACCTAATATGGCCCCGGGACCCAAATCTATCAGCCCCCACTGTCAAAATGATGGAACTGCATTCTGGGCGCCATATTTCACCGGGTGAAAAAGAAGAGACAAAGTGCCACGGTAATCCTGGACGTCAGGCCCAGGTGCAGCGATGCGCAGAAAGGGGATGCTCACGAGGAGGAGTCTTCTTCCTCTGGTCTCTTGTCTGTCTCGGATGGTGGGCATTTTGAGCGATGAAAGGCTGTTTGTGGTGCTCCACTCCACTAACCCACTAATCATTACTGGAGGAAGTTCAATTGTGGTTATAAGCATACAGGAATAAATCAGATTATAGGGAAATAATGATTGGAGCAAAGCAGTTTACAAGGGCATCTGTGTTCAATAAAATAACTGAATGCAGAGGGGTGGGGTTGGGTGGGTGGGTGGAGGGGGTGGACTGTGCTGCCCACAACCTCTTCCTAATATTTCCCACTGTATTCTATTCTCACAGGAGGCTTGGCGGGCAACTCTGCCTGGGATTTTTTTTCTTTTTCTTTCCAAGCAGACAGCTTGCAGGAAGACGCACTCTTCCCACAAGCAATGATGCAGCACCTGCACTCAACTCCAAGCTGGAAGGACAGTCTCTCCTATCCTTTCCAGATTAGATAGTGTCCTCTTATCGGTGCTCCATAGCACGCTGTCCAAACTCAAGGAACATGCGTATCAGTCAACAATGAACATCTGGACCTCTTCAGAGAGGGCAAAGGCAATCATCGATCTGTCAGTCAATCCTAAAGATAATCATGAACGAAACGGCGGATTATTTGAGTAGTTTTGGCTCTCAGTGATTTCATTATTATGAGGTGTAGTAGAAAAAAAAAGACTCCTTTTCCCAAGACCTTGTGAATATATTCTAGTAGACAGAAGTTTAAACTCTCGTTTAATTGAAGATTTAACTTTAAATGTTGTATATCATGATTGTCACCTTGGATCAAGTTAGAAAGCTCAAAGATATTGACTACAACTCAGACGAAAGGAGAGACCAGAGAGCGACATACAATAAAGAAGAGAGAGAGAAAGAGAGTGTGAGAGTAAGAGAGAAAGAGAAAGAGGGAGTTTGGCCAGTTGGGAGAAAACTGAGGCGCATACAATTACCGCTTAGCAGAATCTTGAGCACTGCTAGCTGCTGCCAGGCCTAATTACCCAGACTGCCAGACAGGTGTATTAGACCCTAATTGAACGCTCAACACTCTGTGCCATAATGAAATTATACATGCAGTCCAAGACTGACATTATTCAAACCTCAACTTCTGTCAGCTTGGGCCCTGGAACAAGGAGCGGTGCAGACGTCATCATTACAGACCTAAACACACACACACACACACACACACACACGCACCCGCACACACACACACACACACACACTCTCACTCACTCACGCACACAGGCTACACACACTACCACACATATACACGTGTGCACACTCACTCACACAAGCGCGCGCACAGCCGCACACACACACACACACACACACACACACACACACACACACACACACACACACACACACACTTCCAGACACAAATAAGGCAGATGAGCACGGTGTGTGTGCCTTGTGAGTGATTGATCTGCCTCTGCAGCGTGAACAGAGCCACACACGGCTCCAGCAGCTCTGGAATGTCTGATAAAATGATATTAATTCGGCACATTAATGAGATTAATGAATTTGAAAGGCACGCTGCCAAAAGAAGTGCGTTCTCCCTTTTGTCTGGCCCTGAAATAATAACACAAAGGCAATTACAGCGCATCCATCAATCCGCCGCTAGGACAGACTAATTATCTCAACATTTCTGAAATCCTCTCACTTTTTGGCGACGCTCATTTGTATCCGGTGATATGTTATTTTTTTCATTAATGGAGGACTCCATTACGGCGGGCTCGGGTGGAATTTTACAGTGGTCCTCGGAATGCCTCCCAAGCAGTGACAGAGTGCCCAGGTGCCAGAGATTGAGAGATCACAGAAGTGGGATGATGGATGGTGATGTCACCTGGTAAAAAATGGGCGTGGACCCAGCCCCGGCACTCTGCTGTGAACCCCATTATTGGTTAAGTTGTGACGGCAAACAAAAAAGAAAAAGGGCTTTCAAGCACTCAGGCTGCTCTATGAATTTTAACCTCCACTACTGCGATTCGTGCCTTTATGCTTGGAGCTTTTGATTACTGTATGTTTGAAGCCATTCCTTCAGACTTAGCACAAGCAGAAGTGGATATTTAGTACTACCTTGATGAAGCGGAAAATATATATATTTTTTTTGTCAAAGTTTCATTTTTTACAACAGAGAAGATTGATCTCTGGATATCCATGCCTAATGGACTCTGCTGCCTCAACTGCCCTCTGAGCCCTCTTAGTCCTTTGCCCCCCAGTGCCACCCAGCCATGAAGCTGAGCAAACACTCACCGAGCAGCTCACAGTTTCCCTCAAACAAACACAGTAATGACACGCACACTAAAACTACATCTCCACAACAATAACAGTCAAGCGAGCGGGGGCTTTCTATTGGTCCGCGTTGACTTCCATCCACGGCTAATTGTGAACTGAACACAGAGGTGCTTCCTGGTTTTCCCTCACTAATGGCAGGCTATTGGGAGGGAGTCGGGGGTGAGTTTGAGGGAGGGAGGTGGTGGGCAGTCAGTTCAGTACTCATGTAATATCCCTCAGCTGTCCAAACACTATGAACCACTCCTCCCGCACCTCCCCCTACCTCCCTCCCCCCGCCCTCTTGCTCCTCCACTGCTCCTTAATGGCAGCATCCAGCTCTCATCAATGCCTGTCATAAAATTGAGTCTCCCGTCCTCTGACGATGGCTTGTGGTCGCCCCTTACCACCACAACAGCACTGGATTTAATAGAGCCTAACCAGAGGATGAGTGACACAGTGAATTAACATGTTTTTATCAGTGCAGACTCTCCCAGAAAAACTAGACGTGGTGGTAGAGGTTGATAATAATGGAGATATGCATTCTCTCACAATATTATTCCGACATTTATCAACACCGATGGCCAATTTGAGGCTCTCCGCATTCCCACTGCGACCGAGAGTGGATAAAAAATAAACATTTTAAAAACCATTGAGACATCGAGTTGGCTACATATTGTTTGACAGACAGTGTTATGATGTGTATTGAGTTTCAATCGTGGGTTGTCTCCAGGGCACCGCCATCCTGTCTGATAAACACTCCAAAGAGGATTCCAGCTCTCCATTAAAGGCTGAGGGAGTTGACGGGCCGAACGTTCAGCAAGGCCCATAGTTTATGACGGCCCGACGGACCAGAGAGAGGTTAAGGGTAATATGTTGAGTGGCTTCAACTTTAATTTCAATAAACTCATTAAAATCACGGAGACATGGTCTGCCATTTCACGTGTGCTCCGCGTCTCCAGAACCTCGCAAACGGCCGAAGACGTCCTCATAAAAGACCATTACTTTTCATAAACATCATCAAAGTAATTTATAGCGCATAGTTGCAGGTCCCACACACGAAAGTAACTTTTTTTTATTCCCTTTTATTTTTGGTCCCAAGCCATATGGAGGCCATGTTCAGTTAAACAAATGCTGGAGGCCGTTAAATTGAGACATAAAAATAAGTACTCTGGTGCAGTGCGATACTTGTGTGAAGACACTCAGCATCAGGGGCCTTCCTTGAAATGTAAGCTGAGCCTTCAACTTTCTTTTTGGGTCTGGCTTCAGTCAAGTACAACATTATATGAGACCCTCCAAGTGTCTACAGTAGTGTCCAAAGTCAACACACAATGCGGGACAATCTGAGCTCTGAAAAAGGTGGACGATAAGTCTATTTTTGGACATGCAAAAATTAGTTTCCTTCAAGATGGGCTGTCGAGATTAGGACACATTCCCCCTTCACAATTAAAATCTTGAACGAGTGATGAGATGAGTGAATGAGTGAATGGGTGAATGAGTGAGTGAGTGAGTGAGTGAGTGAGTGAGTGAGTGAGTGAGTGAGTGAGTGAGTGAATGAATGAGTGAATGAGTGAGTGAATGAGTGAATGAGTGAATGAGTGAGTGAGTGAGTGAATGAGTGAATGAGTGAGTGAATGAGTGAGTGAGTGCTCTCAGGGCCAACCGTGGCCTTCCATTCAGTTCTTTATGAGCAACTGCTCCTACCCTTTCACCACAGGATATGATGTGCAGCTAGACCCACGAGGGACGACCCCTGCCGTTCAGGGCCAAAGAGCCTCTGTCACTTGACTGACACACATGAAAAGACCTCTCAACCGCAATATATGCACGTGCAAATCACCACACACACACACACACACACACACACACACACACACACACACACACACACACACACACACACAAAAAAACACACACACACACACACACACACACACACACACACACACACACTCACACACAGATACACTGATGAAGGCACAAACACAAATGCGCTCTCTCTCTCACACACACTCTCTCTCTCTCTCTCTCTCTCTCACACACACACACACACATACATCTTTCACAAATCCAATTACCACATGTCATGATAATGGAAGAGCTCTGTGGCTCAGTGTCCATTTCCACAAAGTCATCATTATGAGGAGGGGCAGGGGGAGCTCATAAACAAAGGCATAAACAAATATGCGCTCATCACACACACAATGGCCATCATCTCTAATGATCCCCCACACACTCACTCACTCGCTAACATACACACACACACACACACACACACACACACACACACACACACACACACACACACACACACACACATAATCAGACACTATCAACACTATGATTAGGTCAGTTTACTTTTTTTTTATCCTGAGAAGATTTTTTTTCATACACTTTGATCAAAGATACTATTTTTGATAGTATCTTTGATCTTTGATTTTTGACATTTACCACAGAATGTCCTGTGCTTGAATATTTGAATGGCCTTTTAACATTTAATTAACACATTTCATCATACACTAAATCATAGCGAGAGTAAAACATGCTTGATGCCAAATGTGACACAATACACAAACGGAGCACTACATCAAACGAGTGGTTGAGTTTTTGATCTGTGAGTGAGGCATGTCCGCTGGGGTCCCTGCACCGTAGATCTCCCTCAGTCTCGGGATCATATTGAAAGTAAAGGCCTTCATCCTGGGGTTAGCTCCCCCCCCCCCCCCCCCCCATCTTCAATATAATAAAGATGTGCACGCCAGCAAACTGGCTAGTGCAGAGAGCCTCTCCGCTGAGCTACCCTTCCCCGCCGCTGATACATCGCCCAGCCGCGCCAATCCATCTGGTTTGGGGCGCTTTCACTCCCTGACTGCTCTCAGAAGATATCTAAATGGATTGTACAATAATCTGTCGTGCCCCGCAACCATAGAGAGAATAATTATTTTGTGTTCAAGCATCTCTGACAGGAAAAATTAGTAACCATCACAGGAAAAGCAGGTGTTTTTCTTTCTCCTGGTTTCCCCCCCTCCTCCTCCACCCCTCCTTTAAGTGCCTGTAGCAGAAATGGTTGTGTACAAGGCTAGTATTGATTCTGAAACCATTTGACAAAGGATAAATAAGATGGGAGAGAAGGGAGGCTTTAGCCATAAGGTTTTTGATCAATCAATGTGTCACAGCTGGAACTAAATTCAATTCTTATTTATCAAAATAGCCTGCTTGGCTCACACGCCACGCAAGGGTGGCCTATAGGATTCTCTAAGTGCTGTGCTCTGATTTTTTTAGCTGGCTAAAGCATTGCAATAGCCTGCAGATACAAGGAATGTTAATATCAATACTTACCATGTAAGGAAGTTACACACTTGTGTGAGATGAGCTAGATAAAGACTTTCTGTGTTATCACTCATCATTATGGACAGGCATCATTACAGCGAGCAGCATTTAAGCTATAGCACAATGTCATCTCTAATGATCACACTGTCTGTGTGCAAACAAGAGGGGGCAAAGGTCAGGATCAACCTGCAATTCTGAACAATATGCCCTGATGAACTGGGGGGCGGGGGAGGGGACACACACACACACACACACACAGGTCTGTTGTTCAGACCAAACGCCTCTGTTTGCTTGATGAGCAAATCAATTTTTCACCAATCAACGAAAGATCCCAGAAAACAAGGAGCGGAGAGATGGGGCCAGAACTAAATAAAGCCAGGGCCTAAAACACATTCATCATTGTGTTATTACACACGTACGGCACCTCCTCTCTTAACTGCTATTGATCACAGGAAGGAATCATGCCACGGGATGCAATCTTCAAACCCAGCGTGCAGAATTTATTCGATAAAGGGAAATGTGCAATCAGTGGGAGTATGATCCAAAACACCTCACAAAGAAAAAAAAAATTCTCTGTACTCTGAGAAAGTACAAAGGGCCCTGTGTTAAAGGCATAACTACAGTAGAAACCATCAACATGCTTGATTTTTTGACATTTGACAACATATTTCCTTCTAAAATGATTTCATGTTTTAAAAAGCACTCTCACAAAATGACAAAGATAGTTGTTTTTCCGAAACAAATGTTTACATTACCCAGTGTTCAATTTACACTTGACTTGCACGTTAGTATTGTTTTCTTTTTTTCTCTCAGAGAGACACTTCAGAGAGAATGCAGGGATTAAAAAGATATTTAAGATGAATTGAACACTCAGTGCGAAGATTCATCATGGAAATTGATTTCACTCGAATCTGCCTCAAGCTACTTGGATGTAAAAAATGGATCTGGAGACGTATTTCTGCGAAAACCCAGGGAATGAAAGATGCTGGTGACACTTCTTGCTTGAGCGGAGGCAAATTATGAATGAAACGCCACAGCGAAATGTAAAAATGTAATCAATCTGAAACGCTTATGACAATTAACACCGTGGGAATGAGTCAAGGACTCAAGTGTTTTGACAGCTTTGATTTGGATTAAACTTGGTACTAATGGGATCATTTTTCTTGCAAAAAGGTACTCTTCTAAAGCAGGGTAATCAATTATTATGAATTATGCATGCATTGAATTAAGGTCTAATGTCATTAATATGTCTCATTAGTTTGCACTGAGTGAAAGCTACCCGTTCCCTCCCCCACTACACCACCCCCGTCCTATTTCATTTACCAAAAAAGGGGAGAATAAAGGACCATAGAAAAAAAAAAAAAAACAGCATTTGCATTGAGCAGAGATGCCTTTGTATCAATGTCAGATGAAGTGTTTGCTGTGGTTATGTGCTGCCAGGGAGGATGTGTGTGCGCACGTGTGTGTGCGTGTGTGTGTGTGTGTGTGTGTGTGTGTGTGTGAAGGGGAGAGGCCTTTATTCATTTCAAATATTTCCAGTGTGTGATGCATTAGTGTCAGGATGCGCCGGGCCCATCGCTCACGCGGCCGCGGGCTCCCGACAGCCTGGCGGATGTGTAAATACAAAGGAAAACACTTAACTATGACATCATTTGTGCCGCCTTATTAATCTGCCTTTTTAAGGGCCCGAGCGGGCCTGGCTTCCTCCCGCCTGCCGTCCCCTCGCAGGGACGCTGCGGCGCTGCCTTCTCCAAAAAACAGATCCATTAGGGAGATGGATGAGCGGCTGAGAGGGGCCGCTGTGTATGTGTGTTAGGTGTGCCTGCGAGAGTGTAGGTGTGCATGGGAGTATGAGAGTATGAGGATGTGTGTATACATACATACATACATACATACATACATACATACATACACATACAGTATGTGTACTGTATATGTGTGTGTGTGACTGTGTGTGTGTCTGTGTGTGTGTGTGTAGGTGTGCCTGCAAGAGTGTACTGTAGGTGTGCATGGGAGTATGAGAGTATGAGGATGTGTGTATACATACATACATAATGTACACATATACATACATACATACATATACATACATATACATATGTGTACTGTATATGTGTGTGTGTGTGTGTGTGTGTGTGTGTGTGTGTGTGTGTACATGCGCTGGTGCCGGCGTGGTACTGGTGCCAGGGGGGTGGTGCCTTGGGTGAGCCGAGATGGTCGACTGGTTTTAAAACAAAAGATACTGTGCAGCACTGCTGATTGGGTGGGTTATGGCTTCTAGACACACGCACAATAGGAGCTGTTGTTTGAGCTTGTTGTTTGATGCTGCTGCTCGCTGACTAATGACCACCACTGCTAGTAAAGCCACATATCTCACAGCCTGATTAGCCCGCCGTCGCCCAGCACAGATCTGACCGGGAGGTCTGCGGAATATGGAAATAGATTAAATAGCATTTTCAGACAGCAAGTCTTTGCGGTGCATATAACATGTGGGCCCGGATCTACAAGGCCTGGTGGTGTGAGGCTTAAGAAGTCTGTGATTCACACTGCAGCCTCCTAAACATCAAACCGAAAACTATTCAAACAATAACGTTACCACAGTCCATCATCAGTTCCACCATGTAAGAAACGAGTGTGGCTAGTCTGGCTACCGAGGGGTCCTTCTGGACTACGTCCAGTGCTCTGTCCATCTGAGACACAGTAGGCTAATGGGGATGGAGATGGTGGGGGCGTTGAGGGGTGGTGACACAGTGACACGGGTCTGCTGCTTATTCCACCGTGAGCCGGAGGCTGTTATTCCCAGTCATGTCCCACATGTCCACGGCACGCCGACGGCCGAACCTTTTCTTTATTCCGGGCACACTCCTCGCGGCTCGGAAACATCAACTAAGCATGAACATAATGCATAAAACACCCATGCTACTCAAGGCCTCCAGATTCAGACATACGCCACGTTATGCGCTCCTGGGCCATTTAGTCTATTTAGTCATATCCACGAGTTGCAATGACCCTACCTATCCATATAAATAGCCCTCTAACGCATAACACAGCTTTTCCACATCGTGAAAAATAGAATAACAACTCATTATGGGTGACAATGCATACATTGCTGTGGCAACATAATTACACTTGTGGTTTATTAGATATTGATGCATGCTGTGATACAACAAAGTCTCATTTGCCATCTGAAGAACACACACATATTCATTGTCATTCCACACACAGCCTCAGAAAGCAAAGACCATTATAAAACATGTGAAACGATCCTTCTTCTTTTAGATGCTGCGCTTTTCCACTGAACCTCAGTATCAGATAGAGGATAGTCATGCAGCTTTTACAAGACACCATGGCTCCTCTTCAGAGAGGCACCCCTGCAACCTTAGCCTCTCTCGCCTAGCTGAATTCAATACAGGTCCACTTCAATTAATTAGACCTAAATAAATAATGTGCTAGGAACCTATTTAGGAGTTTTATTCTCAAGACATAAAAGCCATTAATTATCACACTCAAAGTGAATGAGGGAGATAAGAGGAGTAAGTGCAAGTTGAATCGAGGAAAGCACGAGACGACAATGAGAAAACACCTTGAATATAAAGTCTATCGAAACTCCGCGCTGGGCAACAACTAATGCAAAAATCACCAACGCGAACCGCGTCTTGGGCCGATGTTCGAAATCAATGTGAATATTGTAGCTGAATGGAGCAATGAAAACAAATGGCGATGCGGGGTCACCGAATCGCTCTTACTTGTTTGTGAGTGGCCAGGGAGACAGGTGAAGTTTGCCCTTATTACCAATGTCAGGGATTCGATTAAGCAAGAGGAAAGCAAATGATCCCAATGAACTAATGATTAATCCGGCAGGTCTATTTACTAATGTACCAGAATGCATTAGAGGCATAAGTTAATGGGGACAGGACATCAATTCAAATACAAATGAACCACATTTGCATTGGACGCTTATTGACTGGTGTAACAAAACGAATTACAAAAGGTAATCTACTTATGAACCTTAGAGAGGGATGAAACATGATTTCCAACATATCTGTGATTTGACTTGGCTTGATTGTTGCCCTCAAAAAATTACCTGGCAGCTCCAGTGCACATTATCTAGTAAACGGGGCTTTCAAATGGACACAGAAATTGAGTGTCAGCATACTGAGTGTTACAGTCATATCGTCATGCAGACAACACGGCTATACTTTACTTAAATGGGTCAATAATGCAGTGCAAGACCGTAAAGATTTATAACATCCTCGTAGTTCAACAGTCAAAGTGTCTGGCATAAGCCTTATTAATCTTACAGAACTATTCATACAATTTACTGTCACAGTGTCATCTAATGTATCATAACAAACTATAATTAACTTTTTTCAATTAAAACAAGATGTTTACATTGTCTAATAAATATAAGGTAAATGGTAAAAGGTAAGTCATCATGGCTTCCAAATGTCACCACAGAAACTGCAAGCAGCCTCGATGCAAATCTCCAACCGATCACCTGATCATGTAGGGCATTCCTAAACATGTGAGCTATCGGTTTCAAACCACACGCTCACTTTGAAGATTGCAAATGACAAGTGACAGAGATCGCCCGGCAAAAAACCTGTCTCGCTTTGTTCATCTTCGGCGGTCATTAAAAATGCAGCTCTCCTCTTGCCTTGCCAAGCCTGGGCACTATCAGCGACACCATCCACTTCTTCCCCCCCAGTTCATTACCTTGTATGACATGGAGCGCATGGGCAGAGATCGGCGTAACACATTCCCCGCACGTATTGGTCATGATTAATGCGTATTAAGGCCGTGTCATACCTGTGCGCTGGGCCGCAGCTGCGCGAGTCGGAGTCGGGCGCCTTAAGTGGCGGCGTTCCCACACTATGTGAAGGCCGCTGTCATTACTGCTGTCAGACAGGCCAGGCTCCTGGGGTGACAGCGGCGTGACTTGCCCCTCCTGAGATACCTTCCCCCCACACTCTTCCAGCCGCCACCACCACCACCACCACCACCACCACCACCACCAACACCAACACCTCCATGCTCCCACACCTCCAACACCACCACCGCCCTCGGGAGAGATGCCTTAAAACGCTGCCGCTCGGTGGATGAAAGCTGGGGCCCTAATCCTCGCTTTGTTCTGGTACACAGATGAACATGAAAGCCCACTTCTGTGGATTGCTTCCCTCTGGGCCCTTCGGGCACACCGGAGGACCAGGAGCACCAGTCTTATCAATAATGCTGTGCTCTTAACTGTGGGCTTAAATCGGGGGAAATATTCCACAATTTGACAGGAATCTATCCACCCATCCTTCCCTGGTCCCTATGGTAATGATGCTTTTGCTAGCTGCTCTAATACCATCTAGTAAGTGATTTTTTTTTGGAGAGAGAGAGGAGGGGTGGTGAGGAGGGGGGAAAAAAGAGAAAGCAATGCTTCTATTTGATGTTTCGATTGGGGATTGATCTCGGAGGAAAAGGCTTGCATTCTGAAAGTGGGATTATTGGCTTCGCCGGCTCTCCTCAGATGTCAAAGATCTTTGAACAGTCTTGTAAAGTGTGCTACTTCCAGGCTGCCAGTGAACTGCTTATGAACTCATCAAAAGAGGACCTGTCTCCATATTAATGAAGTTCCCTTCCTCAAAACAGAACCTGCTTCCCACACACCAATGCTAGAGAACCCCTTTGGCTTTCCTAGAAAAAAAAGAGGGGGGAAAAATGCACTTGCCTCTTTTCTCACCTGCACTGGAATTATGACAGACAAAGCAAAGTTATCAGACCAGAGTTTATCTAACCTATTTCTGAAGAGTTTTCAGCATTGTGTATTTAATCGAAGAAATTGTATTCACTTGAATATAATATATATAATATAATACATGTACTCAAGTAAACCAGCAATTAAAGTAAAAACACAAGAACCAACAGAGTCTTTTCTTAAGTAGGCCTAACACTATCTAACTAATAACTGTAATCACCTGACTGACTATGAAAAGCACAAGTGTTTTGTACTTATGGCTGGTGTGATGGGAAGCATCCCTCTGTGTGTACTACTATTCCAGGAAGCCAGACAATGAGGCTTTCAAGGGAACTGTCCTAAAAGGGTACATCCTTAGGAGAGCATCATCGCATTGCACAGACCTTTCCTTAGAGGACAGTGAGAGTAATGTTACACGCAAAGCCCTAAACCTGTTCGGCAAAACTGCCCCAAGTCAACAGATACTACGTGCCACCTGGCCCGTACCCTGCAAAATTAACTCCCCCCCACCGCCTTGTCTCGCTAGTGTGCAAGAAAATTCAGCATAAGCAGGAAGTAAGACATCTGCTTTCAGACGAAAGTGTTCCACGTTTTCTGTGAGGCGGGAGGGGAGAGGAGGGAAAGGGTGCTGCACAGTGAAAGGGGGGTGAGGGGGGGGGGGGGGTGTTGAAGGGTGTTTTTGGGGGGTGGGGGTTCGGAGTGGGGGGGTTAGGGGTGGTGGCGGTGATGTGTTCCTGGAGGTTGCAGGGTGTTGCTGGTGCTGAGCTGTGATGGTGCCAGTCACAGAGAGCGAGGGACATGGCTGAACTGTAATTGATAATGTAAAGGCAGATGGAAGTCTCCAGGGAGACAGAAAGAATGCAAGCAGATGGTCCAATTGCTGCTTATTTATGTGGCAAAGAACCCCCCCCCCCCCCCCCCCCCCCTCAGCCAATGTTTCCCCTTAGCCAAAGCTCGTCCTATGATGGATCATTATAGCAGGCTGTGCATAAACACCAATATGTTTTAAAATCTGGATGGCAAAACTAAACAACAAAAGCCAACAAAGGAGTGCAATGTTTCAAAAGCCCCCGTCAACGTGTCTACTCAGCTGTCATGCTAACATGACAAATCTAATTAGGACGTGCCGTTCAAGGCAACCGACAGCAAACAGAGATGCACTCAGTAGATCTCGCTATTGCAGCAAGTTACATAGACAAAGAATATATAAATAAATAACAAATGTATTTGTACACAAAGTGAATGTAGAAAAAGGACTGGAGTGGTAGTAGCGGTACTGCAGGGAACTCTGAACTGAAGAAGATTTTGGTCTGTGAAAACCTGACACTCGCAGACTCATTTTAAGAAGCAGAGATCACATAATGTGTTGGTCTTGGGAGCTAAGATAACCAGATAGTCAGTTATATTCAGATAAGATATTTTTGTAACATTTGACTGAATATGTTTGTATTGCAAAAAACATTAATACAATTGTGCTTCTTCAAACCTCAGTGCCTGCTTTGATGCTCATAGAGAATGTAGACCATCTCTTCAATAGACACACAATGCACACACAGACACACACACACAATGCACACACACACACCCACACACACAAATATGTGCAAACACACTAACATACAGGAGTAAACCAGCCCCAACACACACACACACACACACACACACACACACACACACACACACACAAAGGTTGTGGGTGAGAGTGGTTAGTGGTCAGCTTGGCCTAATGACCTGAACTTCCTCACGAGGTTAGTGCTGTCAGTATGGACACTGACAGATTGGTTAATATGGCGCTCTCATCTCACTGGCCCAGACCTCTGGGTTAACTCTATTAATGCCCTGCCGCCCTGCTGTCATATTTACTGGCCCACTGTCTGCTCCACGGCACACAGCAATAGGCATCCTAATGCAACCACACCACCGCGGCGGACACCATTCATTGCTGAGAAATTACGAGGGAATTCCACCCTCCCCTTCTCATAGAGAACACACTTCGATACTAACTTGGTTTTGAAAAGGATTATGGCTTTAAGCTACAAGGGTAGCAATAGCTTTTTTTTTGCTCGAGTTCATTTATCTTTGGACATGACAACAATGGGATGTCTGTTGAAAAAAAATAGGACTTTTTTTTCATAGTCTTGACTTGTCTCATAGTTTCCCTTTAAACCTCTTCAGTAGTCTTACAGTACAGTAATCAAGTGATTTATTTATTTAAGACAACGTTTATAAACAGCTATATCACTTAAATAATGAATTGTAAATATGATTATATGGAAAATAAAGCACAATTAAATATACATTTAGCATTCTATTCTCCCCTTCACCCATTAATTATTCATTAACCAGTCCTTTGCAAAATAAATAAATAAAATAAACTAATCTAATAAAGGTTAATCTGCAGGAATATAAATTACAGTAACGAAAACTTCTGTGTCCCCTCCCTTGAAATGAGCTGGCATCTCCTCCTCAACCTCTATGCTCAACATTCCTTAGCGGCACTAGGCAATTATTAATATTTGCTTTTCATCCTAGCAAGCGGCGGCAGTGCGAAGGAGTGTGTGTGTCTTTCTATGTATGTACTGTATGTGTGTGTGTGTGTGTGTGTGTGTGTGTGTGTGTGTGTGTGTGTGTGTGTGTGTGTGTGTGTGTGTGTGTGTGTGTGTGTGTGTGTCAAAGTAACTAATATGACCCGGGGACAGGATATTACTGCACAAAGTGCTTAGGACACACACACACACACACATGGCACACTATACTGTAAGTGTGTGTGACAGCACCTCCAGTGTTGAATCCACCCGGAAAACCACAGAGGAGCTCCTGACACAACAGTAGATCACTACTCTCAAGAGGTACGGGTACGGCTTCACCCTCACACCACAAAACACGACACTACACACAACAACTGTTTCAATTGTGTGCCTTTGTAAGCTGTGAAAACGACAAACACAGTCACACGATTTGTTTCATTTTTGATTGTCATTCATTCGCAGTTTTGATAGGTGAAAATTCAATTCTAAGGGGAAAAAGAAACAATTAACTGGGACCCGTACTGAACATCTCTGGCGCTGTAGCATGCCACTGAGCATGCTTCAGTAAAAATAGCAATGTCTCTGAGCCTTAAAGACTGTTACTAATAGGGCCAAGTAGAAATCTTGTGAAACATCACAGCAAAGCTAATCTAAGGTACTGTCACTTCAGCAAAAGAAAACGCTCCATTCCCTGCCAGTCCCTTTAAGTAGCTAAGGGGAGAGGAAAGCAGAGACACAGACCAAAGACAGACTTACTGTAAGATTTAGCTACTGTACACTCCAACATGTCTGTGTTCACACTACACAGAGGTGAATGTGTGTATTTGTGTGTCCAAAGTTGAATATTTTTATCGTTGAAATGCAGAGACATCTCTCAGCTCACAATCACAATTTAATTACTCAATAATATAGTATAAAATAATATCTCTATTTTATATGAACCTATAGCAAAGATTGTTGCTTCTTATGGGTCTATCAGTTATTAGCGAGTCTGCACTATAGGTCAATTTGGATAAAAGCATCTACTAAATAACACAAATACATATTCTTTCAAGTTACGTTTTTTTTTTCGTTGATCCAGTTCTTCAGAACATAGTCAACATGCACAAAGCATTTGGTACTACATGAACAACTCCAATTCTGTGTCAGTTGGGAGTATACTGAAGGCTTAACATTCAAAATGTTCAAGGCATGATATAATTATATAAGTACATGCATACATCACTGAGATAACTTAGTATTATGATAGAAGGTAATCAAATAAGATTTTACTGGTCGGTATGCTTATCTGTATGTGTAATCAGATTAACTTACAAGATTTCAGCTTTATGGTTGATAATTACTTAATCTAATCAGTCATACAGTGGCGAGTTCACAATTAATTTAATTTGGCCATCTCTGAGAGGGTTCAATAAGTCCAGACATATGTATGGAACATATGGCACTCAATTAATATGTTTTGAGCAGAGTTAACAGTCCTTAACTCTTCTCAGAGGTGCTTAATGTCAAGCACTTCTACGGAGACTAGTTACAGTTGCCACAACAGAACAGTCATAAACTGTGACAGACAGACAGACAGAATCTGCATAATATCCTTTCAGTGTCTAATTAGTAGACGAGTTGTCTAATCTCCATAGCAGTGACTTAAATAAGGCGACGCAGCGGGCTGTGCTGTGATGTGGTGTGGTGTGATGTGACTCTCCAGACGTACTACTGTACCACAAAGTGGACTGAAGTGGCCACTGGCCTGAGCAGGGGCAGATCATGTTTCTGACTGATTCAGTAGAGTGCTCTTCCCTCCTCACTTCAAAGTCCTGTGTCTGATTCGGCCCAAACGGTGTCAGTGCCTGCACTCAATTTTGGCAATAATTTGCTTTGAGAGAAAGGGGTCTGGAAACAATTTGTGATAGCTTTGCCAAGATTTTTCTTTCTTTTTTGTGGAAATGCTTGTTTCGTTTTTGACGTGCAAAGAAAGTTATTGTAACTATTGACCTTTCCAGAGATTGAATGGCATTTCCAGCCATTCTGGGTGCCACCGTTGTTCTCCAAACGGAACTTTTTAATCCAGTACGTCAGTGTTGTTTCAGGCCTGATCTCCTGTGAGCAGTTTCAGCTATTACTGACTGCCCTAGAGTTAGCAGTGTAGCACAGCAGGGGGAAACATTTCCAATTTCTACCTTATAAATATAGACAAGGCAAATAATACACCTAGTGGGTTACCAGAAATTTTTTTATTAACATCCAGCTATGGCACACACAAAATAAAAAAAGAACTTAACAACTTTTAAATGTATGAAAACCCTATATAATAATAATAATAATAATCTTTATTTATATAGCGCTTTTCTAAACATAGTTTCAAAGTGCTTATAGGTGTGTGATGATATATTGCCACATACAGTACATGTAAAAGCTTTATAGAAGTATGCATTTATAAAGAAAAAGAGCGTTTCATGTTCTGTCCACAGCACTTCTACACTTGAGGACGCCTGCTACTTGAGTGCTATTCTCATAACTTAAAACACCACTGCTCCCTTGTGGCATACGCCAGCACTGCACCAAGAAGAAAACAGGCGTTAAAACTGTATCTGCTATGTAAAAGCTGGATCTGAAGAAAAGAGAAGAAAACTACTGAGCCTTAAGAGGTTTCAAAGGAAAAAGATATGTATAGTGCAATAACAAACAAATTCCAATGAATCTACAAAGCCAAATACTTCTTGAGAAAGAATTATTATTATTATTATTATTATTATTATTATATTACTATTATTGTTTTTCTTGTTTTTGTACACTTTTCTTTTTTTTGTCCTTTGTACCCTTTCAACTTTGCCTTTTATTTTGTTTTGTTTTGCTCTTTTCTTCTCTGGAATGCAGACCCTGAGAGGAAGTGACTTACAGTACAGTGACGGCACAGTGAGCACAGTAAGCAAGCCAAGCGTCACCACTGTCTGTGTCCAACAACAGCTTTCATTAGCCAACAGTGGGCCACAGCACGCACACACACGGGCACACCCGCAGACACACACACACACACACACACACACAGACAGACATACTGTACAGCCCCTCATCACTGACCCGTCAGTCCTCCTCACCCACTGTCCATCACTGAAGAGGTGCCTGCTACCTCTCACCACCACTTCAGTCGGACCACCGAGTCCTAATTTGGGAGAAGCGTCCCACTGGTACAGGATACCCGGTCTCTGGGGCTTCCTGGCCACCCACTCCTGCATCGTGTCAGTACAAATGATGCCTTCTTTTACCACCTCGTCGAAGGACGCTTCCTTAACTTCCTTCCTTTTTTATCCTTGTTTTAACAATTCATTTGCATCAATGCAAATCAAACAGCATCTCATTTCACAACACTGTTTTTATTAACAGTTTAGAAAATTGTTGCTTCTAAATAAAAAAATGATGAATGCTGCTGAATAAACAAGTTTTTTTCCTTAGTTTGTTTTTCTTTAAATAAAAAATAAATAAATAAAACTCTTGCCACAAAGCTGAGAAAGCCTGCAACCTTCTCCTTAGCCACACTCACCTTCCCGCCCTGGCCTTCTCTGCAGTCCCCCTCACCCAACTCTAGCCATCCCAACCCCCATCCCCACCCCCCAAGCAATCAGGTGAATCCCACATTAACTCCCAGGAAATGGCTCATTAATATTTTACTTGCTACCAGCCCTGTTTGCGCTATATATCAATGCCGGGCCGCTCCTTTCAAACCCATACATTAGAACTATTTTCAAAATACTTCATTGTCAGCCCATGGCAGTCTCATTACTTATTAAGATAAGAGGAAAGATGTGCAGGAGCAGTTGGTGGCTCAGCTTGCTTTAAAAGCTGCCCTCCTCCTCCTCCTCCTCATCCTCCTCCTCCCCCTCTACCCACCTCCTTCTCACCCACCTCCTCCTCCCTTTTCTCTCCACTCGACTCTTTTCAAAGCGAAAGACTGTCACACAACCTTAAAGGAGTTCCTGCTCGAGGAAGAGAAAAGAGGAGGATGACTACTACTCTTTAGTTAAAGAGGAAAACAAAACATGGCTGTCGCGAGGTGTAATGTGTATTAGAGTAAGTGCTCCGGCTCGGTACTTTCAGACTACTTTAAAGAGTTCAGACGCTGGAATCAGCCACACCGACCCCAATTTGTCAGTGCAAAAAGTGGCAGCGGGCACTACATATCCATGTGGCCATCCTAGAGCTGCTCTTGTTTTATAACAATACGTTCTGAACAAAGAATGCTGAGGTCATGGATTTTTTTTAAACTTCTGTCCATATTATATATAATAGGCTGGCTTGCAGGCATGGGATTAAACTGTCAGATCCATTTGCCTCCATCTAACTGAAGATAGATAACAATCGCCAGATCAGTCAGGAAGCCCATACCATTCAAAACCTTACTCTGCACAAACACACACACACACACACACACACAG
Source organism: Sardina pilchardus (assembly GCF_963854185.1). NCBI lineage: Eukaryota > Metazoa > Chordata > Actinopteri > Clupeiformes > Clupeidae > Sardina > Sardina pilchardus. The sequence continues at coordinate 24,888,165 of NC_085004.1, read as the reverse complement.
ACACACACACACACACACACACACACACACGCACGCACACACACGCACACACACACACACACACACACACACACACACACGCACACACACACACACACACACACACACACACACACACACACACACACACTGGAAAAAATAACATCCCAACAGGGTGCTCCCATTTCAAAGCACATTATAAAAGCTTTATCAAATAAATGCATTTGTTATTCTAGTTTTTTAGAGGGTATTTGTTTATTATATTGCTTATCTATTTTATTTTTGCTCCATTTTGCAAGACATTTCTACGCTATGGTTAAACTGAGATGAAGAACCATGTCTAACAGCTTAAAGCAGCAGCAGACAACATGCAGGTACCCGTGGCAGTGGGTGACTGCAGAGGTTAACATAAGGTTAGCACACAATCGTGTCTGGCATCCATTTCCTCCAATGTCACAAAGTGCTTTAATAAAGTGCTCTTGTCTTGATGACAAGTCGGTCATGGGGAATTAGATGCCCTTCGTGGGTGCCTTGATTTTATCTGGGAAAGAAGAATGGTTGGGAGCGAAGCACCCTTGGTGTAGGCTGTCTGAGGCCAGTGCAGTGGGAGCCAGCGGTGAAGTTAACACAAAGACACATACTAGCACGTCAAGGTCCTTCACCGACAACACAGGGCTCGAAAAGCCGCCGAGAGCCAACCTCCGTTGATTGAGACACAGCGAGAGTTTGTGTTGAATTAACAACACAGTAAGACGTCTCTGCTTCCAACATCTTGCAAAGCTTTGATTTTATTTCTGCATTTTATTTCACAAAGGCCCTACCGCCACACGAGTAAATAAAAATGTGATATTTCAGCTCCCTCAATCACTCATCAAGGCCATCTGTTCTGAGGAGTGAAATTAAAATGGATGGCAATCCTCAGATTCCACCCTCCGACAGCCAAGTTAATTCTGAGTGTACACACGTACACGGTACAGTGCGTCTGAATGTAACTTTTTATTTAAAAGCGCGTCTCTAATCAGCCACACCACTATAAATACATCCATATTTGTTTCTGAAGCAGATTTAGTCATCTGTCTTGAACCAAACAAAGGAGGGGGTTAAGGAGAGCACAAAAGGGGTTCTTGGGTGCCTTAGAGAGCATATTCAATCTAATGCTCGGTTTCAAGGTTGGGGGGCAGACTACAGAAGTGCTTGGCACACTTTTAATCACAAGGTCCTTATGCAATTTGATTACCACGTCATATGCTCTTAATGTCTCCAGCATGTCTCCGGGCCGTCTCAGGGGCCTGGGCTCAATTAGAAGGAGCGAACCCAAGCGCTGTCCCCGCTACACGGATCTGCCCCTTTGGAGAAGGAGGAACACGTGCCGTCTCCTCCACTGCGCAGTTGTTTACCAAATACCCAACACATCATGGAATCATTTAAGATGGTGTGTGTGTGTGTGTGTGTGTGTGTGTGTGTGCGTGTTTTCTTTCTTTCTTTTCCTTCGTTTAACCCTCACAACCCCCCCCCCACACACACACACACACACACACACACACACACTCACAAGAACAGACACACCCCTAAGTGAGATTAAATTGACAAAAGTGTAGCACCCTCTTGTGGAATGCCCTGACGGAAAGTTTCGCTGTTGATATACACAGGTGAGCTTTTTCTTCAATAGCTTTATAGGTAGTTGTGTACTGCATTAAAGTATTTGCACACATTTAAGGCTTTATTTGCCACCTAAAATCCACTAAACACACTATTTTCTACAGTGCATCATTATACCCCTGAGCGTAAAAAGTGTTGTTGTTACATCCGCATCCCCGCAATCGGTTTCGAGTGACACTAATTTTGGATTTGCGGTCATTCTCAATAACAGAAAGTCAGGAAAGGATCTCAACAACTACATCAATTCTTAAAACGAAAAACAACACACACCGTTGGTACATGAAATATTTACTCAGGAACCCGAGTGAGAGGAGTGCATTCCTCACAACAAACCACATCGAGCACTTTAATTAAAGGAAAAAAGCCATAAAGACAACACCAGGGAGACAACACAGAATTGATTTATGGGATAGAAGAAGACTATATTCCTCAGCCTTGCTCTTGAGGTGGACAGTTGTGTGAACTCTCCTTAATGGCATGTGTGAGTGTGTGTCTGTGTGTGTGTGTGTGTGTGTGTGCGTGCACGCGCACATGCGCGTGCGTGAGGCTCAAGCGGGGACCGGCCAAGTACAGTGCACAGGGCACCCCAAGACTCAGAAAGAGATTATTTATACAACACCACTATCAGCCGTCCAAAGTCAAGCTATTTGTCATAGCTGAGCAGGCGACAAGCCCAGAAATCCAACATTTGCTATTATCCCGTGATGGATGGCGAGGCATCTCGGTGGTCATACATCAACACGGATCCTTTTAAAACAAGATCTCAAGCCTATTGGCAGGAGGAGACCGACTCGCTATATTTCTGCAGCAAACCCAACGCTACACATCATCACAACAAACAAGCCAATATCCCTGCTTACGGAGTTAAGCTGCTGCCAAATGACACACATATTCAGGGATACTCATTTTCCATTTAGAGAAAAGGGCAGTTTAGTTGCCATATGAAAGCACTCGCAGCTTGTTTTTTTTTTTTTTTGATGATACATACCTCAGACCTGACTGAGAGATTACACTGTGAGTATAGCAATAGCACTATACTAGTATGCCGACTCTGAGTGTATAGTGTAAAGTATGTAAAAGCAAGATATATGAGTTCCAATAGTCTCTTTAAAAGGATACGTTGTGCAGCAGAGTGTTTGAAACTTGGACAATGCCTCATTTTCAATCAGACCCCAATTTTGACCACTATTTTTTTTATCTATGCACACACAAAGTTCCTTAGAGGCTGAGATGTACATAGACCATGCGTTATCTGCTTCTTATAACCGGTGACAATACCATGGCATGAAATACTTCTTTCAACTTTGTCATGACAACTGATCTGACAACTGACCAAAGGAAAAGAGACATCTGACTATATATCTTGGCAGAATACATGCCACATTTTGACAGAAAGTGAATACATCTCACAACACATTGTAAGACAGCCCTGCGTTTCTCTTAAGAATTCAAGACAGCTTTTACCATATCACAGGCAAGTCTCTGAACAACATGATCAACCTCATCCTGATACCTGTTGTTTTCTAACATGCATTGCAACAGCGTGCAATAGTCAGAGCCTGCTGGTTGGCTAAGTATCCTGCAGCTAATTCTACGTCTCTGAGAGCCTGAATCAATGGCATGGAATCACTGTCCTGCAGTTTCGCCTATGTTTGCTAATTTCTCCCTCCCGGTCATGCACACACATACTCACTCTCTCCCTCTCCCTCTCCCTCTCTCTCTCTCTCTCCCTCCCTCTCTCTCTGCTTAAAAAAAAACACAAAGCAAACACTATCTCTGTGGGGAGTTTTATTGGAGCGTATCTTTGGCCTGCTGCCGACAAAGCTCTCCAAGCACGCAGTGGGAGTGTTTGGACAAAACCCCCTTGCACTGTCATCAACCCCCTTGCATCTGAACCACCACCGCACCACCAGCAAAGACTCTCGTTTACACAGCAAGGCTGGTACCAGATGCTCTGCTGCCCCCTAGTGCAAGACGTGAGGAACAGCAGGAGCCTTCACTCCCACAGCTCAAGCACAGAGGGGGTGCATGGGAAATAGGAACTAAGGAATGGGGAGGGGCCGAGCACGGCGGTGAAGGTGGTGGTAGTGGTGGTGGTGGTGGGGGGGGGGGGGGGATCGGCCAGGAACAACACTGACAAGCGCAGAAAGTCTCCTCGAGCAGCCCGGGGTGCAGCATCCATCTCTGTCTGTTTGCCAAATTTGATTTTAAATATTTACAACGCCATACATCTTCGCTGAAACAAATTACCCACAAAGTGTTATTGTCTGCGAGAAGAAGTAGTAAGAAGGATGGAGGCTTTAGAGGGTGCATCAATGTTTTATTTGGTAAAATATATGACTATCAGGTATACAACTACTGCACCTCCACCCCTCCACCCTCCCTATATACGACCAAATGAAAAACACCGCAAAATGTCCAACTTTCTCAGGCAGAATTATGAGACCCACATTTTTGACCAACTCCACCTTTCCCTGGGCCCACATTACTGTCACTGGGATATTTAAACATATCCTTTGATATGTTCAATTGATGGCCATTAGTTCCGAGAACCACATGGAGTTTTGATCTTTTATGCACGTCTACGATTAAAGGCAGACACTAAAATACCTTTTTTTTCTGTGAACAGATCACTTTAATGTTCCAACGTAGAAGGACAGCAGCTTTTGAAGTTAAAATGGCGTGACCATACCATTCTATTGCAACCTATTAAATCACATCAGAGCACTGTGGTGCCACTACATTGCTCAAATGCAAGTGCAATGGAGCATATATAATTTCAGGTGTTTGATAATTCACCTGTGATCTTGGCCCTCTTTCTTCACGCCTGACAGCCTTTCAATATAGCATAACACGACTGGGCATTCCATTGTGTCCTACATTAATAACCAAAAGGCTCTATAAAAGAATTACAGAATAGTTCAAAGGGGAGGGGGGAGAGGAGCCAGTCTCAATGTCAGTGGATTTTAAAAATTGTATTGATGTACTTCCTGCAAATGCAGGTCCTATTTTTCGTCAACTTCTGCCTCCACATGGACTTTAAAGATGGTTATAAATTTCAGTGAACACTGAGAACAAAACATCGTCACAAAAGCTTCACCTCTCATCAAAGGCCTCCGTGCTTGAAATGCCACAGTAGAGCAGGTTAAATTGAGCGGGCTTTGGTGAGAAGCACTGGTGGGGCCTGAGAGTGCATTCAGAGTAATGGACCCCTTTTCAGCTGACAGAAATGATCTACAGCTTTCCCGAGGACAGTCCCCTCTATTTACAGTAAAGCAATCGCGCCAAAACATTTCTCCTTTAGAACAACTCAAGAAAAAAAAAATAGTGATGGAAGAAGGAGCCTGAAATATTGTTTGCCTTTCACCCACCCATCTGTGTGCTTCAATAAATGAAAAAAGGGGGAAAAAACAACAACATTTAATTCTGTCTTGCCTTTGCTGAAAGCTCTGTATGGAATATCAAAATGCCCCACCAGATTACTTCCCAGTTGACAAACACCACCATGGAATGAAGACGCAACCCTGTAGGGTGTAAAAATGAAATCAAGCATCTAAAAAGTTATTGGCTCAATTTCTATTTGCATGATTTTTTGTCATGTTATCACAGTCTATCACCAGCCTGCCTTGGCCCAGAAAACACACATTCTGCCTCTGATAAACAGACTTAATTAATCCCCTGCCAATTAAACACAAATAATCCCCCATCGCTCTTCACTGGGCTCAACAGAATACAGTAGACGAGAGATGCAGCATTCTCATTAGTTTGGAAGAGCTACACCCCCACCCCCCCGCCCCCCCGCCTCCCCAACCCAACAGGAGAAATTGATTGCTCGCCCTCGTGAGCGCAATGATTTGAAATGCTAACGTTGACAGTCCTTTCCCCGAGGTCAGCGCTTTGCTGGCATGAGCCGGGATTAGTGGATTTGTCTGGCACTTTTGATAACATTCACCACTGGAATTTGAAGGGTTTCCCCTTCATCATCATCACGTATGCTTGGCAGGGAGCCCTCGCGGTCGGTCCGGGGCGGTGCGAGTGACACCGGGGTGCATTGTGAGCCGTCCGTGGGAAAAAAACTGCACCCCGCAGTTGTGCTGTGTCACTTAGCAGGTGGCAAACTGGTGAGGTGGAATATTAAGGGATCTTTGGGATGTGTTTTGGAGGAGAGAATAGAGTTTGATGCAGACACTAAACAGTTTCTGGAAAACTGTCAAATCAGTATTTATTGTTTGTTGTGGACTCTTGAAAGTCATATCATGTACAGTTTCGAACCTTTATATGATTAATGCAATGTTAAGAATATGTATAACAAAATACAGCAAGTTTAGCTCACATGTAACTCCAGAATGAGTATCTAAAGCTAAATAAGGCATTTTGTAAAATGGATCACTCGAGGCCTTACATGTATGTTCCCTTGATGTTATATGCTGTAGAAGTTCAAGGACAACCAAGGCACTGACCAATGTACATAATTCATGATCACAGCGTTGCTCTTTCACCATTCCCTTAACAGATTTGACATGCTTATAAATACTTGTGCTAAGAAATCAGAATGTAACCAGTGTTATCATACACATATTCATATCCTGTTACTGACACTATCAAGTAGGCACTACTAACAGTTTAGTTATCTAGTGCAAATTACAATGGAGATATACACAAAGTTGCTTGCATTGCCACTGAATGTTGCTTTTGTTGCAATATCAACAAAGATCCACTGGGTGGCAATGTTTTTAAATCAAACACCATGTGGATCCGGAATGAAGCTTAACGATTAATTTGTTGTTTGGCCAATCAAGAAGTCATTGACAAATACATTTGAACATCTTAAAAATCGCATATTAGATGAAGAGCTTACAAAACATAGAGAACATTACACAATCTCTATAGAAACAGCTAAATGTATTGTTCCACAATACAACCATATATCCATAAAGCGCTGAATGAACAAATCATGGGCTGTCTATAGTCTAACCCCTCACAGAAGGCAGTACATTCTGTGACTTTTTCCTCTCTGAATTTCAGTGATTATTACTTCATCTCCACACTCAAACAAACAAAAAAAATAATATTTCCAAAACAGCAAGATCCAATTAATATGTGCAACTCAGACACTCAAACGACCACCTTCAACTAGGGGCAAAAAACACAAACATTCTGTCCCTCTGTTCATGCAGATCAGAGATCATTAAAGGTTGGGTACGGAATTCGCAAAACGGCCGGCAGATTTTGAATACATACAACCTCAAGTCCCGCCCTCCATGCACCAACGAAAATTATGCGCGAGAGCGAGCCAGGCTAAATGAAATGCCAGCCTGGCGTCTACAGCACTATGAGCTCTAGTCTCCATACAGTCGCCCACATCAACTTCCCCAATTACATTCTTTATTCACCTCCAAAGGGTTGTAGGTAATAGTTCCACAAATCAGACAAGGTAGATGATTTTATAGCCATTATGGTAAAAGCACCTTAGTCTACCCCTTTCGTTCGGAAATTCTAAAACAACGATGCATTTTAATACACCAAAATAACATTTGATATAGGCTACCTTACATCTTTCAGTAGCCATAGGTGTGTATATTTGAATAGAATGGTTTGGTTCTTACCAGGGCGTTTATCTTCTGAAATATCCGAGTTTAGTGCTGGCCCGCTGGTTCGCCTATTCCACTGTAGCTCCAAGCGGTTAAGTTTCGATTTCATGTTTACAACACTCTTCGAGTCACGGTAAAATGTAATTTTTGCTACATAGCTTATTTATTGCGTGGGTGATTGAGTTTCCGTAGGTATCCGCTGCCTTACTATGTATAGAAATGAAGTGACACATACAATTTGAGGGGAACATTGTGGGACGTGTAGCAGGCCTAGTTAGTTTCGTTTCACTTTCAGCACTGACTCGCGGTCAGCTTTCGTGCTATGTGCACGAACGGGTCGCGCGTGCGGGGGGGAGGGGGAGGAGGAAGAGGAAGACCGTTAGATTGACAAATGAGCTGTGAAATGATGGTATGAGGTTTAGAATTCTATTGGCTGGAGTTTTTCGAGCCCTGCCCGTTCTGCAGATGATTGACATGTTTAATTTCCATTTCAGTACTTCCAACTCAGTGGCTGTAAGTGGGTTAGGAATAGGATTTCAAGTGATTTTGCAAAAATGACCAAAAAAGCTCATTCCATACCCTACCTTTAACTATACAACCACCACCATCACGGGTCGTCCATTTTCTGTAATTCGCCCTTAATACACTAGATGGCAGTAGTGCAGCACCACCATAAACGACACGGTGGCTTGACGCAGTCGGAACATGCTGCCTTCCTCCTGACAAGAAAAGCCTTTTTGTTCTAAGCACACTGACTGGAAGACAGCATTGGGTACTAATTAATTACTATTACACAACAGCCGGCTGACTAATTTCTACATGTAATAAGACAGAACAACTGCATTTAGATTGTGACATTCCACAAGGCCAATACCGCGACATTTATGCAGCACTGGCCTGGCTGAATAATAACAAAACACAGTGTAGATGTGTATTCTGATATACTGTGTTTGAAGATACTGCACAATGCCAGTTTTGATGAAGCCCGGGACTGTTCAAAAGAATCAGGAAATGTAGCTCCTACCAAACACTGTGGCTCATTAATCACCGTGACAAGCGAACAATAAGCGCAGTGTTCGTCTCACCCCAAATAGATATTTCTATTATTGGTGAGGCCATATTGTATGCCACTGTAGGCTACATTTTAATAGCACTTATCCGGCATTACCGGCACTGGAGAACACAGCAAAAGCATCATGGCACTAAACAGCAGGGGGAGTCAACATTCAAAACCTACCTGTGCTTGACTGATATAGACCTGTTTAAATAAATCTACAGAATGTGTAGATATGTGTAATGCAAATCAAGACTTATGGCTCCATTACATCTTCGCAAAACCTCATTGGCTTTTGATGATCATAATCAAGGCTATGACTGCATCCAATCGGCGGGCATTAGATTTAATTTGCTTGGCATTTCAATGATGAGGAATGCATTCATAACAGAGAATAGACCTCAGCGGGCATTACAAAACCCAGGGACACAGGAGAACTCTTTCCCTCTGTGGAGAATTCTGTGTCATTACTGAGTCACAAAGGCCCAGGCTATCCACTGGGGGTTGAGTCCCAGAATGCTTTTGTAGAATATTCAGCGACAGGAGCCAGGCCCTCCGAGTACCTTGTTCGCATACTGGAAATGCCAATGGTTTATTTCCAGATATTGCATTTCGCCCATATTATGTTTCCCTGAACTTAATTAACACACAATTCCTTTCTGTGAAGCTATCTTCAGCTGGCTACAGTCCAGCCGTCCACCAATGAGATTTAGAGTGCCTCCAGCGCCCCCTTTAATGTAGAGAATATGGAATATGGATGATGGAAGTTGTAAGCCTACATGGAAATGTTCCATTCCAGCTCTCAGTAACAGTGTGATTTCATTAGCCATACCCCCGATAGGTGAAGGGTCAGCATATCTCAGTCCTCCTACATAATAATCCAGAACTGGATCAGGATTCCGATGCAGGATTTTTTTTATTCAATTTCTTTATTTCAATTTTCTTTACAGGAAAACTACAGCTCTACTATACTCCTGTTTTTTTGTGCGCAGTGCACTCACGAGGGGAGCATACAGAGGAGCACGTAATTGCAGGATTTTTTATTCAATTTCTTTTACTTTTCTTTACTGGAAAACTATAGCTCTGACTACTTGTGCGCAGTGAACTCAGGAGGGGAGCATACAGAGGAGTACGTACTGTACTGTACAGTATATGGCGGTCAGATGAACATCGGACGACTAGGGCTGCTCTCGTGGCATTAATTCACTATCCTTCCTAATCTCATGCCAGACCGCTCAAAAAACCCACATGTAACACAGTGTGCTGATGCTGACAGAGTGCATCACTGTAACCAGAGCAACTCATTATCTCAATTGTGCTCTACAGTCCCAGACACCAGGCCTAATACTTAGCTAATAAACTGGCAATAATTAATTTGGAGTCAACCTTGAACTGGCCTGTGGGTGCAACCACTAGAAGATGAGTGCTTGCATCAACTGGTGCTCTTGTTTGTGGTAAGATAGTAAGGTTTAAAAACTGACCTAACCTAAATCTAACTGATAGTGCTTTCATAAACGTCACAGCATCTTGATGCAAACCGAAACAAACATCGGTAGAATTAAATAAACATTTATATTGTTTTAATGACACATAGAAATCCAAGAAACGTTCCCCTCAGTTTCACTTCAGAGTCAGTGGTGTACCATAAGCCTTGCTACTGTGATTTTAAGACTGAGCCAGCAAACAAGAACACACAAACAAGAAGATAATGGGGCACAAAAAAAAAACAATATGTGCAAAGAGAGGATTTTATCTCACTGATAAGCCATGGCAAGTGAAGCCAATGGAGAGAGTGAGAGAGAAAGCACCATAGCTAACAAGCTGTCCATGCGTTTAAATTTAGAGATGGCAAATTGGTTCTTCAAACAGTGCTTCATGGCTCCCCGAGTCGCAGTGGTAAACAGACACTTGGCTCTTTTTAATTCTATAAACACTTCAAGCAACAGGGCCAGACTTCAGAGCCAAAGGCTTATTCTCCTGTCATTCATATGGCTCTTCATACTGCTATGAGCAGCTCCAGAGGATATTCAAAGCCTGAGAGAAGGAGCCAGATGAGAACGAGGCTGTTTTTTTTTGTTTTTTTTACCCCTCCCTGTTGCTCCAACCTGGTGCTGTACAAGGACTTCCAGCCGCTTAAGGCTCACTGCCTCAATCTGGCCGCAATTCAGTCTTCCTCACAGCGAAAACGAAAAAAGCAAGAAAAAGAAATATGATTCATAAACATAAACTAGGAGACCCAATGGAATCAATGGGAACCCAATGGAAGCTATGGCTAAGGGTGTGTTTGCGTTCACAGCGAGGCTGTGTTCCTCTGCGGCACCTTGCCAAGATAAATTGGCTATGACCTGCTCATGACCCTGGCCAATGTTCATGAGACCATTAAATCTCCAACAATAGGGGGCTAGAGGGTCTGAGAGAGAGAGAGAGAGAGAGAGAGAGAATGAGAGAGAGAATGAGTGAGTGAGTGTGTGTGCATGTGCAGGCTATTTGTGCATGTAAGAAAGAGGGTGTGATGGGTGAAGATTTCTACCGACTGCAACAAAGGAATGAAAAAGGGATGTTATTTTCCAAAACATCTCCCTCTTTTTTACACACCTACAGTATATTAGCAACACTCTCATATTATCTAAGACGCTGAAATCCTATTGACCATTGTGCACAGCATTTTGTAAACAAGTGCCGCTCAGGTTACTGGAGTGATTATTTGTCATAATGCGGAGAGGCATTGCCCTCGTATAGAGATCACAGTGTCACATGTGCAATGTCAACCCAGATGTTCCTAATGGTGAAGATTACTAGGCTGGCTGTACTTCAGGGTCATTTGATAAGGCTGGACCTCTGGGGAACGGGTATGAGAGTGTCCAGCAACGAGCTCAATACATTCGCATTCCAACTAACTGGTTTCACAGGGAATCTTGAGAATCTAAGGCCTATTTGCGGTGCGTTGTCACGTAAACATAATCCAGAGTGACGTCCGATTTATTTGTTTCTCTATTGTAATGACCTTGCATATAAACAGTCACCACCGGCATTCATTATGTGCATCCCCCCCCCACCCCTCCGTTCCCCTCCCCTCTTCCCCCGCCCCTCCAGGACCAAATTAGCATTCAGATATGCAATCACATCCCCTTTAAGGTCCATCTCTCAGAGACATTTCAAAGAAACACAATCATCCCGCAGAGCTGAGGGGATCTTGGCCAGATGGAGGCCACGCATGGGCCGTGCCTGGCCCGCACCTGGCCCGGACCTACACCAGTCAGCAGCTAAATGGGTTATCTGGGTGTTAAACTACACTGCGGTATGAACACAGCTTTCATATGCATATTTTATGCCCCATCATACACGGAGCAGATTTTGTTTGAAGAGCCTTATAAGCCATGCTCTGTAAAATAATCCATCTTAGTTGTTGCATTAGATCAGGCAACCTGGGGATAAGGAAATTGAAGAAGATAAAGAACATTATGTCGATGTTGTGGATCATGAACCAGAAAATTGAGATGCACCGTTATGATATGTGACATTACTTTCCAGCAAAAAAAAAAAACCCTCTCCGGTGATTAGGGCCTCTCTGCACCATAGACCATCGAGCTCTTATTCATTTAGAGGATCTCAAGATACATACATCGGTCTCACTCTCTACATCATGCACTCAGTGCACCTAACCTTCCGTGTGTTCTACGTGCTGTGCATGACGCATAGACATGTAATGGCTATGGCATGACCTCATCATTTTAAAAGTTTTGTTTTTCCACAGTGGCAGCACTAAGGTATAGGACTTTAAGATTGATTACTCAATGTGTGCCCATGATAAAAACATTCAGCGTGCTGTTGCAAAACTGGCAGCGCACAAGACACATGTTAACCTAATGGAGATCCCATTATCTCCTGCATAGCTTGCACATCTCATTACGGAGCTTCTACTCAGCAGAGATCTCTTTAGAGAACTGAACATTTACTCGTTTCTCTCCTGCACAGCAATTATGTTTTCTTATATTGAAAAGTATAAACTCAAGAGCGGAGGACATTTTGGCTACAGTTAATATTCTAGAGCAGCATTATATCACCCTTCAGTAGAAAATGAGCTTGCAATATAGCCTAGATGTAACAGCTATGAGTGTGTGTGTGTGTGTGTGTGTGTGTGTGTGTGTGTGTGTGTGTGTGTGTGTGTGTGTGTGTGTGTGTGTGTGTGTGTGTGTGTGTGTGTGTGTGTGTGTGTGTGTGTGTGTGTGTGTGTGTGTTTGTGTGTGTTTGTGTGTGTGTGTCTGTTTTCGTGTGAGAGAGAGTAAAAAAAAAGCAATTTCCTAAAACAAGATTTAACTAATCAACAACTTTCAGTTCCAGTCCATCTGATGTACAAATTGTGCTTAATGAACCGAGTAAAATCAATTACCTAGGTTATATTTTGCATGCAAAAGAAACCCTATGCAAAGTACATGATGCATACGTAAACAGACATTACTCATAACAGATTATTTTGCTCCATTTGCATTGCATTAGTGTTAAGCACATCCAGATCGCTGGTGCCCATTTGTCACTCATGTCTATTGCATTAAAATGTAACTGGGCCAAGTGAGCTCTCCTTCACAAACACCACAGGAAAGGAGTATGTGTGATTTCTGCTTCAGATCGAAAAGGCTACAATACAGTACATACTGTAAGATTTAGACTATAAAGATGAAAGTGTTTTCATTGATGTAATGTTAGATTCTATTTTGTTTTACTAGCGTTTTAGTTCCTTAACACTGCCTTCTTTCTTGAAGCTAATGCGGGGACTTTTCTCTCCATAAAGATCACCAAAAAAGAAGCCATTGCATTATGGGAGCTATTTCCTGCATCTCCACCCGCACAGTATAAACAGTTCGCACCATCAATTTCCATACATGGCTGACAGAATGTGGTCATGACATCATAACAAAACCAAATGCCTTATTAAGAAGTCATCTTAAGCTTGATGGAATGTTAAAAAATGATCCGCAAGCAGGATGTACATTTCATTTTTTTCCACTTTAGGGACTGCAATGTAAACGTGTACACGGATACAAATACAGGCTCTTTAAAAAATCTGCTGAACTCTACCTTGGGCTTCAACCACCCATTCCACAAAGTAATGTAGTGTAGAATTTTTCAGTTTCTGAGCAGTGAAGCACAAATCTAAATCTGGTGTCATGAATTATTAAAGCCTGCTTTATAGAGCTCTCTTCAGTGCAGAATATCAAGCACTGTGCAAGCTTAAGATCAAACAGAGCACAGAATAATAAGAGCTGAAATTTAATGCAAGAAAAAAGGACTTGCTTTCTGTTAAAAAAGGAAAAGTTGAATGTTCCCGGGTACATTTTGCAGTCTCGTCGAACAAGTGCTGTTTCACATTTGATGAGAAATGAACAAATGAAGAGAAGTATCGAGTGAAGACAGACACAAAAGAGGTCCCTGGAGATGGTCACTGTTGGTCAGTTCCATGGCAACGCTTCACTGAGTGCATACATGGGGGAAATGACACCAAAGTAGCTGACAAGATGATAACAAGAAATTGGCTTTGTTGCTGCGAGAGTATTGAATGGGGGAATAATATTCCTTGCTACAGAGGTCCATTACAAAAAAAAAAGGGGGAAAAAGACCCTGGGCTTAGACTGGTGATTCAGATGCTAGCATGCACTTTGGCTCCATGTCTTGTGCTGGATTAAAACATTACCACCATTTCAGTGCCCTTTCTTTTATAATGAACTGCATAATCTGTCCAGGCAGCCAAATCTAATTAATATATTGAGTGAACACAGTATGTATGGTGTGCTTAGGTCATTCTCTAACCTTGTCTCATAAATCCATAACCTCTGAATGTGTCTGACACCTTTACACAGAACAGTAGCCATGCTGCAACAGTACCGAATGCTTTACAGTGAAAATCCATGCCACATGTCTACGACAGCTAAATAAACGGGATCAATACTGCTGTAAACACAATACACTGCAAGGTGTACGGTGAATGATTTATGAATACAGTCCTAGTGTGATGTTTATGTGGAGTTGATCTCATTGCTCATTATATTATCTAATTTCCCCAAGAAGCCCATTATAAACAGGTCTATGTGGTTGAACCTGAAATGACCTTTAGGCCCTTAGGGATGAACTTTGCCCTCCCATCCACACATCTAGATCATTTTGTAAATTGGGACCATTATTGCAAGTGATTATTGAGAGCATTATATTTTTTTTTTTACTAAAGCTTTTAATGTTTACTATCACAAGGACAAGAAGGCTCTGAGGACATCTCCGTACTTGAGAGTGATTTGCATTTTTTACAGGCCACTTATGTTTTATCACTTCTGCTGTGAAAGTTGCACTGGACTGATACAGCTGAACCGTCATGATGTCTAAGCAATTCTGAAACTTATAATGAGAATCAAGAGAAGGTGAAGCGTTTTTGCTTTCAAGACAGATAAACCCAGGAGCCTGAGTTAACAGCTTTTTTTTCTGAGACTTCTCTTCAGAGAAAATGATTTTCCAATGTGCATAACATTTAAAACAGCTATAAATTAAAGGGGGGCAAGCCAGTAATTTATTTTGTGCAGAATCTTCTCCACTAGACTGGATGTGTCTATAAAATTCTCAAAGAAAAGTAGGTTGCTAAAATGCACTTAATTTGGCATGATAGATTGAGTCCATGCTTCAGTGACTGTAATTGAATCTGTGACCTATTTCTTCTGAGAAAAATTGTCTCTTGGGTTTTTTGTCACCATACATTTTAATGGAATTCAATAGACTGTCACAGAATTTATACGTTTTCAGCTAATTGTTAACATAGCCTTTATTCCTTTTGAAAATCATTTAATTGATATTTATTTGATTCAACCTACTCTAAAGTAAACTTATAGCACATGACGTGCTGAGACCAGTGCTGTTTCCAATGCTCTGGTCAGAGACAAAGCACAGTGGACAGCACTATGCATTAACTCAGCTACCTCAGCAATACATTTCCCATATGAAATCTCAGGAAATTAGCATGGAAATGCACTAATGCACTGCCAAATGAAAATGACTGTATGACATCATAGTCACATTGTAGCTACTCATTGGTATATTTATTTAGTGCCATGTTTAGCATTAGATCCCGTTGGAGATTAGCTGCTTAAAGCTTGAAACAACATAAGCCTTTTCATGCCCACTTACTACATGCCCCTCAGCCAAACTTAAACTGACAGAGAACATCAGCAGTGGGGCACTACTCGGAGTGTTTTTCTTCTCTCCAGTGGTAAATAATATCTAAAGAAATAGATTTAACCTATCTGAATTCAGTAGAATGATTAGGCCATGTCAGAGGCCTAGTTTACCATTATTATCATAATGTTAGCAGTAATAATGATAATGTAAACTATCTGAATTATAGACTTGGATGATATACCGTTTAAATTAATTTGATAGATAGTTTATTTATATTGAAAATACCTGTGATGTGACTGTTTAGTCATAGAATTATTTTCAGATATTCAGATTATTTTGGACACTGTAACCCAAACAATGGTGGGCAACATTATGTCCTCTTGAGAATGCTGGTCTTTGGAAACTAAGGAATGTCGTTATTATCTCTTTAACTCAAAGACAACACAGAAAGTGAAATTCACACTTAAATCTCCTGCTTCACAGATTTCTATTTTACAATAAAGTGTATCAACTACCTTACGACAAGAAGACTTTTTGAAGCTGTTATGGAACCGTACTATAGAGTATGCTCTTTGAGTATGGACCAATCTTATCAATACTCTATTAAGTACAGAGTAATAATATTAATACTCTATAACGTAAAAAGTAATAGAGTATATTCTCGGCTGCCCAATCATGCCTAATAACGCCCCTTACAGTAGCTGTATTAAAATCACTAGAATTTATGGCTTCTTAGGGCTTATATCACATCAAGGGCTCCTCTATTGAGGCTAGCCTATACAGTAGATCCATTTTGAGAATCAACATTTTCCTACATGGAAAATTTGGGCTTATAAAGCAGAAATTGTACTTTGCGTGTCCACAAATGTGCGAGGGTCTATGTGTTATAAATTTCCTCATCAGAGAGTGAATGTGTGGCTCTATGCAGTTGATACCCTCCAGATTTTCTGGCCATGCAGTCTTAAGCATGTGTCCCTAATGCTACAAGAGTACATACAAAAGATAATTGTCATGTATACTTTTTGTTACATTATTGGTGGGAGATATACTGTAACAAATGACATGTGAGGTGCCAGACAAATTTGGGCGCTAGTTTTAAATATTAAAATCATTCATTTGTGTTAAAGCCACGAGCAAACTTCAAATTGATAATAACAAGACTGCCCAGCCGGTCTGCTCTGCACTGTGCCCGCAAATGACTATAATCTACTCATTTGTTGTCAGAATCCAACATGGACCATTGATGAAAATAGTGTAGGCCTACAGTGATTGATCTTTTTTATTTTTGGTTCGGTCTTGTTTATATAGTTAGTTCTATGAAATATCTACAGTACAATGTGTATAGTTAGTTATGAAATCAAACTAATTTCATAGTATTGCTTAGATTGTGCCATAAAAGAGGATACACTCAATATTGTACAAGCGATGTAGTCATTGAAACATAAGCTTAGTAGTAGGCTAATGTTAATAATTATAAAAATGATGATAATCATAAATTTTAAAAAAAAAACGCTTTGAAGTTTTAAGTTCTAAAGGTAAACCTTTTGATATTTTTCAGATAGGAAATACACGGTCTGGGAAAGTGAGGAAACTTTAAACACACCTGTCCACCTGTCCTTTTCACAAAGTCCAACTCCAAGCCATTCACTGTGCAGTTTGCGTGGTTCCATAAATTAGCCTGGGAAATGAAGAAAATAATATTAGGCAACAGAACAACCCTTAGAAAACACTAACTGTTCTAGTGTCAAAGCAGTTTTCGGAGGAATTGTTTGCAGGAAGTGCATTTTGTACACTGCGGTTTTGAATGCATTGCGAGGCATAGGCTGACTGCAGATATAATCATGCTAACAATTTTCTATCAGCAGTTTCCAAGCAGGCAGGGGCTATGGTTAGTCATTTCACTTTTCGACTCAACATATACTTTGAATGTCGTTTTAAAAGGCATTCCTGTTTCTCTAGAGAGGGTTAAAGCGGAGTAATAAAGGATCTTTGTCTATACCTTTCGACCAAATGTATGTTATGTTTATATTTTACTTTTTAAGCAGTCGTTTAAATATGCTAATCTAGCAAAAAAGAGTAAAATAGGACTCACTAGCATTAGCTACTGTGACGTTAGCAGCTAGTGCATTACCAGAGAATATCTAACTAGCATCGATCATGTGACATGCACCTCTCCTCTGATACCAGGCTACTAGTTTTATGAATATGTTCATTAATGTAACTCACATCCTTCTTTTGATTCTTAAGGAGTTTAAACCATAAACTCTCATTCCCCGAAGTTTTGACTGAGGCATGGAGTGGAGATAGCTGTGATGGTCTGCACTCGTCTGCACTCTGTACCTTGCACCTTGCACCTTACAGTTCAGCGAGCTGATTCATGACTTTGTTGAACGACTAGCTATAATTTTACTCATTCGGAATTTCCATATAGGCTTCATCCTATGTACTGCTATTTGGATTGCTATTTCATTTTAAACAGACTATTTCGTTTCTTCGCTGTGATCATCACATCAGGCTACTTTACCCTCTGACCTCCAGGCAGCCATTTTGTTTGTTTTGTTTTTGCGAGTTCAGACCGTTCAGACCTTTCTTTTAGGTCTACGGTTCAGACAGTCAATTTTATGGTTAAGTCAGGATCTACAGAAATTCTTCGACATTTTCTTGCTTTCCCGCAGACAGAGTAACGTTACAGAACGTAAGTAATGTCCAATGAATGCTATCCTATGTTACTACTACTTAGTAATAGAAGTACTAATTAAAACGATTGGTGATGAATGGCAGCTACAGAAGAAAGTGACGGAGATAAATGCTTGCCTAAAGTGCCAAGTTCTGCCAACATGATTATGATTAGCGCCTCTCCCTGATTTACACACTTGTAAAGCGCTATGAGAAGGCTAGTTTCTTGCTTAGGCTACTTAATGACAGTTACATTTCTGAAATAATTTTGGTCAAGAGTTTTGAAATTCATATAACGACGACACCACTCACCCCTCGTCGGCCTGTCCCCCCATCCCGAATTTCACCCGTTCTAATCTGGTTACCACACTGGCCATCACCATCCAACCCCAAGGGAGGTCAAGGCCTCCTTGTAAGTCTGGAACAGAATATGTGCATTTCCCTCAAAGACATCTTGAGTGACAATCTGCAAAGTACCCCTTAGATCCTGACTGCACTGACCTCTGATTCAATGTTTATGGCCTACCATAAACCACCTTAGTTACCACCTTAGTTAAGAGTTCTGGAAGAGCAATGGTAACCAAACTATGTGCTGTTCACCCAAAACCCACCTTTGTGTTTTGTATCACGTTGACTTCTGGAGGTGCAAAGCCACACAATCTCAATTTCTTGGATGACATGTTGACCGCTGTGCTCTCCAATGGCCTACAGTGACCTTAAACATCCTGTGCATTGTGTGTGATGCTCCTGCAAAGGCCTTTGCAAGAAAGGTGAAGCTGCAGGTGTTATGGTTGTCACAGGTGACTCCAAAAGGGAGATTGGCACCATAAAGTCACTTACCAAGACACGGAACCCGTGGCACGCAGTAATGAATCGTTCTGGCAGCAGGGGCAGAGTGAGCACCACCATGGCAGCAACCCCTACTGGATTTGCCCACTGATATGATTCAAGCCTTCCCTGTGGACTACATGCACCAGGTCCACTTGGAAGGAATGAAGAGGCTTCTCGTTGTCTGGTGTAGAAGAGGAAAGGGATGGAAAATGAACACTTAGTGCTGCACATTGTAGAACATGCTGTTTCTTTCAATTGCCTGGACACCTTAGGTGCTTTCAGGTTTGGAAATGACCTGTAAGCAGTTGGATGATGAGGCCTTTCTTCATTAAATATTAGTACAGGTATGTTATCATTTTCACACACACATATTGTTATTGTATTAGATTGACTTACCTCTGTTCTTGATTACAGGATGTATAATATTGTGGAGTTCCTTGAAGATGTGCTTGTTGTATCGCAATGTTCGACCTACACAGAAAGTGGGGTAGGTATACAATGAACCAGTGATACTGTGATACACCAATTTTCCAAGTTCTACCACCCACTCCCCAATCAACCACCATGCATATTACAGCACAAACATCCCATAGCACCTCGGCATTGGTCGCACAGCGTGCTGCTCCTCCAGTTACCTCAGATCTTCCTCCATCACCTCCAACTGCACTCTTTGTAGAGAGAAGAGACCAGCGCTCATTTCTGATAGATCAAGCAATTGTACCATCATTCGCTATTAGTCAGGCACCACACGTAATACAATAGTAAACCTGTGTTAAATTAAAAACAGATAAATAAATGACAGGCTATCCCATAGTGAGTCTACCTATACAGTCCATAGCGCACAGAAATACACCATTATATATACAATCAGTCTGTAAATAAGGTACATGATGCGCAGTGCATAAAGTCAGTATACAGTCTTTGACCACTGATCATTTTTGTCCATAGCCTATGGCACTTGACACACACACACTGGATTTCATTTTGTCTGCAACTGATCGAAAATTCTTGGGAAAACAAGCATTGATAAACACTTGTACTAACACAGCATATAATTTATGGCAAATTTGACTGAAAAACGTGCTTCAGTTAAATATACAGATCTCTTGTATAACAAATCAGGCGTATTACCTGCTTTATGCCCCACATTGACTCAAGTGCAGGGTACAGTTTTGCAGGATGTAAGACAGATGTGTTGTAGAGGCTTGCAGTGCAGTTAAGTTATATTATATTGTTCCTACAGTATAAAACATTTGTAAATGTTCATTAAAATGGTCCTGGATGGTTTTCCAACCTAAATCAAAGTCTGTTTATTGTAATCCATACAAATACTGTGTATTTAATCCTTACTTACATTTGTGAACAGCTACTCATCATTACCGATATCCCAAAGCAGACGATAGAGTCAGGGGTACAACTATTGATTATAATGTTGAACTCATCCCTCAAACAAAGTTAAGCATTACGCGAAACCAGGCATAAGAAATTATTTTCATCGGACCATAGCACACAGTTAAAAGTAAAATTAGCCTAACCTTAATGACTTTCTTTCAGCTCAGTGAAAGTTTACAGAACAAATGAACTAATAAGCCCTGTGTGCCACAAATCAGCAGCATGCTATTTAAAGTGTGAAGACCACATTGCATATTCTTTTATAGACTAAAAAGGGGCCTCTGTTCGCTTACTTCTATCAGTGAGAATGTTTTCTGGCTTGAGTCCACTAGCACACTGTTTATCATCAAGTGTTCAGTTGGTTGGCTCTACATGGCGATGTTATCCATATCACACTAATGAGTTCCTTGACGTTTTTGTTCTAATTAATGCCTTTAATTCCTGTTAATTAATTGTAGCCAAAGCTTACTCCATCTGCTAACTTGTGAGAAACCTAAAATTAGGTCAGTATTAAAAGAGAAGAAGATAAAGTTTATGTATGGTCTTTGTTCCAAACAATCTGCAAGCACTTCTGTTGAAAAGCAGCAAAACATGCCTTAACTACCACCTCGAGATCCCATTAGAGTGTCTAAGGCTGTGGAAAAAGAAGCCAGTATTCTGTCTCACATTTGTAATGATACATCTAAAACAAGAACTAAAACATGGCCATATTGTCAGATTTTTGCTTTCTAAAATAAAATGTTATTTGTGTTTTGATCAAAGAGGCAGACACTTAAATGTGTTTTAGCTTTGAATTATTATTAATGCAGTGGTTCTCGATGTGGGGTTACACATGCCAGAAAACACAGGATAGTGAACCTGGTTACAACTTCAGAGATCACAAGATCAGATCACGAGAGGGGACTAGAAAATGTTCTCCCCCTCAGCGGGTCCATGGAACCAAAACGTTTGAGAACTCCTGCTGTAATGAAATGCCGGAGTTAATATTGACTAAATTATATATTTTTCTGAGATCAGCATTTTTATTTAATCAAATTTCATAGGTTGAAAATGGCTTAACACACCATCGTATCTCCTGTTGTCATTACATGTAAAGGCTGATACTGACAGTTTTTAATTGGATTAGAGTGTAATCTGACTGAAATCAGATTGTTTGTTTCCATTTACAAACAAACACAACCAGTTGGTACATCCCTATATCAAGAAGATATACATGGACTCTCAGT
The DNA here is from genome assembly GCF_963854185.1 of Sardina pilchardus. Lineage (NCBI taxonomy): Eukaryota > Metazoa > Chordata > Actinopteri > Clupeiformes > Clupeidae > Sardina > Sardina pilchardus. The sequence goes on along the minus strand of NC_085004.1, from coordinate 24,866,602 downwards.
CTAAACATTCTTAGTTAGATGATACTGTCTCTTCTCATCCCCTACAGCTTCTTCTGGTGGTGGGTGGATTCATGAACAGGTAAAAATGCAAGATCACAGAATCCTGGCGCTGCCATTCCTCATTCCTCCTTTATAGAATTCCTCACATGATATAACATTCTTTACACACATGCAGTACATACAGGCCTCTCATTCATATGAATAAGAAATGTGCATCTCCATGACTTTTTAATCAAAAATGCACGCAGGTTCCATGGAACACGTCTCTATTAGTCACCAATTAGTCTAAGAGACGATGCTTTGACTTATGCTACACATCTAATTATGCCTTGAGGTAGAGTCAGCCCCTGTCTCAGCAGTGGTCCACTGGCACTCGTGTGATGAGCGGTAACCTTGCTCGCGTGGTTGGCATGCACGGTGTCACTTTCAATCACTCATACCATTTTTGGTGGTTTCATATTGTATTATGTGCAGCAAAATTGAAATTTTGCATGATTAAAAGGCTCCGAGATGTAAGCATTAAAAATACTATGACCATGAGAATCTATCAAAGAGAGATGGTGAAAGCTTTTCTAATGGAGGGTTTTTTCCCCTCTCAAATGCATTAGCTTTCCGTTGGTATTATTCATAACATTAGCAAAGCCCAGTCTCTAAACTCTGTGTTTAATTATATACATATTAACCCAAGCTTCTGAGGCACAGAGAGGATTTAAAGGGGAAAACAGGAGGTAAAAATCAAGACCTGTTCAGAATGCAGGATTTAAATGGCGGCAATTTTCTTGATCTATGTCTGCTTCAAGGTCTTTTAATGCAATCTCCTCTGTGCAAGTTGTGAGTGAATCTTTTTAATAGAGAGCAGAGTAGAATGAGGGAAATGGAAGTGATAGAAACAGCCCTTGCCTCCAGGAGTCAAACAGAGCGGCTCACACAGCAGCGGTTACTTTCCCGACGTGCCCGGAGAACAAAATACGCAATATGGATATAATCTTCCACTCGACCTGGCGCTTTACAAGGAAATTGTTGTCTTTGTTTTAATACAAAGCTTAGAGCCATGGTGTAAAACTCTATTTATTTCGGTCCTCTGAAATGAGCAGATTGTCACAATGATTACCATCAAGGAAAAGCAATAACACACACACACACACACACACACACACACACACACACACACACTGTTGCTAAGGGATGATTCAAGCTCCCTTTGCTCAGCTAACAGAAGCCGGTTAGAGAGATGACGTGATTACGCCAGTGTGTCTGCCTCAATAGTCCAATCCACATGAAGCATGCATGGGCAAGGCCAACACAAGATGGCCGTTATTTTACAACAACAGCACACACGCCCGTTTATAGGCACACCTGCCCAGTGCCCAGTAAGTGGGATCTTAAACATGGTCTTTATTTTAGAAACAGTTTTTTTCCTCACAGTGTTGCCGTCAGGATGACTGATAGGGAATTAAGTGCGTACTTACTCGTTGCAACCTACAATTGGAGTCCTTGCAGGTGGGACCTGGAGAGCATGAGTGTGCCGCAACACTAAAAATGTCCAGCTGTTTGCTTCTCAGCTTGGGCCCAGATGTCACAAAACACAAACCTCTCTCTTTCTCAACCCTAAAGGATGTGCACAACAAAACAATAAAGGTAGAATCTGCTCATCAAACCATCTAAAAGGGCAAAGACTTAAATAGGTCTCAGTCAAAAACTCTGTACACAGAAAAGTATGTCAAAAGTACAATTGCACAAATCTAAAGAAATATACTGTTCTTTGACATTGATTTGATTTATGGAACTCTCTTAATTATAAGATGCCGCAAAATCATCACAGCAAGGGTTAACACTTATGTGAAGGGTCCTTAAGCCTGGTATTTACAAATAAGATATAAGAATTATTTAGACACACCAACAGACTCGATGTTCATTCTCAATGTAATGTGTCTTAATGAAAAATAAGTAGCAAAACAGACTACTTCTGTTTACTTTCCAGCTCATTGGACAGAAACTGTATTTGCCCATTCTGAAAAAGTCCCATACAACATGCAAGCTGTCCCTTGTGACTTAGTAGACCATATGCTACCAGATGTGTACTGTATGTCATTTGCCATTATACCTCAAAATAACCCCACTCTTAATGCAACTACAGCTACGTAATGCAGATTAGTATTGTTCAAAGTGTACAAATTCAGAGTACTTTGGTTTTGGCTCTCTATTTCCTGTGCCTCAGTAAAATGTTCTGCCAAACTTCAGAGGGTGATCCTTATCTTTGACAAATCCCAATTATGACCAAACAGCCCACAAAATACAAGCAAAACACACTTTTATCATTTTAGAATAATCTGTTTTATGTCTTGATGTTGAGACATGTTCTACCCAAGACACAAAAATGGATAGCCGAGACAGTCTGGGAGAGAGCTCCATTCTGATCAGTAGGGTTGATTTTCACTGCTTACAACAGGCCACGTCTCTCTGGACACTTGCCACTGTGTATAGGCATGCCAGCTCCATATGTTGCAGCATATGTTATCTAACATTTCAAAGGACCGTAGTTATTTTTACTCGTTGCATATGACTAGAGAAGGCTATGCACAAAAACAAATAAAGAGCAGTGTTTACTTAAATAAATAAGTTTACTTCATGTCTGCCAGACACAAAGACTGGTTTGTAATTTAGAAATAAAACCACTCATTGCTACTTTGACATGCTTAATTCTGTCTTTGCCACCTGACAAGCATAGTGAGCTTATAAATAGCTTAATAATACATTTGCAGACTTGCTCGCAATACAAACAATAAAGCAGAAGGATCTTACAGTGTTAGTGACCTCAAAAGACAAAGAATTATTAGGCTATTCAATGAAGCAGTGCAAAGACTCCGAACAGCACTTAAAAAATCAAATCCTTATCAAGCTACTTTATTCACACTAATACAAATCATGTGCATACAGCTTCATTTGCATAGGTTAATTAAAAGTACTGTCCTACTTTCAGATCCAATTGATTGTTATGAGCTGAATACTAACAAGGATACAATTAATTCATATTCTGTTAATAATGCTTTGGGCAGTTCCCACAAGTGTTTTCTCCAAGACAATGTGCAAGGAGACTGTCATGCACTCTATGCTTTTTTGTCATTTTACTGAAGCTCATAACACCAAGAGGACTGAGTTTTGATTGAGTTTAAATGCCCAAATAAAGATGCCATTTTGCTCGTTGACTCGGATTGGAAATATGCTTAATGAATCAGTATCTCAGTGGCAGCCCAACCTCAGTGTGCGGATTTGTATCAAGAGACATCTTACAGGGAAATTGCATGCCTCTGGCAACCAAATTTTCCTACCTTCATAGTTGTAAACATAGCATTTTTCACCTGTTACAGGTAGACAGAGTTTGCAGATAGAACCTTTAAACTGACACTGAACGTAAAATGGTGCAGCAGCTGTGATTAACACCATTTAAAAAAAATATTGTCCAATTAAAAGTGAAATATTCCACATTACAGAAACATTGGGACATGTGCAAAGTTATGCTCCCTTTTGACTCCCTCAAATCATCTCTCTAATGCATTGCTTTTGTGGCTGTCGTTTATTAAGTCTAGTAGCAATTAAGATCACGCAGCTGCTCAACCAGATGCTTGCACACCCAGACTCTTCTCTTTCTTGAAAACCCTTTTGCCAAATTAATCCAGACACTCACTCAAACATCATCTCAGGAAAATTGACCTTCACTGTTTAAAATGTATGAATTCATGCAGTGTATCTTTAACTGACCATAAGGTTATTAGCAAATCACAAGTGTGATTTATATCCTGTGCAATTTACAACTATATTGTACTATATACTATATACTTTGCATACTTTTTAAATCAGTGCTAGACATTAAAGCCTGCAACCAAATATGGAATCAGATCTTAGCTAAACAGGCAATCTGAGGGATATAAACGCACCACTCACCACCACTCTGTCTATCATTCATTCATACTGTATGTGTGTGCCTCTCTATAAGCCCCTGTCACTTCAGGGGAGATCAAGTTCAAACTGAGCTCTGTAAAGTGCCTTGAGTCATATTTTTATGTTATATAAGGGATAATGTATTGTCCTCCTGTCATTATCGGAAAATATGTCCCAACAGTGCAAACTTTGCTTTGTCCTGAAGGGACTTATTTTCCAATACTAACCAGTGGAGAGTACATCATCCGTCTTATTATACAGCTACTTGCCAAACGGAGAAAAGAATATGATGTGTCTTTTTTTAATTATTGTGTCACCGTTTCATGGCTTCTGAATCAGAGGAATCAAAACTGTTGCTATTCATTTTTTTGTAGCGGTCATTATACAGAATGATTGGACCTCTGAACGTTGGGCAGGCCTGTTCCTGTTGATTGAACTCTTCTGCCGCATTCTGAAGAGCTGTACTATAAGCTGCTTTATGAATTAAACTGAATTGAATAGGAAAGGTGTGTGGGTGCATGCACTCCACTACCACTGTTAAATTACTGCTTTGCTTCCATTCTTAAAAAAATATACCTGGATTGTTATCAACACAGTAGCGGCAAAATAGTTTGGTGTTGGTGTGTGGAATAGTTATAAACAATGCAGACGGAGTTGTGAGGATGCCATTAGCAAAGTCTACTACATGCACCGGTGTTCTCACTGATGTGTAGTCGGCTGCTACATGGGCATGTGATTGGGTTGGAAACTTCAGTTTAGTAGATTACTGTAGTGCTAAATAGCAATTATTCAAATCAATGGCATATATGTATATGATATATAATGGCATACTTACTTATATGTATATGTCAACATGATAGTAAGACATAAACTATGCAAATCTTTCCATTGTCCACTGACTGCATTTTTTATTTTTCATTCCAGCCATGTTGTCATTGATAGGCAGCTTATTGACCAGAGAAGCAGCCCAGTCAGTGACTGCAGCAGGTAAGTCATCCAAAAGTTACAAACTTTTTAGAATGTACAGTATCAAGGGTAAAATATTTAATACTCACACAAACATGTTCATGTCAAAATAGCCACTGAAGCTCAATGATGCAATATAATCCAGTTAAATAAGTGCACTAAGCTACTCATTATAATATTCTCAGATATACTGTAGCAGAGCCTCTGCACATCCTCTCACATTCTCTTAAAGGTATCAGGCAATGCTGTATCCAAATCCAAAACAATGCATCAGACAGATCAAGTACCTTAATCTATTAAAAAAAATTGTAATAATATAGTGATCTACTGTATATCCGTAAGGATTTTTTTAGTGTCATTTGAGGGATAGTCCAGGCTCCTTCCTTCATCTTTGAAGATCAATGAAACAATATACATCTCACCATCTCAACAGCAAAACTATTTAGATGTTTTTGTAAATGTGTAGAATGCAGTGCAGTGAAATATAGTTCCCAGTGTAGTTGACATGCATGAGAACTCTGAGGAGTTGGCACTTTAACTGTGGTTAATGTCATTTTTTGAACATGAATCTTGACTGTCAAATAGATTTCCAATTTACTGTACCGAATACATTTTTGAAATAAGAAGAGGATTTATCCTAGGCTTAATTTTGGCTCAGGGATTGCAAAATGTCTAACCACCTGAAAATTCAGCTGAAATGAAAGGACTACTGTTAGTTTTGAAAATTCAGAGCTTTTTTATATAGCCGAAGTTGGCCAGCATGTATTTCAGCGTCATGTCCCAGCGCTCTACTTCAATGAAGCCCTTTGTGTGGAACAAAAATGAGGTAATGATAAGGGTCAAACTTCAATATATGCCACAAGCTCTCTTCAAAAAAACCTCAGGATGTTCACTTGAGACACAGCATTCCTGTGTCGACTCAGGATGACAAAATGGAGAGGCCTGTGAGGCTGTGTTTGCACTGAAGCTTTATTCATGTGCACTTAGTGTCGTCTCGTTGGTGAAATATTTGAGTTCACCAGTCGCACGTCCTTCATTGATGTTGACCACTGGGCTTTGCTGTTGAATCTTTAGATACTTTCTGACACTAAATGAATCACAATATTTTTTTTGTTACTGGGTCTAGCACATAAACATATGTGTTTGATATGTCAGGAATGCTTGACATGCAGTAGTTTTGTGTGCAAGGAATTCATTGTTGAATGGTGGCAAGCTCTCTTTGGCTTGTCTTCAGTTAAAGGGCCGTTGAACTGAAGCGATTTGTGCTCGACATGGTCAAGTCCACCTTAGGGAATAATGCTTACACTGTTCTACTGCAGAATTCCAGACATTTTTTATCAAGGCCACTGGGCAAGTGAATACTGGATTTCAACCCCTGACCCTTTCGGTCCATACCCAAGCACAGAAAATACGAGGACAATGGACTGAACCCAGTATTTTTTTAACCCCTTTTTTGAGAGTGAATTGCCCATTGCTGCGGTGCAGATGGGATTTGTCATCTCCTTGCCCCATTAAAGCAAAAAGGCAATTATGCTACGCCATCTTGTTTCCATACCCTCCAGTTATAGGGAGTGAAAATTATATACAAGAAGATATTTCCCTTCACCTGAATACAGAGACCGTTTGGAAAAAAAAAAAAAATATATATATATATATATATATATATAATTTCATGTTCCACACAATTCATGACCTCGTCGTAATTTGGAAACTCAGAATCAATTCAGAATCTTTTCTGGTATATCATGGCTTCCTTTTGTGATAATACGCCTGTCGACGATGTTGTACTGTAGATCAAGTCAGCCTTAATAGTGCTCTCATCAAAGAAAGGACCATCTTTGAACTGACACATGACAATAAATCTTAAACACATCATGGCTGATAGTATTACAGTAAAAAAAACCTCAGTAGGGTCAGAATAAATGTAGTGCAGGGATAAGCACAACTAGTCAAACTGTGATTAAAGGCCAGGTTGAATAATGTTAGAGATGAACTTGCTTTGAAAAGGGGCATTGTTTATTACTTCATTAGCCCATTTGGTTTTATCTTTGTCCTAATAGACGACTTTAGTAGCCATTTCTAAATGGCAATTATTTATGCCAGCATATACTGTACCTGCATCGGTTGCTCATCAATCGTGTGATGGACAAAATACCTTTGGTTATGTGATGTGTAATAAACATCATTGGTAGAAGCTTAGCATCCATTCCCCTAAATTCATATGCTTAACAAAAAAAAACAAGTGTTGGTCTCAAATAAGGATAAAGATGCATTTATACCGAAGTGCACTTTGATCATAACAGTTTACAGCAGCTGACAATACGTTTACCTCCCAAATGACTGGCAATTCTCAGAACATTTTGGTAAACCACACTGATGCTCTCTTTGTTGAGCACTAAATGTTGTGACCTAGATTTCTCACTCAGTTGAACACAGTTCAAAATAGAAAGGTGGAGAAAAAACACTGTTCTACCAAATACCTTTAGTTCATCTCCATGAAATAAAATTACCCAGTGTAAAGTCACACTAAGATCCCAAATAGGTTCAATCTGTCCAGGTTATTCTGCTGTCATTTTGTAGAACGGTTCCTACTCCAACATGCTAAACAGGGACATCTGTCTCATCTGTTGCTATTCTATCTTGATGGGCATTCATGTAAATTTAATCCATTTGTGTTTTACTTTTATTTTCATTCCAGTTAAAGCTGTTACTACCCATATTGTAAAATGGTGTTTCATGCTCCCCCTGGTGATCCATAATCTCATTTAGCCCACTCAGTTTATAGGAGCGCAAATATTACAGTATGAATGGCAGAAGGAAAATATTAAAATGTAAGATCTCTTCTCTAAGATGACAGTGACACGGTACTGATGGAGGTGAGTCAAGTGGTTGTGTGTCCCTTGACTGTCAGCCAGAGCAGACATCAGGTTCTGTCTGTCTTTGAAAAATGTCAGATCTGAAAAGACCGAGAACAACCAATGCCAGTAAGTCAGAACTCCATTTGTTTGTCAGTCAGTCTATACAAACGTAGATATTAGCCTACAGAAAGAGTGAAGGATTTTGAAGTCTTTCACAGCTAGCGAAAAAACATGTTTCCTAAGTGAAAAAGATGGGAGTGTGCCATATTAATGTAAGCAGGTAATCTATACCCTGCCTACAACCTGCTGTGTGCTAAACCATAGACAGCATCCATCCAGGCCACTCTGAACTCTAAATCCTTACATGAGTCATGGAAATCAGTAGGCTACAAGTGACAATGTGTCCGGCCCATTAGGAGCTGATCTGTGACCAAAAACAAGAACAAAAAGAGAACATTCTGTGCTGGACCCAAGTGCTTATGTAAAGGTTAGATCCCCACACAAACCTATAATTATGCACTACCTGCCCCAGTTTCTGATGTTCAAAAATAGCCCCTTTTCACTGAACAGATGTTTGCATTTTAATAGCAGCTGTCATGGCGATGTTCTGGGTCCACACTTGCTTGCAGCACTTCCACTTGTAATTGAGAGGTAGTTCTGCTTGTCGAGCGGAGAAATACATCTGTCATAACACACTGCTGCAGCCACCAGTAGAATTTATTGATAAGGGCTTCTAAGGGGGGTTTTGGCCATCCTGGAAATAATTTGAACTTTGTCATGGAGCCCTGAGCTCTTGAGATTCCCGGAGCCTTTTTGCTCCCACTATCAGAGGCAGCTTTAAATAGCCATCCTTCAGCAGGCCGTATCAGAAGTCTTCTGTCATGCTCAGGCCTCTGCTGGAACAACGCTGCTCAAGTAGCACTGGTGGACAGAGGCAGAAGAAAAGGGTACAATTTCTATAGGCAGCCTATTCATTTGGGCTTTTTTCATCCACGTTGACAGGAAAAGTAATGTGTTCTTGTTATTTCACTGATATTTGAAAGAGCAACATTATGTGTGTGTGTGTGTGTGTGTGTGTGTGTGTGTGTGTGTGTGTGTGTGTGTGTGTGTGTGTGTGTGTGTGTGTGTGTGTGTGTGTGCGCGTGCGCATGCGTGCGCAAGTGTGTGGTGTGTGTGCGCGTGCGTGCATGCATGTGTGTGTGTGTGTGGTTGTGTTAATATCTCTCATTAGTCTTGTTCCTCTCTCACTAACTCAGCTATTGTCGACGATACACATTAGCCTATATAGATTATATACCCAATACCATACATGCAGTTAAGCTTGCATACATTTAATCACAAATGTATTTATACCCATGCCACATTTCTATTCTCCTCTGCCTGGAATTGACAAAGGCACGGGGCAAAGAGGCAATTTTATGTGAGAGAGATGGAAATGAAAGCAAAATCTCTGTTTTCTTGATCAAATAAGTGTGTGTGTGTGTGTGTGTGTGTGTATGTGTGCACATAATCGTTTTGTGTGTGCATGTTTTTGTTTTGTTCTGCCATAATCTGAATTCCACTCAACATTACTGCCCAGTGGCCATAATAAGCTATGACATGCATAAGAACTTAACAGGATACACTGGTCCATGCACAAAGCACTAGGAGGTGTTTAATTTGCATTCACACGTTACATCCCTGACTAGACACCCATACCTTGAATATCAAATCATAACCCTTAAGTCAAAATTGATTTGGGACCTTCTAAATCATCTTTGTGGAATATTTTCTGACTGAACTAAACATAATGCTTTTGTGTTTCTGTTGTTTTGTTTGGTTTTGAGCCTACCCACGCTTTTGAAGCAACTCTCCAGTGTCCTCTCCTCTCAAAGATACTTTGTTAAATGAATAAACAATCAAACAGACAAGTAAACAAGCGTGAAATGCACCCTATGCTCATTACGAGTGGGACAAGCCGAACAGCGCTAATGCAAACATTTCAAACCAACCCAAGTTCAAGATGGAACCAGATCATGGCACCGTGAACTCGATCCCCCATTTCCCCTGGGACTGGGAGGTTTAGCCCATGTGCCAAAAGACTCTCAAGTTTACGAGTCACAAAGAGCACGGACGCAGGCCACCTGCTGCTGCCTGAACAATGCAGCTAGCGGCAGCTACAGGTCACACAGACAACGCTCAGAGGTCCTGGAGTCTGGCCACTGCAACGTGAGTCCGGAGACGGACAAAGAAAGCTTCTCTCCCCCCGTGATCAATAATTCATAATCATTCATAACCACACTCCTTTATTAAATGGCCAGACATATGTCTGTCACTGACTAATGGGTGTAGTCTCCCTATGATTACAACCCAGGCTGTGATGATGGACCTCCAGAAAAACAAAAATGGAGACAAAGTGAAGAACTATGACTGATGTCTTTTAAAAAGTATGTTTTTTTCCTCGTTTATTTTTCTTTCACTTGTTCAAAGAAACAGATAGAGAAAAGAAAGACGGCTGGCTGCAGTTCCAAGAAATGAATGCTTCATCACTGATGAGCTAGTGACACAGATAGCACAATCTACCCAATCCCAAGAACAAAATGTGCTGTGCTTACAGCCACAATTAAGTTGTACCAATTCCTGGTATCCAATCTACGGTTCACAGAAATTGAACATTCCTTCTATGATATTTTCTCTCTGCTGACATGAAATGGCTCACAGTATTACTACAAAATGGATTCTCTTGCCTGAATAAATGGCATATTTTTTTATTGAACTGCATTGGAAGGCAATACAGTACATCAATAACAAATTTTAAATGAATACCAGATCACTGCTAGGTCACAGTTGGTTAAGAAAATTCAAAGTATTTTTCATTTCATGGTATCTATCAGTGTTTCAATTATGAAAGGGCCAGCTTGAGTACATGCTCTGTATTTTACGTTCATATATCATGTTTAATACTGATCATAAGAGGAACATAAGAAGAATCTTAACATTAGATATTCAGAAAGACAAACATCAAAGGATGATGAACATTTTTAAAGCACAACATTACATACTACTAGCTACCCAATCCCCCTTCACTTGAAAAGGGCTTTTGACACTGCAAGTTACTCTTGATTTTTAAAGAACAGACCCAAGCAGGCACTTTACATAAGAGAAGAAAAAAGATCAAGCCCGTGTAATTAAATAGGCCGCTGCAGGATCACTGAGCCTGACTTTCTAACCCAGGCCAACGGACTCGGAAAGGCGCGTTTGACAGCCAAAACAGTTATGCCTCTTTCAGCATAACTTGTTTCAGCCGTCCATTGCTGTGGAAGTTTGAGACGGCTACGTTTAAGAAGAAACCAGGTCTCTTCCTTTTTCCCTTTCCTCTTACCGAGCAGCTAGGCCGGTGTACTCCATGCTGCTGACATACCAGAGCTTTACATAATGACTGCTATTTTGGGCACTGCTGACAGGAGATATGATCCCAAATATCAATGCCCCATTCAATGTGCATTCCTCAGCTGCTGGGAGCCAGATTAATGGTGGGGCCGCAGCTCCAAATGTGCATCGCAAACTCACTTGCTAAAATAATCTGCTGTCAAATATCAGACGTCAACTCGCATATAGAGCAAAAAAAAAAAGGTCTGGCATCTGTTCAGTTCAGCTTTTGCCTGTTGTTACACTATACTGTACCTTGTCAGCAATGTTAACATGCAAAGAATCACATCTTGCCCCGGTGTTCTCAGATGCTGAAAAAACACGTTCATCATTGTGGATACAGAGTGTGAGTGTTAATGTGCCAATAGGTGGGCCAGGCGCAGCACACTACACCCACAAATCGCCTTCTGATCCCCTGCGGACGACACACTCCGTTTTTTTTTTTGAACATCAACGTGTCAATTTTTATGGGGAATCAAACCGGCATATTGGGAAGCAGTCAAACATAGCAATGGATTTAACACAGAGCCACTTGTTTGTGGTTATATCAGCAGCACCTCCTCTACTCCAGGCTCTGGTCTCCGGGCTGTGGGGCCTTTTTCGCCGAACCCCCCGCGGTGAGCATTAGTGCTCATGTATATAGGACTGGCAAAAAGTGTCAGTTTCACATGCAAGTGAATGGGAACAGGAAATTGCACCTGCTTCTTTGTTCTGCCCCCACTCTTGCCTCGGGGAGACCTGCGTGTTTGTGCTTAAGCACTCGAGGGTGTAGTTAGTCAGTTTAGCCTCCGAGCCATAGAGCCACTGCAAATGAATTAAAGAGGCTTTCCCCTCTCATTTAGGAAGCTAAACATAACAATATGAAACCATCCTATTTTGTTTTGGCAGCGGAGCAAAAAAACTAACCGACGGCAGAAGACAATACTTGCAGGGAGAGAGCTTTGTGTATAGTTTTTTCTCTTGAGCAAACACACACTCTCTCACATATAAACACAATCTGTCCACACATACACAAACACACACACACATATATATATATAACACACACACACACACACACACACACACAGTCTAGATGTGGAATCAGGCACTCTGCCAAGCTGTTGCCATGCCTTTAAAATGTTTCAGTGATTACAGACAGAGAGTGCTCTAAAATAGAAATCATTTGAAGGAGGGACTGCGTACAGTGCGAGCGGGGATAATGCGAGTTTGTTGTTTAAAATTCACATAGCATCCCGGACCCCATGCTGGAAAGAGGTCTGTCCTGTTCCCTTGAGCTGCTTTCCATAGTCTTGACAGAGAGCCTGATGTAGAGGGGTGAGGGGAGGGGAACAGAATAAAAGGGGTGTCTGTTCTCTTCCAGGTCAGTCATGCCCTGTTTGGGAAGACTGGAATTCGAGATCCAAGGATAAACATCACCTCCTTAGACAACGCCTGGTAGTCATGTTTGAATTGTGCAAAAGGAGCACGAGGAAAGAACCCTGTCAAAAAAACACACACACACACACACACACACACACACACACACACAATTGATGTAACCCTTCATTGACTAATTTGCACCGTCTTGCTGTAGGGCAGTGTACTGTAAAGTCATATTTACATGTGTTGTACCACAAGTTTGTACTTCTGCCCGAGGCAGAAAAACAGTGCCTGATTGTTGCAGTATGCCTATACAAAGGCTGGTGTGTTAAAACAAATCTCATCACTGTGTATCTTATACATTACAAAGATACAACAATATTTATAAGGCGCTGCATAATAGGTTAGATTGCCACTAAATTATTGATCTAGTTGTTTCTATACAGTATCTACATGTACATGTTAATTCAGAGAATATAAGGACCGAGGCAGTGTTTTACAGCGAACATGTTTTTTCCTTCTGTCTTTCTTCAAGGACAGCCATGGAGTGTCTCTCCATCAGCAGAGACATGAGAAAACAGCTGCGGCTTTGTGTTGAAGGCGCGGTGGCTGCAGGTAATCAACAACGCATCCACTTACTCAGAACCTTCAAAAAGAGGAGATTGCCTCCGGCCGCACCGCATGATTGGATGCATTAGCTGTGAATGACAAACCACTGTTTATGTCATTTTCAAACACTCACACCAAACCATTGTGTCTTTGTGCCTAACGAAAAAAAGGAGTCTCTTTTGCACTCTAGAATGCACCAGCCATACATTCAGTACATTGAACCACTTACAAGACTATGATGGGGACATTATCCTCGTGTTTGTTCAGTGCCTTCTCTGATCTCGATGTTAAAACAAGTAGCTGCACTGAACCCATTTTAGATTAAAGGGATAGACTAGGAGGGGAGAAAATGAACACCTTTATTTCTACAATATAGTACAAGATCACATACGATCAGTATTTGGGTCCTTACTCAAAAAGTAATACATTACACACACAGACAGTTATGCCTAACTTTACTTATTTGGCCCCTGTTTAACACTAGTTACTTTACTTTTGCATCGGCTGAGATTCAGTGTCACGTAATTCCCAGTTACTGTAATACACTTAATTGTGATGAGACTGTAAGGCAGTTGCTACATTTATATAGTATGTGACATTGCTGTGCTACAGTCTAGTGTAATGTGAATATAATGTGATTGCTGTCTTACAGGCTAGTATAATGTCAATATAACGATGCATTCTTAACACTGCACAAAGCATCTTTTTCAACCAAGACTCCAGTGTAGCCAGTTAAAACACTGTCTGCACAATATCATATGTAGTGTTTTTCGACTACTGTAGCATCAGCATTTCAGATTCATTTTCCAGATTAATAGCTAAATACTTGTGCTAAGACAGTACTAATTGTGTTTGTGGGTGCATGTTCTGTATCATACACTTATGTCATATTGCTTGTTAGCCTGAAGGATATCAAGTGTGCTGGATTAATCACCTGAGTAATTATGTCATTAGTGGTTGATTGTGGCTAATAACCAGAGAGAAATTGCAATATGAAGTGGGATCTCAGAGCAGAATGACTGCAAGGATCAGTCGTGTCCATCATCAAGCTTTGGTTTTGCACCATGCAGAGTACAAATGGCACAGGAAATGTTGCCATGCGGTGTCATTTCTAAGACTGAAAGAAGTGTTATGTTCCCTTTGCCTGACGTAATCGTACTCAATTCTGGTCAGAATTTGGCTCTGGCATTGCTCCATTGGGACGTGATTATGGGGTAAATGTCTCTGCACTGGATTGGATAGACCTAACCAATCAGAGCAACAGAATAGCCCACCGTGAGAACCTAACCAATCAGAGCAACAGAATAGCCTACTGTGAGAACCCTGTAGGAAGAACTCCCAAGCCATCCTTCTCCAAAAAACACTGTTTTCTGGTCGTTTTTCAAAACGATTGCGCTATTAATTTATTGTACAACAGACATAATAGAGAAATCTAAATGTCTAATTTCTAGCAACAGGCTTTTTGTTGCAAGCCAAATCAATGGAAGCGCACTCAGGTATCGTGCTAGACGAGGCACAGTGGCTCATCTGTCACAGTTGCTCATCATTGTACAAAGTTCGCCCAAACAAATTGACCAGTGCACTCAGTCCGAACCGCTCTGGTTTGGGCATAGTTGCTTCTCAATGGAAGATGTCCAGACCGGATTTCCCAACCTCAAATTGTGTGGGCGGCGTTAGTTAGTTAGTTACAGTAGTTAGCTTATTTTTTACAGATTTCATGTGCATTGTCATGTCTTCCTTTCCCAAGTTCAAATTCAGGCTGGCTTCCAGGCTAATGTTCCCTGGGTGTAGACTCTATGTCTAGGGAGCATATCACTGTAGGGTCTACATTTAAAGCAGATGTCAAGTCATTCGTTAAAGACAACAGTGCCATTTACCTAAAATATTTGAGCACTTACACTATACTTACTACAGTAGTAGAGATAGCATCATTTTAAATCATGCTCGGTGCTTTTAGGGAAATGGACCCTAGTTTGAATGCACCACAACACCTCAGCAATAACTGTAGCCATAATCAAATCAAATATAAAGCCTGGGCACCATGGCACTCCTGGAGATTAAGTTTCCAACCAAAGATTTGACATGCAGTACATTCCAGTTATATGCTGTATCTTATCATATTGTGTACTTGTGTACACACAGGGACGAGTGCATTCTCTCTGGAGATATGAAACAACCCAGTGAAATGGTCTTTTTTATACAGCAGTTATGCATTTTGTTGATAAATTATCTGGAATGGAAACAGCACTGTGCTCTTTTGTGTTAGTCTGCTTTGTGCTATTGCATGTCGGTATATATTTAAGTACCACCCACATCTCAGATTTCACTTTATTAGATTGCTTAAGGGGTTGCCACCAGTTACACATGAACAAGATAATATGCTTTTAAAACAAGACAGGCATTTGTGCTTTGGAGAGAAAATCGGCGCATCCAAGGCTATAATATATGTCTCTGAGATTCGAGAGTGTAATTTGATGATTAATGCCAAGCTGATTCGATTTGGCCCAATGATGGTCTTCTCAGATGCACAGCATAATGGTGCAAGGCACTTCTAATTCCCATCCTGTCCTATCGTCCGGCCCCTGACTTATCTCCCCGTCTCTCCATCCCAGCGAGATGTCATGCCCATTATGTCTCGTGCCAGCGCGGAGTGAAGAAGACCAATAACAAAAGCGTCCACTCTCAGAGGTGAGCCGACGAGCCCGCTCCGAGTCGGCCATGATGTTTTGTCTCCGGGCCACGGCGCACCTTTTGGCGATCGGAGCCGGCCCATTCTCCTCTCACTCTGCCTCGCCGCTTAACCACCTGTCAGTGGTTGAGGCTTCCGGAACCATTCAGGGATTCCACCTCCAGAATCAGAATCTTCCTTGTCTTCCGCAAGTGTAGGTGGACACAGAGCTTCTTGTCTAGTGCTCGGGGTCAGTGCGCAAGACAAGAATGGGTCTTTCACCCCCACCGAGAAAAGAAACAAACCTGAGTTTTAAGATGATTAAGAGGATGGGTTTTGGAAGCCTAAAGGTTTAATTTGTGGACTGGAGAACTCATTTGAATAAGAAAATGGCCAAGGATCCTCTTCCTTATCGTTGTTGTAAGAAAGAAATAAAAGGATTTTTGTGTCTAATTTACACAAGAATAATTACGAGCACACAGGGGAGCTGGAAAAGAACGGGCGAGCGCGGCACATGAAGAAATTGGAGTGCACATGAGATAATTATAACATAATTACAGGGCCTGGCTTACCTTGACTCCATTAGGACAGGGTGTGTTTTTTTTCTTCTTCTTCTTCTTTTCGTCAGACGAACCTCTTCTGTTTTTCTGGCGATGCTGCTGGTGGTGGTGGTGTTTATTAACATGAATCAGCTCTGGGCTATATTTAGAGCATTATCATAGCACAGGGGAAAAGGCCTGACTCCTCTTCAGTGTGACAGAGATGTAATTTGCTCTGCAAGCCTCCACATAACGCCTAACAACTAAGTAGCTTTATGCGAACTTAATGTGAAATGTAGGCTTACAAGCACAACTCTTTAAAGAAGATGAAGAAAAAAACTGTTTTACTGTATAATTAAAATCTGTGTACTTACCCTTCCGTTGCGCATTCAGCAATCTCAGAGGACTGAGGATATTTAACCTTAAAGGAAAAGAAAAGATCTCTATTTTCTGTAAAAGTTCTATATGTGAATGTCGAGAAAGGTCTCAATTACAGTGAGAAAAGGCACAGCAGTAGAATGTTTGCTTTTCCACATTTTTACAGTGTCTAATTTTTTCCATGGATAATGGGCTCACAGGGGGTTTCTGTGAGCCTATTATCCAGGGGTTTCACCAGGGCTTCTTTTAAAGGAAGATATCCTTGATTACTGTAGCCAGTTTTTCTTCCCAAGGAACTGCTTTTCCAAGGGAGAAAATATCAGTGGTGAAATAGTCAAACCTAATTACCTTCAGCATTACAAACCACACCACATGATGAAACATTCATGTTTGGTTTGCACAGCTTTCAAAATATGTGCCACATCCGCGTTTAAGGCAAATCCATCATGGGTATATCAAATGTATCAAATATAATTTTATAATTTTGTCATTTTAACAAGAAGGTAAAATGTGCTATTCATATGCATCACATACAGTTGGACATCAGAGCTATTGCTTTTCCAACACGAGGGCAATGCACAACATACACACACACACACACACACACACACACACACACACACACACACACATAGACACACACACACACACACACACATACATACACACAATCCTCTTCGTATAGTGCTTTGTTATTTACCACTGGCTTGCCTGGAGCTGTATTCCAGCGCTTGCTCCAGTTGTGTTGTGTTACATTGGATTAGAATCACACATGACAGCCCAACAAGTTTGAGGCAGATGGCTCTCAACGTGGCATCAGTTACAGGTCTTACAAGCAGACCCTTTCATCCTTTTGTTTAACCTTTTCTTCAAGCACAACGAAAGAGAGAGGAGAGATCGAGAGAGAGAGAGAGAGAGAGACTGAAAGAGAGATAGAGAGAGAGAGGGAGGGAGGGAGGGAGAAAATCACATCATTAGAATCCCATTTTTCACTACAGCCATTGCACCACTTGGGGAGGCAGATGTCCAATGGGGTGTGGACTCTGTTCTACTCAATGGCTTTGTTTGTTGTTTATTGGTTAACTGGGCTGATCCTCTCTTAGAGACTGCTCAAGGTCAAGCGTACCACCACCACCACCACCACCACCACCACCACCAGCAGCAGCAGCACCACCAGCAGCAGCACCACCACCACACAGGAGCCCCCCGATGCCAGATCTGCTCGTTTGATCACTGTGCCTCCGAAAAGGATGCCTTTGTCCTGCCAGCCACCAAACAGGCTAACACGTGCATCTACACCACAATCATGAAGTCTGTTTTGTGAAAGATGTGAAAGAGACCGACCCCCAAACACACAAGTAGGGCCCTGTTTGTGTGCTGCGTGCAATCTGGAAGACGAGCAGAGGCTGGCTGCTGACATCTCAAGCCTGCACTGTAGCTGCAGCTGCAGCTGGTGTTTGTATTAAATCACCAGGCTACTATTGAGACTGAGAAATGTGTCCTGTTGATGAGTTTGTGTTTAAGGAAATGCGTTGTTTCTCAGTTTCAAAGTACGCCATTGAATCACAAGAGAGTAAATATTGCTGTTCACTACAAGCAAGGTCCAATGATCAACCTTCTCCTCTTACTTTTAGTAGAACAGCTCTTTAGTATTAGCCCTTATTGTGTTCAGCTCACACTCTCTTCATTCTATGCCTGTGTGTGTGTGCGTGTGCGCGTGCGTGCGTGTGTGTGTGTGTGTGTGTGTGTGTGTGTGTGTGTGTTTTCTTCTCGGGTTGCAACAAATGACACAAAACTGCAGGTGTTATCAATTTCATAGTGTCAACACAGAGGACAATCCTGCAGCATCTTGGTAATATCGTCGTCACAATTGTCGATTTGACTAAACTGCTCCTGGGGGGGGAGGCTGTTCTTCAAGTTCATTGCCCCACTGGGCTATACCATGTTATGGTTTCAAAACTCATGCTGTTTGTGTGCTACCAAATGTGAAATGAAAACAGATTTTTTTCATAGATCCTATGCTGAGATGCTGAAACCTTTTTGGCTTATATTGCTGTCAATATCGTGCAACAACCTCAAACATTTAGTACTTCAAGTGGGCTGCTACGATGTTTATCGTAGTTAAGTGCGTTATTTGCATAATTTGTGGAGGACAAAAATGGAAAAACACTTTGTGTTACACACAGCCTAACTGGTAAAGTAGTGGATCTGAAATGGGCCCTCCACAGAATTGGATCTACATCTAAGGAACAGCCAGATATGACCATCTACAGACGTAAGATGTTGTACGCAGTGTGTTTTAGCTGAATGCTCCCTGATGTAAGAGGTAGCTGAGCACAATTGTGTTAAAATCTGGAGCTCATCAACAGACTTTACTGAATGCTGCACACTGCAACAAGTTACCATGTTGAATTGTGTCTGCCTTTTCCATTTGTGCAGCTGCAGTGAGTCACTCTGTCCACACTGCAGAAAATGAAGGGAGGGAAAAAAATAATGGATGATGTGGGTGATGCAACCAACCTGATGGAGTACATTTGCTGCACACAATAATTGATGTTCAGAAAGAGTCTCGTCAAACCACCATGTCGGGTCTCAGTGCCTGTCAGCTAGCTTCTTCCCAACTCTGTTTTGCTGGCCTCTTTTGAAAGTGCTTTTTGTGAAGCCATACTCCTAAATCGGCGTAGAACTGGGAAGATGTTTATCTCGAGACAGTGTCTCTTATTTCAGCCAATGGTCCCCATAAGTCTGGGTCGTACTTGGGCTGAAAATTGCCTCTCGTGTCCAGTTAGTCTGTCTGGAAATATGGACACATTTCTGTAGTGTCTTGGTGGTATCTCCCCCTCTCTTGGTTTGTTAAAGTGGAGTTCACATGAGCCTCTGGGGGGAGTTCAAAGCAGCTGAACTACTTTATCTTGTCCAGCATGTTTCCTCTTCAACATTTGAAATTTCATGGATAGTTTCAAGGTCTTTTATTACCATCAGGGGCAAGTGTGTGTGCAAGGTTCTCAGAGAGTGATGAGACTTGAGGAGCAAAGAGATTTCACTGCGCCATTTAAAGATATCGCTGTTCGCCCAGAAGCGGTCCACACTGCGGCACCCTAAACTTTGAGGACCACTTCATTCCGGTAGCTGGTTAAGGTATCATCTGAATGAGAGGTGAACTGAGAGGATTTAGGATTTTGCCTTTTGTCTTGAGGCCATTGTCTTTTCTTTACTTTGACTCTGCAGCTTCTACATAAAACATTTCCCCTCATCATTATTGGTTGATAGTTGACCAGCCAACCCTAGCTCTGATTTAAGTGATGCCCTTTCAAAATCACATTTCATACTGCATATGAAACAGGCTTTGTCATGGAAATGTATGAGAACACAGAACTGTAACCTGCCTTTTTTTGCTTCAGTGTATCACATGTTATTGACACCTCAGTTAACAGCTGTGTGTTGGCCTGCTAGTGTATGTGTGCTTGTTTTGTTTTGGGACAGCATAAAAGTAATTGTACTGCTGACTGCAGCATATGACTGTGTCCCAGTTTCTAAGAATGGCTGACTTTATTTTTGTGTGTCAGATTGTTTTAGACACGCCATGTGCATCTGCAAACTGGAATTTAAGTAAATAAATCCCTTACATGAATAATGAATATTTAAGTCATTGAAAACAAATAGTCAACAGGGTATGCATTCAGCTTCATCTATTCATCTTTAGAGGCTTTGGAGTGGATGTAATGCTATTCAAAATAGCATATGCTTGCACAGAGACCATATGTTATTTAGTGTTTGCAAAATTGCTTAATTAAGGTAGTCATACGGTTTCAAATATTGAGTTACCAGGGACAACAACTTATTCAAACCATGCCAAAAATCCAGGTTGAACTCAGAGAATAAAAATGTCTTACTCAATAAACCAAACCGAATGAACCAAATCCTCCATTATAAAAGAATTCAGCAACAGTAACACTTTTCACTCACTGAACAAACACAAGAAGCATTCTTCTGAACTGTGTCACACTTTAAAAAAAAAAAAAAAAAAAACAATAACGTCTTTATAATAACACAATAGAGCCAGCTGAATTTTCAGCTTCCCTCTTTTTCCCTGTGAATAAAACGGTAACAAGTGTGGGTTTAAAAGGGGGCAAATGGTGTCTTGGTTACGTGTGTGAATCAGATAACAGAATGGGCCTGATAATTAAACCCATGCTGAGTCAGTATGAAAAGGGAAAATTCAGCAGCTGCTCTCTTCATGAATAAGCCCGAGTTGCCAGCCGAGGGTGTTTAGCAGAGCTATATGGAGGGCCTGAGCGAGGCTGTATCACTTTACCCTGAGTAGACAGCCACAGAAATGTTGTTGAAGGAATTTGGGAGAGAGAGAGAGAGGGAAAAAAAAAAAAACCTCCTACTACCTCGATATTCGGTACAAGCTATGTTCACAGGTTTTCCTTTCGGTTCACTCTGTTTAGATGAGCATTAAGGGTTCATGTGTGTAAAAATAGTCGACAGGGTAATAATGCGATTTTTAACAGAGATTAAGATGTTATTGCTCTGGTAGAAAAAAAAATCAATAGGGCTCTTTGTTGAGCAGATGAATCCGCACTTCCTGTGCCAATAACAACTACGTAGTTCTGGAGTGTCTTTTACACTAGTCCATAACGGAGCGAGCCAAAACGTAAAGAGGACTACACTTATGCTCCATCATTCATCATAGAGCGCAGGAGACCTACAGTAACATCCATCTCCACATCACCTTGTATACAACAGTGTCTATAGATCACTTTAAAGGGGGCGGCTGGGGGAGGCATTGCCTGACAGTAACCTTACCAACGAACCTGGCACACATGAACATTGTGTGAATGTCTGTAACTAATTGGCACGCTGTTGTATAGGAAATAATTGGCTCATTTATGGCGGCTGAGTGATGGCTGGAGAGTGTGTGCGGTGAAAGGGTAGATTTTTCTGTTCTGCTGGGAGTAATCTATGAAGTGTTCATATTTATTCGCTCGTCTCCGATAAACGTAGATTTCCTTGTCTCATACGTCAAGGCTCTGAAAGAAAGCGATGATTAATGAACTGTGTTCCTCCTTCAAGTGTCATTATGTGCAGAATGTCCTCCCAGTATATGTGCGGCTCTGGTCCCTTTTGTTTAGACTGATGCTCCCTCATTAGAATGTGCAGAGGAAAATAAAAGCTCCGATTTGTTTACATAGATTATTGCACTACTCAGAAATACAAATTTGCCCTGCCATTTTCTCAAATGGCTTATTTCAAAAACGATCTTCAAATGCAAGCCTGGTATTAGACTTGACAAAGCGTAATGCAATCTGCATGGCAGGAACACTGCCTAGCACTTATTGCTGCAAAGTGTAAATATGTATGACAAAAGGTTGCAAACTGTGTTATAGCAAAGCCTTAATGGAAAGTGAGGCTTTTGTCCTTGTAAGCTATAGCCATAGTGCAGAACACATTGATAACCACTGTTACAATTATGCCTAAATCATGCAATGTGCAAGCGGACTAGAGGCTATTTACTTGCAACATAGTTGTTTGTTAACAGTGCAGTATCTGTTTATGGCAATAACCTATCCTGATGAATGCATTGCATGCTGAAAATAAAAAAAAGTTAGGAAAGAATATCACTCATATTGTGAGATGGTAGCCTTTGAAAAACATAAAGGAGCATAGCATTTACATCTCTGGTTGACTTGAACTTCCAACAAGACAGTTTTCATTTTTTGACAGCTATCACAAAAATATCTGCTTGTCAATGAATTTGTATGTGCACAGCACATTGGCAGGGAGAGGTTATACTGAAAAAAATATGTGGAAAAAACAAAAACAAATAAGAATAAGAAATCTGACAGAATGTATACATGTTCCATATTTGGAATGCAGAAGTCAAAGTCACTGTACAAAACTAAACATCACAATCCTGTAATTAGCTTGGTCATACAAACCTGCCAACCATGGGCCTGACACAAGCATGCAAAATCACAAACCAAGAGAAGAGCCGCAAAGACAAACATTTCTGATGGCACAGGGAAAAGACAGCCAAACCAGCCGGTACATCACTCCATGACATCTAAATAAAGATGATTCATTGTGCTAAACAACAGAAATGTTCTACCTCTGTAGTCCCAAAACTGTAGCAGGAGGCTTTGCGAAAATAAAATAGCCTCAGATATTTGGTGGCAGTGGCAGCAATGGTCCACTGCACACACCACTGTGTGTTTAAATGTAAAAGAACAGCACGACCAACCCTATTCTGTAGTTCAGTTTGTCTTAATTCAATGCAGTGGAAACTAATCGCACAGTATTGAGATATACATTCTGACTATGTTAAGATTAAATTGCCCTACAGCTTCCATTAAATCATTGAAAGATCGCTGATGTACTTAAAGAAAAAAAAGAAATGACAACGTTGTCGAGGACAAGGAATGAAGGATCCATTATGAGGCTCATGTCTCATCATAGCACTCCAAGCAACATTAAAAGCACACATCCACTGTGGCAATATATTTGCTGCTATGTGCACTACTTTATTGTTGCAAGAGATCTAAATCATGTTGTGCCAACATTTCACATTGTTGCATAGCAACTGTGGGGAGAAATAAGCTTAACGCGGTGGAAACGGCTGTGTCTCACTCTGCATTTGACTCTTCTGGATAAAAGCGCCTGTGACATCTCCTGAGGAGGAGAAGAGGGTAAAATCATGAGTAATGATCTTGCCGCGCACAAAGAACCCTTTCTTCCACGGAGCCAGACGGAAAATTCAATTCAGAAAGATACATAAATAATGGAATGCAATAATGTAAAATTGCTTATGAGCTATGTGCACCTGGCAGTTGAGAAGACCGTTATTTGGGTAAAACCACTTTGTAGGCAGTATGACTACATTTAGGTTTATTTCAAACCACATAGTCTGTGTCTGTGTCTGTGTCTGTCTGTCTGTTGGTCTGTCTGTCTGTATGTATGTAATGTTTGTATCTGTGTGTCTTGAGTTTGTGTCTGTGTCTATGTTGGCATATGGGCAACGCATATTTCGGTGTCATTACTAACCCGATCATTGCAAATAGTAACAAAAGGGGATTAGCAGCATAGCAAAACCCCAGTCTCATTCACATAATAACTGTGCTTGTTAAAGCCCAACAGCCATTCATCAGGAGGGATCTGCAGCCGAACATGGTGTCATGGGGGCCACAGCCATATTGGGCCACAGTTAATCTGATGAACTGCTCTAGGCTGAAACGGAGACCATTTACAGTGGATGGGGTGTCCTGCAGTAAATAGGCCAACACCATCATGGAAGCTAATAATGAATGTTCCTCCTGCAGCTTCAGGGCCCTGGCCTGAGGTACAGTGTGCTCTTACAACTGACAATGGATTAGGAGCCAGTGCCTGGGGAAGAGATGAAGGGCCATGTCTTTTTTTCTCTCTCTCTTTTAAACCAGGATGAGCTTATTGCTGTCGTGACCGTGCTATACCTACCCTTTTGTACCGTTTCCCAGAGATCTGTGACTGTGTCTCTGATGAGTTCAATTACGGAGCAGACAGAGGCCGTCCAGGTTTAGACCTGCTCTTCTGACTCCGTCCCCACCACTGCTTGTCACTGAGACACTCACTGCTACTGACCTTGCACCTGGGGCTGTGGAAGCTCACTGCAAGCCTCATCAGTTAGTTTGAAACAGGTATAGTGCGGCACTAATGGAAGACAATAAACAAACATCACAAATAAAACACCATAGTTCGCATTAGTGACTAACGAACAAGTTAACATTGGTTTGTCATTAGAAGATGGAGAGTTAGCGCAGCATTTTCACAAATCTATGCCCATTGAACTGCTTTGGGAAGACTTAAGAATCTGTGTCATGGGGACTGTAGAATCGATGTTGTGAGTAGACAGTAGGACCTGATCACACTTATTTTTGTAAGGACTGACCTGTCACTGTCAGGGTACTTATCAAAAGGGCCATTGAGTGCTGGTGCTTTAATTGTTTCCACAGATTTGTGATAGTGCAAGAGGTTCATTGACCCAAATCCATAGTCAGAGACACCTCCTGCTACCCATCTGCTGATTCAGCAAGCTTGCAGAAAGATATCTGTAGGCACTCGATTAAACTCACTGCATTTCAATCACAATCTTGCCCCAGTAATTCACTCACACATACAGTATACACACACACAGACACACAAAATATTCCAATTCCCATGTCATCATCACATCTTTGGGAGAAAGAGAAGGTGTTAGAAAAAAAAAAGGTGTGGGATATGTTTCGAAAGGAGATCTGTCATTTGTTGCATTATTTTGAAAGATGCATGGGCCTATAAGTCACTTAATGCAGTGTCTTCTCTCTCTGAACTACGTTTATTATGTAAAACCAAATGACTGTGAAATGTTACCACTGCCCTTTGATTTCTTTTGGGCTGATGAGACATGAGCAGAGGCTATTAAGTTTGCTCCTGGATTGTAGCAGAAATGTAAGGTTTTTTTCACCATCATTTGTCAGACGCCACCACTCTGCAAATGAACAGCTACAAAGGTAGCCTTCTTTTCCTCCCTTTGTGAAAGATATACTATCACCGTTTGAGTGGAAATTGTGACAGCTCTAAAAGTTTTTTTTTTTTTCAGCGCTTAGTCATCTTTACTATTTGCCATCGTGCATATGTTTGTGATACAAAACAGCTGCAAGACTGTTGAGGTTCAAAGAGGGATAGGGGGGGGGTCAACCGTGAGGGGACACAACCAGTCCAGCTCTTGGCTGCATTACATCGACCCTGGCTGTACAGTAGGTGTAAGTGTGTCCATGGGTTTCGTAGTCTTCTGCAGCATGAGTTCAGGGGTTGGTGCAGTCAGTGAGACGTGTGATCCCTCCCCAATTGCCGTCTGTCACATTCCCCTTGTCCTGGCAGTGGCGTCCAGACTAACGGGACTAACACCCTGATGAGCCTTCAATCTCTCTCCC
Organism: Sardina pilchardus; assembly: GCF_963854185.1. NCBI lineage: Eukaryota > Metazoa > Chordata > Actinopteri > Clupeiformes > Clupeidae > Sardina > Sardina pilchardus. Next base: position 24,840,924 of record NC_085004.1, on the reverse strand, counting down.
ACGAGCAGATGGACCGGTCCAGTCAGGTGCGGGGCGTCCAGAATACTGTGTGGACGCACTTGCTTGGTCAGTAAGTGAGCAGAAACATATTATTTCTGGGCGGAATAATAGAAACGTAGGCTGAGAATGTCTGTGAAACCCCGAGCCCACTTCATAAAATAAACAAAAAAATAACTAAAATATAATAATAATGTTATGAACAGGGCCGTTGTTTCAGGCCTGGCCCAGAGAGCGCTGTGGCCAAGCCTTTGAACTCGTTCCTGAACGACTGCAGCCCTGAGTTGTTTTTCCAGTCATAGTACATTACAGACCTAAGCATGTCGACATTCAGAAGGCATCTTAGATGAAGCATGCTGATACAGGATTGGTTTTCCCCTCCGGCTCGTAATGAGGACCACCTGTGCCCTTATAAGGCACGAGTCTCGCAAGGATATTAGCCTGCAATCGATATCCTTGAGGGGTTTCTACCTGTTTCAGCAGCACCCCCCCTTGCTTTATTTGACAAATGCTTTGATAAAAACCATACAATTAGCAGTTACTTGCGAGTCGTGTTAAAGCAATTAGTTGCACTCGGTACCTGGGGACGACTGCGAGTAAATGCGATTGGAGCAGTGCACGGACCAGGACTGGCTTACATTAATCGTCGCACAGAAAATGCCTTAGCAAAATTACCTAATGATTTGAGTCATCAAAGAGGGCGCCATCAGCCTTGCACTAAGGCCTGAGATGCAGTCAAGGGTTAGTCTTCCTATAAGCAGCGCTCCAGGCTCTGGGATATTACACAGCAGAGAAGCAGATGTGGGCGGCTAGAGACCCTGATCTGATGTTTCCCTGCTTACACTCGTAACAAAGTATTTATGTAAAGAAACATGCGCTGCCTTGGAAACAAGCAATGAACATATTGTTAAATCCCATATTTACTTCATTTGAAAGAAAAATTAAACATTTATACTATGCTGGTTATTTATAATCTGTCGTGCCTTCTCATTCTTTATAAATACTCTGGCCATTTAGATTCAATCTGCTCACACATCCAGCTGAGGTGCATGTGCTCAGTGTTACATATGAGATTTGCCTGTGCTCATTTGTCAGACAATGTGGGTGCGTGTTTGCACGCTGCCTGTTTATGCGGCTGTGTTAATTAAACGCCTGTAAAGGCCCACAGAGCCATGCTCAGTGTTTATCAAACAAATGCGATCACAGCAGGTTTTTTGTCCCTCAGTGGAGCATAGAGAGAGACGAAAGAGAGAGAGAGAGAAAAAAAAAAAAAGGAAACAGGACTCCAATAAACAAGTTCTCCATCCTTTGTTGTGCCTGATGACTGATTGTTGTAAAGTGACAACAGGGAAAAGGCTAAGAAGGTTGCTGTGCCTCAGCTGCTTCTCTGTACTAACAGCAGATAACTGCTGCTAGCTTCGCTTTCAAAGCAGGAATTACTGTTTGACACTAATGAATGAGAAATTCCAAGAAGGGATTTCTCAAAACCTCAGACAGTGTGAAATCAAAAGATAAAAACTCCGGGAACAATGATTGAATGCATTCAATTTAACATCATGTCCTTGTGGATCTACAGAACAAGGAAGGAACATAAATAGTGAACTAGCGTGAACATTAGCGGAAAACTTTAGGCGGAAGCTCCACAAACTAAACCAAATACTTGATTGGCCAACAGAAGGCCATGACCTTATTAACTGCGCTGTTCTTGCTCACATGTTGGAATAATTAGTTCAAACTGTATTTGACATCACACAGCCCAAGATGTATAGCTTTTCATCACATCACATAAGCACATCCTGAGCTGTGTTGCTGTTGGCACACAACTGATCCTGTTTATGAGGTATTTACTGTCTGCGTTCATAGCGTTAGCTGTGTGGTATGTGACTCAACAACAACCACATGAAATGGCAACAATATGTATTCAATTATTCATTCGGAAGAAAAGGTCAACTAATGTGTAAATGAACTAAACTGTGTGTTGGATGAGCAATTAAGTGAGAGCTTGTGCTTTGGGTATGAATAATGGAAAGCATGACACATACTTGTAAACCAGGGGAAAACCTGTGTGATGATGCTCATGCTTTACTGGAAGTGAGGTGGCGTACAGTCATCAAAACATGCCGTCTGCTGCTTTTGTTGTTGTTGTTGTTTTCATTAATTAATCGTTGTGCTGTTTCTATTATTGCGTTCGAAATGATATCATCATTGCTGTCCTGCCTTTTCTTCCCTAATAATATTCGGGTAATATGACAGATATTCGGAGTACTTTAAAAGTAAACAGTTGCATGTACATACTGTATGCAGTACTATAAAGCAGACCTCTTGATCAAGTTTACATGACCTGGTGTAAATCCAAACCATCCCCTGTGGAGGACCACTTGCCCAATATGGTGCAATGTCCTGGTGTGCTTGCTTCAACCTCTTGCGGTATTTTCATGTCCTAGTGCAAAATGTGCCAAATGCACCTGTGCCCATGCAATGTATGCCTGCTGGTACAGCACACCTGGCATCAGCCACCACAGGGTTGAGGTGAAGATCCACTAAATGTCTTTGTGGCTTCAGGCACACTGTGTCCATTGTTGGTCTCCATATTGCTGCGTTCAAGATCCACTAAACATTGTTTGTCCATATTGCTGCGTTCAAGATCCGCTAAACATTGTCTTTTGATGTTATCTTTCACATTTCACATCAGAGCAATCTTCACACTCGACACTGCGCTCAGTAAGGTCCTCAGCAATAAACCCACCAAATATGAAGTCCATGGGATGAACAGTTCAAGGACATGCAAAGAACACACACAAATATCTTACTTTTTAGATGAATCGATCTTTGCATATATGGAGACAAATCAGTAAGGACAACTTAGAGTTGGGATAGTTTCACATACTTTAGTCGGACATACATCTGCGTCTGAACTGACAACTTTCAGAAAAAATATGCTAAACAGACTTAATGGAATTTGAAATGAATAAACTGCATCCCAAATGTCCAAAGCTCCAGAAATCCAAAAGTAGCCTTATGCTCACATTGGTCTTGGTAGAGTTCTAATCTATACCGACCAAAAAAAGCTGGTAGAGACCGACTTCTTGGTGTGTATTTATCGACATGCCTCTAGAGTTAATGCATTTTTCAATACTGTCAACTCTTGTCATGTTTAATGCTGATGTCATGTCCTCTGCAATCGAGACAATAATTAGGAAAGGTTATGCAGACCTTTCAGAAGCGACATGTTCATTTTTCAGATAAATTGCCATTATATCATGTGCACTTGATCTAACCAATCAATGTCTGTACTTAGAATTTTAAAGCAGCTTAGAGCATTAGGAGTTGTGTGCATTATGGCATTTTGGTCTATAATTAGCCATCTAAAAATCATGCAAAACCTTCCAAACACTATCAACAGCCCATTTGGTTGTTAAACTTGCAAACACATTAACTGCTATCCTTTGGGAATATTGATGGCACCGTCGTGTTACAAAGGCTTTTTGCTTTTTAAAAATATTGTAAAAAGGGCACCGATAGCCTTATTTGTTTTCATCTAATACTTTTCACATGGTTGATTTGCTTCTAGATATGCAGAATATATGGTGCATTTTGTATGGTAATGTTCTGATGGATCATGAAAAATCATGTGATTAATTAGTCATCTCTTTTAATGAATTGACAGCTCTTTTCTTTAATAATTAAATTATGCTCACATCATTGCATGACTGCTGATCATTTCATGACGAGCCCTGATGACATTCTTACCATCAAAATCTCATCAACATTTATCATCACACAAGATTTTGTTTCACCCCTGATGCTTAACCTGTATGCCCCAGCAGGTTAATGGACATCTGATCACTCTTACAAACACATTGAACAAAGCACAACAGTATTTCATAAACAGTATGTATAATCACTTGTATAGAGTACACATGACACAATGTACAGTATACATAGACAGGCAAAAGGTGGTAAATATTGCTTTTGTGTAAATCCAAATATGAACACAGTACAATACTCTGAAGATATATTTACCCTGAATGTGAAATCAATTTATATGGAGTCAAATAGGAGAATATATTAGACACAATGTCACACATACACACACACACACACACACACACACACACACACACACACACACACATACACACACACACACACACACACACACACACACACACACACACACACATATACTCAGCCTTATATACTCAGAAATCCAACAATCAAATAAATGCTTGATTATTATAAATAAAATGTTTCTGATCAGTCAGCTGAAAAACTAATTTCATTTTCTCATTAGAAGTCTCTGCCCGAGGCCCATTCTCATGTCAATGTTTATTACTCTGAAAACAGAAAATTAAAACCATCAGCTTGCTCAGAACTGGAGCAGTGAATCACCATGTTTATGAGAGAGAGGGATAGAGAGAGAGAGAGAGAGAGAGATGAAAACATTCATGAATGGAAATGATAATAGGTATCCACCTCATTTTAAGTGATGCAATGAATGTATAGTCCACCTGACCTTTATGTTCCCTTGAGATTTGTTGTCATGCACTCTGAGATCACTGTCTTGACATGTCTTGATGTATTGACTGTGTATTTGCGGGGGAAACTGATCCCGTTTTTACTGTGCAGGGGGGCTGGGGGGGGACGACACACACAGGACAACTGCAGTCTCTGAATTGAAATCGTTTGTCTGAGAAAACGGATTCCATCTTCATGGTTTTGTTTTAAATCTAACGACTTGCAGGCACTTGAAGCCCGAAATTCCTCCTGAGGTTCATCAGTGTGATATTTACTGTTCGCTTCCACAAGAGGTCTTGAAGTCCAAGGCCAGATGCGTAATTTATTATCCAGAAAAACTCTTCAAAGCATTTTGAAATGCCAAGGTGCTTTATTAAGCCTGACAGCAACACAAACGTTTTCCTTACTCTGCTGCAGATTTATACCACAGGGGTAACATTATTTCAGCAACTATCCCAAAGCCATTTTTGTACTTTCTAGCAAAACATTAATCATGCTCTTATGTTTCTTGAGGATAATGTACACAACATATTGGAAGTAGTGAAGAAAATCTGTAGACATACATTTAATCCAAAAGAAACAAAACAGAAAATAGCAATCTACAGTACCAATAGTCTTTAGGATTGCCAGTGTTCGGTGGTTAGATGTGATATCTGCAATTCAAGTGTCTTGTTTTTCTTCCATGAGCTGTATTGATGTGCTGCCTCCCATCCTGCCAACATCAAAACACTAGAGTTTTATTACCTTTCAATCGACAGAAATAGGAGCCGAGCACCTACTATGCATGAACAACATGGCCTCAACTCAATCATTCTATCCTGATAGCCTTGTCAGATATATAACCCAGCATGTTCAGATTTCTGTGGATGCTGAAATGGGGAGCCGTTCCTGAAAACTGCAATCTGACATTGGAAGCTTTTGCTAGATTTGCTAGTTCAGACCTATTCGTCTTGTCTAGAAGACAAGAAGAGATTATTTTCAATGAGAGCAATTCTGAATGGGTAGTCATCTTACATATTTCACCATAAACCCTGCAATTCAATAAAAGTCCAGTCTGAATGCATAAATAACAATCGTGTTTCCTTATCCACAAACGTAATAGCAAAAGCTCATGGGTAACCCCCTGTGATACATAGCTAGCTGGACCAATAAGCAAAGAAGTCATGTGTTCACTCAATTCCAATTACATAATTGAAATCCATATGAGTCTGCAAACCTAATTCAAATTCCAGGCAACATTGTTTTTGTACAAGGCATAGAAACAATCACGCACTATGAAAACAGCTTAAGCTGAAAAGCCAATTGCATGCCTTGTCCAATAAAGGCCTCATGATTTGAAATTACCCAAACCAAATAAAGGGGAGGAGAGAAAAAAAGGAGAAAAGAGAGCCATGGGTCTATAGAAGAGAACAATGGCTAAAGTTCATCATGGCTTGGTCAGTTCATTTGCCAGACTGTGAACAGTGCAGCTGTTAGAATACCCCCCCACCCCACCCCACCCCCATTGTATCAGCACATTGGCCTGCCGCAGTGGCCCGAACCATTGCCAGAGTCACTGACCCGTGGCTGCGCGCAAAGACCCCTAAATGAAATGTGGCGTAAGTGTTGCATAGTGCAGTCAAAAGAAGGGGAGAGTTTGGGTGTAAACCCCCAGCCTGTACAAGCCTCCTGACTGCGGAGGACTGTGCCTTTTTGTTTGTGTTGCCTTGGCCCACGCCACAGTGTTTGTCCTGGCAGGTAAATGACTAGAAAGAAGGGGCTCGCAGATGTTACAGTGAATTATTGTCAAACTGTGTAGTTAGTTACCTAAGTGGTGATGTGAATAATATTTGCCACACTTCGGTGCAGTCTGAGTGTTTGACATTCAAACCGGCAAACTAGAAAATAAATACTGAATATTAGAGAGGTTTCCCCAAAAAAACAAAGACAATGTGTTGTGAATGAATACAACGTTGCTGCTCTGTGTGTGTGCCCTGGATATTCCATCTGAATGTACCTCTCTCCCATATAACTATCATGAAAAAGTCATAGCGTCTTTGCTAAAAGGCTAATGCTAGACATCTCAGAAACATGTGTCCTGACCTTTCCAAAAAGCCCATCCATTTACTTTTTAATATAGTTGCTCTTGTGAGGTGCCCTGCTCTCATAGGCAGTGAAAAGGTCAGAGCAAGAGCTCATGTTTTGGGCCGTCCATCTGCCGAATTAGCTTTGTCACCTTTAATCTCTAAAAACCCTCTGCCGCCCGCCGAGGCTACAACCGGAGCCGGCGAAAAAAAAAGTGCGGTTTCATCCGCTGCTGCTGCTGCTGCGGCTGCTGCAGGCGTGAGTGTGTCACAGAGCCGAGCTCCTGTGACACTCAACGGCGGAGGCAAACATTGTTAGCAAAAGAGTGTGAGAACTAAATAATTCAGAGAGTCTGGAACTGTTTGTCACAGAAGAAATAATTTACAGTTGAACCCCTGAGGGAGAGAAATTGGGGAGGAAGGGGGGGGGGGGGGGGGGTACAGTGTGCTGTCAATTTTGACCATCTCCGAGATACACACTTTTCCACAATGTAATGGTCATCCAGAATAAATGTGTGTGTGTGTGTGTGTGTGTGTGCGTGTGTGTGTGTGCGTGTGTGTGTGTGTGTGTGTGTGTGTGTGTGTGTGTGTGTGTGTGTGCGTGTGAGTGTGTGTGTGTGTGTGTGTGTGTGTGTGCGTCTGTGTGTAAGTGTGTGTGCGTGCGTGTGTATGTGCCTGTTTTCTATCAACATCTGAATCTGCCTTATAAATATTATTACTTGTGTAAGCAGAGCCTTCACCTGGTGTACCTGTACCGAGATAATAAGGATCCTCTATCTTTTCATTTCCCCAGAGGAAAGCCTGGTGAAACACATGCCCGGATAACAATGTGTGACTCGCACACATTTAAGTTATTTGATATATATTTTTATTTGTTTGCCTCTGGAACTCCTGTTCAGGCTATTCAGGCAGGATTCTGAGTTATGACTTACCAACACGCAGTTAAAACTGAGTGATGTTTTGAAACGATGGACATGTTAAAGTGCCCTCCCTTTTTAGGCTATGCAAATCGTTTTTGAAAAGAACCTGTGTTGGGGCTGGGGTGTGGATGGAGGGGGGGTTGAGGGGGTTCTGTCAACTTGACGTTGATCGATGAAACCACTGAAGCTTGTGAGCACAGAATTAACACACAAGAAATAGCATGATAAATAGACCCACCACCGCTTACAAATACAAATTGACTGTAACCAATCAGCTGAACCCTCAGACATAGTGGGTACAAGGTAGAGGGTCGAATTTTCAAATAATGGGATTCAATTCAATAGATTGAGAAGTAAACACATACTGTAGGCAATAGCATACGTAGAAGTAAACATACTGGAATATATCTGATGTATTCAGTGTAATAAAACTGATGTTTTGTCAGAGCTATCTTTTGGGTCATGTGACGTAAGCAATGCCCATATTATGGCACTTTTTCAAGCTCAGTGGCTCAAGCCTGCATAATGAAATGCAGGCTTTCAAGCCACTTTACATAGGACAGAACATGCATAGGTACATCTCTTACATATGACTGCAGAATATCAACATGATGTTGATTACTTTAGGGTAAAAATCAATCGTCAGCAGAAATAGCATGTTATTATATTAGACATGGCTAAATAATGCTAGCTGTGAAAAGCAAAAACAGTTGTGCAAGTCACTCCATCTAAAATAGTGCTCTATACCTTCCTGCTTCTTCAACAAATAGTTGTTGCAATCTCAGAAGCATCCTTTACGTTGTTGTCCTGCTGCCTGATCAAATTTGCACCTCTCCGGTTTGTAACTCCTTGGCCTCCTGTTTAATTCTCCCAATTTACCAGCTGGAAAGCAGCTCTTGAGTAGAGAGGGTATCAAGTTGTCCTCCAGTTGTACTCTATCACTTGTTTACATCTTCATCTGCACTTTAATCCAAACACATCCAACGCAGGCACATCTGTTTGGAATGAGCCCAGTAGCCCGCCCTGTGTTGTGTTGCCCATCTTAACCTTCCCCTTTTTCATACGTACATGTTGCTCTGCCTTTTAAGGAGTGTTTCAGACTAACATCTGACATATATTATATAGTCGATAATTATGCTCTTGATATGACCTCTCTGTTTTTTTTTTTTTTTTTTTAAATCCTGATCAGAGTAAGTGTATTTTGTTTTTCAAAATAGTCATATATGGATGAAACTTATATAAGGATAACATCGGGTTCATATTGACGAGATGATTCTCCATAGAAATACACGTGTTAGGGTTGCAATGGTATAAAAGCCTGACAGCCTGGCGCTTATTTGCCTTAGGCCACCACTGTCCTCCCAAATCAGCTTAGCTTGTACCAACTGTAGCTATTTTAATAGCTCAGCACAGTGCCACTGCATGACAGCTAAAAAGGCTGGCTTTACTCTAATGGATGAGACCTGCACAGGCAGAGTGCAGTGAAATACATGCTCTATATTAATGAAATACAAATAAAGCAACTGCAAGATGAGAAGCTTGTGCGCGCATTCTTAGATGTGTTTCTTCTCACGTGTTTTGTTGGCATGCTATCTAAGGTGAGCTGTTAAGTGTCCCATTGTGCTGGCTTTGGTGTGGTCAGAAGAGAGAGGGTTGGTGCAAGTCTGTGGCTGCCCATTCTGTGTGGTTGATGATGAACAGCGTCATTTTTTCAACACTGAGGAAATGTCACATTTTTATGGGCAGCCTGAGCGAAACCAATGCTTTAAAAGAGCTTAGGTTAGGAAAACCTCATTCACATGCAATATATGAGCATATATACCTGCCATGTTTCTGCTTAGATAAAAAAAAGGACTATATCTGACTCTGCAAGATGCATATTATGAATCGATGAGGTAATAAATGAAAAGTAGTGTGTGTGTGTGTGTGTGTGTGTGTGTGCTTGCAAGTTTGTATGATTGTGAGTGTCTGTGTGTGTGTGTGCTGCAAACGTCTAGCACACCCAGAGGCCCTCAGTTTCTTCTCCCCCTGCAGTGGCCCCCTATACCCCCCCCCCCTACCACCACCACCATCCTCTCTCTCTCTCTCTCTCTCTCTCTCTCTCTCTCTCTCTCTCTCTCTCTCTCTCTCCCTCTCTCCCTCTCTCTGTGCAAAGTCCAAACAAAGAAAGGACACAAACAATGGCTCACTCTGAGTGCTGAATGGCTTCGCAGGTCAAGCACTGAAACCCCCCCTTTTGACAGAAACACAACCCACACTTGTTCAGCTCAAGAGAGGCCGACCCGCCAGCCAGAGACATAATGAACATTGCCTGTGCATTAAACTGATAAAAAAAACAAAAAAAAAACCTACGCTGGACTCAAAAATCAGTGCCGTAGCAGACAAATCACTTCACCAGAGAGTATGGCGAATACAGAGAGCTTGTCCCCCCACACTCGCCCACTTTGTCCTTCATATGAGCCACAGCACAGTGCACAGATGAATATTTATGATTAAAGGAAGCGGAAGACTGATTGACCTCAAATGTTTTCTGAGGCAGGTAACAAACAGCTTCCCTCGCTGGATTCGGCTTGTCCTTCACATGGTTTTGCTCTAATATGGACCTCCGGCTTCTCTGAATTTCCTTTTATAGCCAAAGTAGACAAGCGGGTGCCTAAATAGCCCAAATAACTCTGGCTTCGCTTGTTGCTGTTCTGTTTTATGCATTGATTATGCATTTATGAAGGATCTTGGAGTAAATATTCAGTCATGGGCTTAAGTGTCACAAATGCATATAAACATGTATGCACACACACACACACACACACACACACACACACACACACACACACACACGAAAATGTAAACACAAGATTATGCATACATTGTATACTTAGGCTTTTCCCTGTATTTTTGCAGTATGTATAATCACTGTGCATTACATTAGCATTTAGCATTAGCATTAGCTGGTTGTCAGGTGGGGTGATCCTCTGCCTGCGTGGTGGCTGCATCATGAATGCGCTATTACTGCTGCGTTAGCAGGCCTGTGACTATAGCTCCACCAGTGGGTTCAGGCCCTGGCTCATTGCAAAACGTCAGGCGGAGGGGTCTGAAGGCACGCAAGCTGTTCGCAGTCTTTCACATCCTCCTCCGGCCGCCCACTCCTCCCCCAGGTCAACAGCCGTGCGCCCGGTATTGTACCAGAGGCTTCCATCAGCGCCGCGGCTGCGGCTACGGCTCGGGGAGCCTGGTGCCAATCACACCCCAACACAGAGCATTCAGAATGGGGGCCTCATTAGATACACAAGCAGATGCCCTTGCCCCTGTTGAGCTCTCTGATAAAGGTCTCAGGACCTGCACAGAGTCAGAGCGAGTGCACAGGCTGCTGTGTGTACAGTATTGCTTTGGAGGTTGGACTAGAAAATCATACAGTATATGATTTTAATTTTTAAAAACATGTTATAGGGCAGCATTTTTTTTTTACTATATACAACTATATACATTAAACTCTATACATTAAATTCAGTTTTTCCATCTTGCTATGTGGATTTGAGCCACACAACATGCTCATAATCATTTCCACATTTGTCTAGAGCAGCATGGCACAACACATGCAGCACTAAGAGCATCCTGATGAACCATTCAGTGTTTTCTGATAGTGGATTTGGTTTTGTTCCAGCAAATAATGGACCGACAGTAATTGAGTAAGAGCTTCTCACTGGTGTACAGCATTTTTTTTTCACCCCTGAAAATATATTTTCACCACACTGTTTGTTTATTCTTCCAAATAGTCTTTTATTCCTGTGATGAATGGAAAGATTCCTCTGATGTGCATGTTTTGTTCTCTTCATCTGTACAATTTTTACTGATTAGATTAACAAGCCTATGGTTTCTGTCACATTTTCATCCGAGCTCTCTCTCTCTCTCTCTCTCTCTCTTTTTTTCCTCTGTTTGGAACTTATGTCTAACCTTTCCCTGCCCCCTTTGTTTGGCTTTTGTTTGGCAACAGCTGTTATCATGTTTTTTTTGGTCAGCTGTGATTGCTTCAGGCAAAACAGGAGCAGATGGCGTTTAGCTATGCATGAATGGAGCGTTAGAGGAGTTTGGACTGAATAGGCCAAGTTTTGAATGGTGTCTACACAGCACCTGCCTCTTGTAGCTGCACAGAGACATCCTCGTGGCATGATCCGTCTCTCCCTCCCTATTGCTGGACTGAATAGGAGGAGGAGAAAGAGGGGGGGCGGTAAATAAATAAATAGGAAAGACAAGAGGGGACCTTGTTGGGCACTGTCCATATTTATTGATTTTTCTTGGAGGAGTGGCATAATATGCCGTACAGTCAGTTTGAGCTAATTGGATATGACACACTGTGCACATGTAATCTATCACTTTGGTCTCCCGGTACACTTTATCAGTTTTGTTGCTATAGAAACCTGTGCGCCCAGTAATAGCTTACATTAACAGGCTAAGTAAGTCGCAATAAAAGGCAATTTCAGAGCTAGGCCCTCTGTCGAACACAAAGCCCATAAAATACTGATGAAGGGAATTGGAAAGTGACAATGGGGCCGAATAAGCATGGTTTTTATATTCCACTACTGAGCGCGAGCGGATAAAGTGAAACCGGTCCCTCTTTAATCAAGTCTGAGGACATCCGTCAACCTCTGGGGCTTCATGGTCTGTCACAACAAAGCAAGTGTTCTCAAATCATTGACAGCCTGCAGAGCAATTTTCAATTTGAGTCTCTAACTCAATACAAAACAAATACCACATTGACACTGGTGTAGTGCATTAGTTCAAACGCTAACTACATGCAGGCAGACTTCTAAGTGTCTGTGCTATCAGTTTCATATGGCCCAGAGCGAAGATAAACCATTGTCAGCTCTCACAGAAATGATTCCCTGCTATTGTTTATCACAGACTGTATTACATGAATCAGTGCAATACTATGAGATAGTCTGTCATCGCTGTCAAACGGATGCTTTGTGTGAAATTACCAGGTCATGCCGTAAAGACAGTGTAAGACTCATTAGAAAGGGAAAGAACACATTCTCTTGGATCAGGTGCCTGTCTCGAATTGAAATAATTGAACTTTTAAATCATGAATGAATAAATTGTGATTGGTGAGTTTAACCAAAGTAGGCCTACTAAGTAGATTTAGAGACAATATTTGAAATGCGTGCGCCTGTGCATTAGTCTGCGTGCGAACAGTCATTCTTTTTTTGAGTGAAATGAATAATTCCTGCACATTTTGTATGCAGCGCAGTAAAAAAAAACAGCTTTCCAACAGCAGCTTGAAATGAAGTTAGGACCGTAATCTCTCTTGACATTAACAAAACCACACACGTATCCTGCAATCATAAGAAACCCTTTTTAAGGATTATTTCACTTTACTTCACTCCAAGTGTGTCTGCACGGAGCGCTGCTTATACTGACAAACATGGGTTACATCTTGAAAGGGGATATCTCTCATGCCTTGGTTTTTAAACATTTATGTTACAAAACGCCGAATTCTTAACAATTTATTTATATGATGTGGTACTATTAGCTAATCTTGTGAATATCATTTGATAAACAATGTAAAACCACAGCCTCTCAACTCACGGATGATGTGTACCCACTGGGAAATTCTAAGCATCTCCTGATGAACATTGTTATATAAAATCTCGGTAACACTTTACTTGACGGGTTCGTTCATTACACATTCATAACAGCTGTCATGAACTGCACATGAAGCATTCATGACTGTTTCATGAAGCATGACTCAACATTCATACCAACCCTTTCATGAATGTGGAAGACAAAACGTCAAAAACTTGTCAAAATAAAAGTCCAACAATCGCAAAGGAGCATTGCTGTCTTTTTTGTTTTAGCCAACCTGATCATGTCACATCTTAGTCAACGGGGAAGTCTGTTTGTCTGTTTGTTTATTTTATGATAGTAACCTCTGAAGAATGCAATATTGTCTATAAATAGATATATAAAACAGGAATGTCCAACCATTCAGAGGTCCACAAATGGTCAGTAGCCTAGTTCACTTCCCAGTATGATGAATACTTCACAACTTGTATAGTAAAGTGACATTTGAAGTAGACTTCATAAAATATTAATGAGATGTTTACAAACGCTGGAGAGGATTCCTAATACCCTGTATATGGATTACTAGATTGTTGGACTTTTATTTTGACAAGTTTTCGTCATTTTGTTTTCCACATTCATGAAAGTGTTGGTATGAATGTTGAGTCACGTCTCATGAATCAGTCATGAATGCTTCATGTGCAGTTCATGACAGCTGTTATGAATGTGTTATGAATGAACCCGTCAAGTAAAGTGTTACCAAAATCTCTCTTAATGGCAGTGACAAGAGACAACTGTTACAAAGGTCAATGCCAACTTATTTTTGGGGAACCGAATGCTATACTGGCAACTGCAATCCTACTAAATTACTGTGATCCTCATACGCCAAAATAACTAAGATCATTCTTGAGAACTTTATGTATTTTCCAGTCATTAGATGCCTTTATCAACTGACCCCTCTGAAAGTCAAGTTTTTCCATGCAAAGGTTACCAAGAGCCTGGTTCAAGTGGACAACCCCAACAGAGAGAGAGAGAGAGAAACAGAGAGAGAAACAGAGAGAGAGAGAAAGAGCAAAGAGAATCCCCCACACAAAGTTCAGAGCTGAAGTTAAAGGTCAGCAGTTCTGTAAACAATGGGATCCACTGTGCTAAGCTCAACAGGCCGCTTCACAAAGCCTGCCACTGAACGTAGCACTGGTGGACTGCTCTTGCAAGGACCAGGTGTCTCTAGTTAGGTCAAAGGCTACATGTGCCTTTTTTTTTTTGGTGGGGGGGGGGGGGGGGGTACATTTCTAATGAACAATACAGAGAATGCGCAATATGGCCGATCCACATCCCTGACGCTGCCCCAAGCAGAGTGGTGAGTGGCTGTGGTCTGGGCTTGTAGGTCGCTGGCAGCAGGACGATTGTTGCACTTGCATTGTGTCTGTGCAATGAGCAGGAAAACACGAGAGCAAATCAATCATTACAATGTAGTTCAATACAGCACCCACATCTGGCATCTACAGCCATACAAAAGAAGCACTTGATCTTCATCTGATGCCAGACAATAATATCCACCCCTAGTGTACTCATTTTGTATCATTATAAACATAGCTTGACACATATAGATGTTTTATGCATGGCTACTATATCTATATGTACTTATATGTGTGTGTATATAAATATATATATATATATATATATATAGGCTGATAGCATTCTGCTGGCACAAAATAGTCCGTGCAAAATGGATTGCTAAGTGTAGCTGATGATGTGAGAAGCATGAGTGGCAGTGAATAGATTAGATTGCAGAGAGGCAAATATTCCTTTTTTTCCCCTTTGAAACGTGCTGGCAGAAATCATTAACATCACAGTATTACCACAACTGGAGGTCACACTAACGTTCATTGCAAATGTCTCCGTGTTTAGTGAAAATATCAGTAACCTTTTTTATTGAAGTGCACCAGAACCCGAGCTACGGCCCTTGCTGTGAGATATTTGTACACTCGGTGACCACAGTGCTAAAGGGTTATGGAATAACAAGCCGCTCCATGCATTATTGATGTCTTCCACCGTGAATCTGTTCGGAATAATAACAGCCATTTCCCAGAGCCTCATTACTGTGTGTTTTTAAAGCATGTGTTTGGTCGCCATGGACACCACTCTCAGAATCACCCCCTCCTCCTCCTCCTCCTCCCCCCACTACTCCCCCCCCCCTTCCCCCCCCACCCCTCCCCCATTGAGATTCAGGTCATGCACAGCACTTGCTGTTTTTAATTTTCATTTCATCATAAGCGCTTTAAGATGTGTTGCCAGCATTTATTTTCAGTTTTTCCTGTGGACCTCTTCAGCACCACTCCTGACAGGACAGATGCCGCAATTAATCACGGAGGGAAGAGAATTGGGCATCGCTGCCACATTGAGCTGAAGAGCCAATCACTTCATGCCGGACTGACCCTCATCCGAAATTACAAACGCATTTGGAGACCAACTAATTGAGAACAAAATTCAGTTTTGGTAAATTCTGTCAAGCTGCGGTGAAATATGTGAAGGCACATTTTTTGTGTGTGTGTCTCTGAAAAATAAAGTCCTTCCACTGCATGCTTTTGATGTTTTTTTTTTTTTTTTTTTTTTTGTATCTTCATTTCACAACTGCCCCAACCCCCCATAAACCCCCAACCCTATCACCCCCCACACCAAGTCCTTTCCAAGTCCACCCGCTCCAAATGCTTATTGTGGATTTATGATAATTAGTGTTTGCTATCTTCCCCTCCCCCTCTCACCATTTCCCAGAGCGCCCACAACCCTAACCCCCCCCCCCACACACACACCCTACCCCCACCACTACACGCCCTCCTCCACCCCCACTCCAGGGGCCATCTTAGAAATGTAGCAATTCAAAACAGAGCAAGAAAGAAGAGTCGGATTCAGAATCACTGGTCAGTGAGAATGGGACTGTTATTGAGACAAGTAGCAGTTACATGCTGACCCTGTCCAGTCTCTACACTGTTTTTTTAACACACACAATTACAAGGGTACTCAATTGTAATCACTGAGATAAACAGTACACACTATTATATGGCAACATGAACCCTTTGCAGAGTGCTGCTCTATAGAAAACATACAAATGCTGCCTCTGGCTTGCTCTGAAGTGATTTTGGTGCTAAGCATAGACATTTTATTTATATTTTATTTTCAAATGGCCAACATGGAAACAGGATGAGATGCCTCGTACAAAATTATGGCTAATATCATCTTAGAAATGAACTGATTCTTTGAAATAAATATTTGTGATTGTTTTCTTTTTTTTAATTGCAAACAAAGAGACACAAAGAAATATATAATACTCCATACAAAATTATGGCTAATATCACATTAGTTACGGAATGTCTCTTGTTTCTTGAGTGGCCAAGCAAAACTGAAATAAATTTGCCTATTGAGAGCTCAAAAATATCAGATTCCATACGGAAATGTGTTTATTCTATGGATAGATTTTTTAAAAGCAGTTGATTTCTTTAAATCTGTAAGCAAAATACAAACAAATGAATTGCCGCTAATGTAACTCATAAAAAAAGTATAAAAGAGCAGAAATGCACTATGTGATATAGCAATCCACAGGTCAGTTTACCAATGTTTTAATTAAAGCCTCACATATTAAAACTTTACACAAGGTGATATGAAAAATGTACATCTTTTTCTCTTTTATTTTTACAGAATCCATTACAGCTGGCACAAAATACCTCCAATGCCTTTTTCTGTTGGCTTTGACAGTGCAACAAAATGTCTCAGCTAAGTATCTTCTTTCTCTTCTTCTGCCATAAGATAAGTTTGTGGTATCAAGGAATAGTGTAAAAATACATTAATCATGAAACCATCATCAACCTACAACTGGAATTTTGTTTCCCCCGCCCCCATAAAATATGCACTTTATTTCACAAAATGAAAACAAATAGAAACATAATTTAAGTTCATTAAACATCTGAGGTAAAGACAAATACATAAAAGGAGGATTTATTTCTCTTTTTGGAGTGCCATTTACACACCTTTGAGCAAATAAGCTTAGACCTGCTCAGATTGTTCTCTCTCCCTTCCATACATCAAGCGGTACAGCAGGTATGGGGTACAAGTCTGCCGATGTACGATGACTGAAATGATCTATGGCAGCCTCTGGACCCTACAGTATGTCCAGTCTTCTTAACCAGCAAGACACCATACACTGTCCTTCAGTTCCCTTTTTGTCCTCAACACTCGATAACAGAGGATGAATGTGCTCATACGTCACTTGGTTTGAAAAGCGTTTTTGAGTTGATCATTGAGTCCCCTCAGGTAACTGTTGAACAGCTAGATCTACAGGAATGTGGGGTGGGGGGTGGGGGGGGACGGGGACGGGGGGGTCGGTTAAGAGAGAGGATATCGACGGTCAGGGAGATATAGAAGAAGTTCGACAAAACATACTGGCCAAGGAGGAAACAACCGTTTGAAAAAAAAAAAGAAACGTGTCGACCACCGGGCTTTGTACCTGTGTTGTTAAAACTCAGTTCTGGTGTTCCCCCTTTTTATGTAAAAATGTCTCCTTCAGGATGTGTCATCCACCGAGGTCGAGCCTGTGCAGTTTTCAGTTTGAGGTCCGCTCGCTTTGCCAAGAGCTGGACAAAAGCACTGGCATCAACGTTGACCTCATAAATAAAGCTTTGTTAAATAAAACCGGGGCATGTGTCCATGATGGATATCACTGTCTGTGTCTCACCAAGCTTCGCCCCAAAAGTTCATTTTTAAAATCGACGACCGAGAGAAAAAACAGAGCAAGACTAACAGTACATACAAACAATAATCGGGCACTCAGCAACCAGCTTTCTCATAGCGCAGCCTATTTTATAGACAAAGTCCAGCTTAAGATATTTCCCCCACCCTCCCCAACCCTCTCGTTTTTTTTTTTTACACATCTGAATATCCGTCTAGAACAATGGACAGTTCTTTGTAAAACATTCTAATTCTTACACACTTCTTAAGTGCAACTTAGAAAAGCAACTTGGAATGATGCTTTTATTTTTCTTCCTCTATTCCTCCACTCTGAAATAGGATTGACCGCACGTGTGTGTGCATTTTGGCTCAGTAAATGCTAACTTGGGACAGGGCGTGGGCCTGGATCTGCGAGGGGTGGTGCTGCGGGGGGGCCGAGGCCTGGGCAGGGGCTGGGCTGCCTAGTGTGGACGAGTGGGGGGTACCAGGGGAGTGTTGGGCAGGGGAACACTGAGACTGGTGCTGCTGCTGCTGCTGCTGCTGCTGCTGCTGCTGTTGTTGTTGTTGCTGCTGCTGCTGCTGTTGCTGGAGATGCTGCATCTGCTGCTGGTGCAGCTGATGCATTTGCATTTGCTGGAGCTGCATTTGCTGCTGATGCTGCTGCTGCAGATGCTGCTGTTGATGCTGCTGCTGATGCTGCTGCTGATGCTGCTGCTGTTGCTGCTGCATGTGATGCTGCTGCAGCTGCTGCTGGAGGTGGTGCTGGAAATGCTGATGCTGCATCTGCTGCTGGATCTGCTGGTGGTGCATCTGCTGCTGCTGCATCTGGTGGTGCTGCAGGTGCTGCTGCATCTGCTGCTGCTGCTGCTGGAGCTGCTGCAGGGACGCGGGCTGCTGCTGCTGCTGCTGCACGCCCGGCATGGGCGGGCTCATCTGCGAGCCCGGCCCGGACACCTGCGGCGGGCCGCCGCCACCGCCGCCTCCTCCCATGGCCCTGCCGCCCGGACCCATCTGGCCCAGCAGCTGCGACGGGATGCCGCCGGGCATGTTCTGGTGGGCCACGGCCACCGAGGTGACGATCTGGTTGCCGCCCATCTGCAGGGGCTTGGGGGCGATGGCTCGGGGCAGGGCCTGCTGGAGGGCCGCGGCGGCGGCGGCCGCAGCCGACATGGAGGGGTGCTGGTTGAGCGGCGAGGGCAGCACCAGGCCCGGGGACAGGGTGGTGGAGGCCAGCGTCTGCTGGACAGAGCGGATGGTCTGGGCCTCGGCCGACTCCGCTGCCGCCTGGAGGCGAATGGACAAGAACACGTCAGTTGGGTATTCCTTGACGTAACACACATACTGTAAACAGTTACATCTTATAAACACAGATGCGCTAACATGGGGTGGTGATGGAAAAGTGGTTAGTTATCTGGATTTCGATATGAAACATTGTACCCCTGAGTTAGAAACTTATCCCTGGGGAACTCCATAAGTCATTAGTTCACCGTAATTCGCTCTGAATAAGAGAGTCAGCTAAATGACAAATAATTTAATATCACAAAGTTATTCTCATACAGTATAACTGTATAGGTTACCAACAACCTGCAGTGAAAACCACTGCACTCACACCATACGCACAGACATGTTTTTAATATAGTGTATATGCATTAAACATAAATGTATTGGGTGCATTTTTATGGAAATGTTTGTGCCTCGATATTAAGCTAGGAGATAAATATGGATATTACAGGAAGATGATGTAGAGGATATGGATTCATTTAGAATATGTAAATATCAGTGAAGACATTAAAGATACCAGCGGGCATGGAAATGTTGCCGAATACCTCACAGATGCAGCGAGTTAATGAGGCATGTGGCAGAATGTGAATCTATAATTTAGGTTCATTAAATGCATTCGCTACTTGCTATTATTGCACTTCCACAGTAGCAGAAAAAAAAATTGAGAGAAAGGATCTCACCTTTGAGACCAGACTGGCACGGTAGGCTGCGAGGGCTTTTAAATATTCCTTTTTGGCAGCTTCTGTTTTGCTTTTGTAGACCTGAGAAGACAAGAAAGAAATTGGTGTGAAAAACAGGCAATTAACAGCACATCATCTTGTAGTGTGTGTGCGTGTTTAGATCTGCTCCACCTGGAGGCTGTGGCATTGCAAAATGATTTAAACAGGGACACAATTAGGAGCCGATTTAATAAATCCTGAAGATCTGACACGTACAGGGCCTAGTATTGCTAAATGGTTTTATACAGTACATGAGAACACAGCTAGAAACCTCATCCAAATAGTTATTTTTTTGGTGTCAAACAACAGAATGACAGAATCAAGGGCATTTTAAGGGCAACATGTACATTTTGTTGAGGATTCAGGTCTCGAGTTATTGGGAACTGAGTATGTTGTATTGTTTTTTGTCTTATTTATTTTTTAACACAGAAAAGATAGTAGCAGTAGAGAGATAGGCTTTTAGGCTAACTGAGGAAAAAACTACAGCCACACAAATAGTACCTGTTTCTGTTCCTCTGCCAGACCATCCCACATGGAGGCCACGATTTTGGACACCTCCCCGAAGGTGGCGTTGGGGTTCTGCCCCTTAATGGCGGCCTGGGTGTCTCTGAAGAACAGCGCGTAGGCCGAGACCGGCTTCTGGGGCTCGTTGGGGTCCTTCTTCTTCTTCTTCTTGGGGGTCTTGGGCTTCTTCCCGGCATCGGGGGCTGGACGTTTCTCCCCGGTCATCTGCTGTAGAGAAGATTAATATGTAGAATGTTAGTGATTTTCTTGGGCAAATATTATCCAGAACATGTTTGTTTCCCATCACATTTACTCCACCCGTAGATATGTGGTCGTAACATTTTCATCTAAAAAACAGCACCATGTAAATGTCCCTTTCAACCAAACACAATGACTTTGGCAAACCAGATAATAACACAGTCGATTTGACCTTTCCTGTGTTCTCTAAAATATCACTGCCACAATATCAGTCAGAAGATATCCCTTGAATGCGGTGAAGAACCACTCCAAGCGAAACATCTATGAAATATCTACGCATGTATTTGAAGGGAGCGGTACTGACATCAGTTAGGGAATTCTGTTCTTGAGTACTAGTGGTCATGAGAGCTGTCACTCACTCTGTTGCCTTCATCGCCTTCATCCTCGTTGATGGAGCTCGAAGGGGAGGGCGTGGCCGACTTGCTGGCAGGCGGGGATGGGGAGGTGTGAGCGATGTTGGGCCCGGTCATGTTCATGCCCAGCTGAGCGTTGAGCTGGGACTGGTTGATGGTGGTCAGCTGGTTCCGCGACATCATGCCATTGGGATTGTTCATGCTGATGATGGACCTCATCACCATGGCTGGGTTGGGGGCATACTGGCGAAGGTGGGCCTGTCCAATGTTCTGCAAGAGAGAGAGGAAGACAAATGCAAAAATATGTGAGCATACATCACCTCTGATTTACGGCTGCCTGTCATCATCTGAAGAGATGCTCTTTTTCATATCACCAATCTTATTATTTCACAGAAAAGAAAGCTCCTAGAGAAAACGAATCCGCCATTTATTTTTTTCTGTTGCTACTGGACTGCCAAACCATTACATTATAACACTAACAGAATTCCAAGTAATAGCTTTTCACAGAAGTCTCGCCATAGCTCTGGGTTATTCTTTGCCACACCCTTGGGACTCAAACTGAAACACAGTCCTGTCTGCCAAGAGCCCGGACACGTAGAGTGAAACACAGAATGCAGACACACTAAGTACAAGGGAGGCCTTTTGGATTTGTGTTTTACAAACAGAAATCACTCAGCGTGTATAATTTTTGTGAATTCTTCCTAGAGCCTTGAGCATTGAGTTGGTGACAAAGGAACCAAATAAAATCTCAAATACGGATGACTCAAATACGGTTGACATTCTTCTGGCAGCAGTCATATATCACGCTGTCAAAACCCCAATTTGATATATATGTAAGGATAAGATGTGAGAACTGAAAGATACTCATTTTCTTTTTCCACATTCGTATAATAGTGGAGTATAATATTCTGCCATTTTCCACTGTCTGTTTTGCCCTTTCTCTCCTCCTGGTTTTTAAATGATTTGTGATGAAGCTTTTTGGTGGAGAAAAGCTCTTAGTGGAGTGCGGAGGTGAAATGTTTGCATTGATTGCACGGTGAGTGAAATTACAGAACCTGTCACTCTGGCTCAGCTTAGACCGATCAGGAGGGCAGTGGTACTGACAAAGAATCGCACAAAATAACCCAGCCCAACAACAGCAACGACAACAACAACAACAACAACAACAACAACAAAAACAGGAATGAGAGGGGAAGAAAAGAAGTGGTGATTTGTTCTCCCTCAGCACATCGTCCATCTGGCATTCAGCAGCGCAAACTCAATCTCCCCCAATGTCAACACATCATAAAGCTACGCACCTGGCCATATTGAAAAGACCTCATGAACTCACTCTCCTCTGACACACACACACACACACACACACACACACACACACGCACACACACACACACACCCACACACCACACACACGCACCACACACACACACATACAAAAACAATATTTCTAACACCTTTTCAGACAAACACATAAAAAAAAAGCATATTGGATTTGGAGTTGCTGTCTTTCTTGTCTTAGATGCCAAATCCATGACTTGATCGTGATCGCAATCTCCAAAAGGCAAATATGGTTCTGACGGCGTTCCAGAAAAAAGATTCCACACGACCACAAGGCGCGCGAGGGATGAACCATGGCTTCGCCACAAATTTCCACAACAATGGCGAGCACATCGATGACTTTGATTAGAGCGGAGCGAGGCCATTAGCGTGAGTGACCGAGATTGACTTCTCTCCAGTTTTTAAAGTGCCATGCTTGATCTGATAGTATCATTGTCATTCCCATTAGCGGGGAGCACTGGAGGGCTAGCCGAGGTCTCGGCTCATAGAGAACATCAAAGATGTGCTGCGCTCGGTGCTCATTAGCAGTGGCCATCTGTAGAGAAGCACTTCTGCACAGCCCCAGTGGTGCCATTCCACTAAGAGCAATGACACATTGTGCAAATTACGGTAAAATGCACTTTTTTTATGGGGGGCGGGGGGTAAAAATTGGTCGAGATAATCTCTTGTCTTTGTTTTAACTTAAGCAGACCCACGCTTATGAGTGAGAATGAGTGAGTGTGTGCGTGTTTGTGTGTGTGTGAGTGTGTGTGTGTGTGTGTGTGTGTGTGTGTGTGTGTGTGTGTGTGTGTGTGTATGTGTGTGTGTGTGTGTGTGTGGCTCTGTGGTATACTAACAGTTTAATTATCCTAAATGGGCCATGCTTGTTTTATAGACTACCGTCACTGATGGGTTTCCTCAGTATGATCGACTAAGGGAAAAAAAATTGCCACTCTGTCAAGTGAGTCAAAATCATTAGAGTAATTAATATTATGATTAAAGCCTCTCGCCGCACTGACTCCACCGGCCGCGGTTGATATGGAAATGAGAAACGCCGGAGCAGAAATCGTCGCTTCCTGACATGGGTGCTAACAGCGAGGGGGGGCGGGAGGGTGGGGGGGTTCTGAGGCGGAACATTTTCTTTAGCCACAGTGTTTTTCTGCGAGTGTGTGAGGTGTGCGCCTGTAACAGATCTGTTTATTTATGTCCTCCCGCCTCGGCCTCCATTTGCATTTTGATTGGAACACGGGAGTCACAGCAGACATCTAAATAGATACTTTGATAGTCATCATAAATCTGGAAATAAGGCCTTATCCTCAGTGTAAAGGGGCCAGATGTGCCCAACCCTCTCCTCCTCCTCTGCAGTGCCTTTGTGTGTGTGTGTGTGTGTGTGTGAGTATGTCGGGTGGAGGGAGTGGGTGTTTACGTGTCAATACGTATACATGTGTGTGCTCATGTGCACACGTCTCTCTCTCTCTCTCTCTTGCTCTGGATAACAGAGGTTTTTTGTAATGGAAATACTGAAGATGGATGCACACACAGCACAGCACACTCAATGCTTTTAAATGGTGTAGTCTGAGGCTGCTATAGAAACCTGCAAGCACAGGGGCAACAACAGCAACAATCGCCTGTCAACTGCCCAAGCCATGACAAACACACTGGCAAGTTTGATAGATGACTGCTCGCCCCCAAACTTCAAATACTATCCACTGCCCCTATATCAAGGGCTGATGGAGCAGCACCAAAGGCCAGCTACAATGGTCACAGCTCCCCTTCACAACACACAGGCTAATAAACATAACAGCTGGAATGAAAAATGTAATATTAGTCACTCCAAAGTACGCGGATAAAAATCTAAAGAACGATGTCAATAAAAAGGGGGAGCCGTGGGTCTGTTCTAAAAGATTTGGGGAGGTGGAGAATTTTTATTAAAAGCAGCACTGTGAGAGCTGTAACAGGCTGAAAAGAATGTTAACAAGTTCAATTTCCATTCAATCAGCCGCAGTGCTCTTGGAAATGTTCCATTGCAGGAGAGGGGTAAAATCATCTATATGGTAATTATAAGGATGAATCCCCCAGTAACTTTTGCCAGCATGAAAGGTCAGTCCTATTAAAGATAGTTTATCAGTCCCCTGCACATATTCCTTTACTGTGCTTTTTAAACTACAAAACGATTTTATTTTTTCTCTGTCTGTCTTTCTCTCTCTCTCTCCCCCCATTTATGGCTACCTGCAGAAGTCAGTGCTTCAGCCAAATAATAAAAATGGAATTCTGAATGCTGGCAAAGGCTATAATAGTGTGAAGATAAATTGTTTTCTCTCTCTGCACTCCCCTGTTTCATACTCTATGCCCCTCACATGCTCTCCATCCTCTCTGTGCTTCCCCCTTCTCCTCCTCCATCTCCATGTTTTAGAGAAACGCTATTCTACCTTCTCCGTTGCCTTCCTCCGGTTGACCATTGGGGTAGCAACAACAACCGCCTCCACCACCCCCTTCTCTTTCTACAACCAACCCCCACACTCCCTTTATCCTTCCCTCCTCAAACCAGCTCCATCGCTCTCTCTCTCTCTCTCTCTCTCTCTCTCTCTCTCTCTCTCTCTCTCTCTTTCCCCTCCCCCTCTGTCTCTCTCTCTCTCTTCTCTCCCGGTGCACTGTGGGTATTTAAAACTTGTTCAACATGATTTCATTTCATTTCAAGCACTGCCTGAGAAAACTAAATTACAGAATCAATCACACAGAAGGTCAGCCTGAGACTTCATTACGAGTATTGCATGCCTGCATGAATATCTCTCATTTCTGACTGACCCAATATGTCACAATAGCTGTCTGCTAGAGCAGGAGAGAGAGAGAGAGAGAGAGAGAGAGAGGGAGAGGGAGGGAGGGAGAGAAAGAGAGTGAGAGAGAGAGAGAGAGAGAGAAGAGCAAGGGTGGGGGGAAAAAATCCACTTTCTGAAATTGATGTACAACTGATGTCAGTGCTAGTCAGCTTGGAAGGGAGATAACAGAGGTGTTAAAAAAACATGGTTTCTGCAACACCGGTCATATTTTCCATTTTATTTGAGATAGTGCAGCCTGTGACCTGTCGCTTTCTTCTCAGGGTTTTTGTGTGAGGGAATTGTATTTGCAGACAAACCAGACCAAAATCAGAGTATTTATTTGTGTACTCTGACAGGCAACGATAGCCCATTAGGTAGCAAACACAGAGAAAATCACCATGTATTGCAAGTCTGCAAACAACTACAAATCAGATGACATAAATCTACAACAGCCCAGCTGGGTTGTTATGATGGCAATTGCTGCATGTCGACAAACATCTCACAAGCCAGCAGACTAATACTAGGATTGTTGCGGAGAAATAAAAACAAGATGTGCGTGTTTGATTTGGGCTTGCACAAACACTGCATCTGAATACACTTATGAAGTAGCGGGGAGCAGGGTTTCAAGGCCGGTCCAAGACAATGTTTTTATAATCTGTAATCCCATGGAGAGGAAGGCATATTGTGTATAAAACAATGCCATGGGCTTTAAAATAAATTAACAGGTCTAGTTCCACGGAACAAGCAGCATGGGACAGAGAGAGGGGGGGAGAGAGAGAGAAAGAGAGAGATGGAGTGAGAGAGGGGGATAGAGAGATAGAGAGTTAGAGTGAGTGCTGTCCACACCAATCTTGGCAGCGCTACCACCAATGGCAAAAGCAGTGGGGGCACAACTGAAACCGAATCAAAAAACCAGAGGGACTCATGCTGGGAGACAAAAATGAGAGTCAGGAGCTTGTTAGGGCAGCAGATTAAATAAATAATGACTTCAGATTCAGGCCTTGCCAGACGTCTCCGCAGCTGAGAAGTGTATTTTGCTTTGTAGGGGCCACAGCATCTGTGGCCAATTTGCAAGACATACGCGGGGCATTAGGGATCGCAGAATTAGCGGAACACTTGGCAGCACGGTCGCTCAGAAGGGCAAGTGAAAGTAGCACAGGTACACTGTTTATTTTCTCCCCCGTTACAATATGGCTTGTATCACGGCCCGGCGTACTCTCAAAGCCACAAGAATGTCGCTTTGAAGCTTTAATGAAACGAGGCTGGGCTCTCCGAAGAGAAGTCTTCATGGCAAGCTCGCAGCAGAATGGTTGTTGTGTCCCCCCCTTTCTGCCAATCTTCGGGTTTCCAATGTGAGCCCAGTAAGATTCGAAATCAGATTGAAATATGAGCAAAATAGAATTCAAATGTGAGCAATGTAAGATTGCTCACACAATGTTGTCCTTGGCTGCAACACGACTGATATAGTCAACCCGCTGGATAGCACATGAAAGCCCTCGCTATTGGGCATTGGAGTGTATTGCTCAAATCTTTCTGCCTTTTCATGAGTGCGACAATGAGGGAAATCAGTGGGATTTCAGGGCATTGTCTTTTGGACGGAGGGGTTTTTGGAGGGAATCAATCCCATTTGCTCGTCTGAATGAATGCCACTGAAGAAGAAGAAGAAGAAGAAGGCCTCTCCATGGCTTTTTTTTTTTTTTTTTTTTTCAATGTGCGATGGGTGATAAAGTGGCAGCCCAGAGCCCATGCAACAGACTCTCTGCCACCAGGCGAAGGAGAGAGAGGAACGCCGCGCCTCCCATTCTCCTCCCGTACTTTTTAATAGAGTCTCCATACAATCAGAGACATGAGGCATGCAAATGGCGCTAAAGGAGGAATAATGTTTGAGAATCAAATCTAATCCTGCACCGAGTTGTGAGAACAGACAGCGCCCGTAATTGTGTCAAGGTTCCGTTTCTTCCAGATGTAGAAAGCTTAACTGACCATGAAATGAAAATTCTTTAGGCAAAAGCCTTCAGGGACTCACTTATGCAGGGCAGATATTTTAAAAGCTGCAATTATTTTTACACGCCAGCAGCACGGAAGGTGGGGGAAAAAAGCTATAAAATTTTATAGTGCTTGCCCATATTGGAATGTAAATAAATATGCCTAATATCAGGGCGCAATTTGCCATATGTGTGGAATTGTGAGTTTTTGAGACCCATTTAAATAAATGAATACAGTAATCATGAGGCTAGTCAGAAATGTCAGAGTCTGCCTTTCCCCACAAAACCTTCACAACATCAAAAGCACAACATAGTTCCCAAACCAGGGCTCAGCTCAGGCTAGTTCATTCCTTCTGACAGTGGCTGCCTTTCTGAAACAGTGCTTTTAATGCAACCAGACAGACTGTGACATTTTCTCCTTTCTTCTTTCTCAGACGTCTTACCCGAGTCTGTGGCATTTCGAGAAAAGTCTCTCTATTTTAAAAATCAATAGCCCAAAGTCCCCAAACACATTAAATGTTATGGTTACCATGTAAGTGATTATTTGGACTGTTATTATGAAACCTCGCTCAATGTCAACATCGTTGCTATAAACGGCTGAGCTCTCTAACCCATGTTTCTCGTGGCTAGTGGTACCTTGTGTTGTAGCCGTGGAGAGACCACACTCGCTATTGGCTCTGGAAAACGCTGGAGGTCTAGACAATGCCCTGCCACTCATGCCAGCGCCCAGCTGCAAAAACAAGCTCTGGTAACGCTTCACGTGGCTGCAGCAGAAATGAACTCTGTGTCAGCACTCAACAGTTGCTTCTAGAAATCCCCACCAATAATGTATGAGTGCGGCGTATGGTACACGGTAGCTGAGGCACAACGCTCACGTCTCACTAATAGAACTGGATGAGGTCTGTCATGAAGGCAGCACAACGCTACGTTAGCATCAGCTGGTTTGTTTTTTTCTTAAACTCGAGACACAATGGGATCTTTGGTTCCCAGGCTGTCAGGATGATATCCGTTATGAATGCGCCTGTATGTTTGTTTGCATGTGTTTGGTTTAAGCGCGAGCCGATGTGTCAGGTCTGTTTGTGTTTGTCGAGAGCTCACCATGGGCAACGGGCCTCCGTCCTGGTTCATCATGTTGCGGGAGATGGTGATGGAGGGCAGCTCCAGGCTCTGAGGGGGGAACTGGGGGGTGAAGTTGCCCCTCTGTGGAGGTGGGGGCTCGGGCAGGTTGGGGAAGGGCGTGTCGCCCTCTGACAGGCCCATGCCAGACTCCGTCTCCGGGGGAGGGGTGATGGGGGGGATCTCAAACTCCTCGTCGCCCAGGCTGGGGGTGTGGAACGTCTGCAAAGGGGTAGAAAAGGTGATGGAGAAGGTGGGGTGGGGTGGGGAGGTGAGGGAGGACGAGGGATAAATCAGACACGAGTTTAATTAAAGTACGAAGGCATACAACAGCATAGAAAAACACCCCTCGGCACCAAACTCAAGTGAATGCGTTTCATGCAGACAGTGAAAAATAAACGCGCAATACACTTGACAAAAATATAACTTAAAACATGATTTTTTTGCCTGGTATGGGGGGGATATTAGAAGCAGACGTGTCAAAGCGCTAAAATATCGGCCAGCCATCATGGGAGAGGGAGAAACACGATAAAAGCCTTTAATCTGGGGGCTGGGAGATGCTCGGCAGAAGTGTAGAGAAAACTACATGTCACAGGGAGATGGGCTTAAAGAACATTTCTCCAGATTATTATGCTTGGCCAGAAGTGTTTTGCTTTGTTCCCGTCGCTTGCACTCTTAAATCTGCTCATCAAACACGCTAATCCCGCTGCCTTCGAATTAAAGCTGTTGGTCACACTTAATTTGCTTAGTTTGGATTCTCCAAGGCGGGACTTGCTCACCTTCTCCTCTGGTCTTGTCTTCTACAACTTCCTGCAGTCTCTCTTTCTCCCTCTCCCTCTCTCTCTCTCTCTCTCTCTCTCTCTTTCTATTTATCTAGCAATAGCATTCCAGTACAGTGCCTTGTAAGTCCGCTTTAGGGGTAGGTGTTTACCGGGCATACATAGACACAGGTGCTGGTGAACAGGTTTGTGTCTGTGTCTCAGTTTGTATCAGTCCTGCATACAAGCACAGTGTCATCATCCCCATCCATGTGTGCTGTGAGACAGTGCTCAGTCATCATTTTGCTGGGCGTAATGCATCACTAGTATGAGCTCAGTTAGAACCGCTAGTTCTCTTTCTCTCTCTCGCTTATTCTCCTTCTCCATCCCTCTCTTTTCCTGCTGTCGCTCTGTGTTCAGTGTTGTCAATTACAGCCAGATAGGACATCTAGAGGCTTTCTCTCCTCCTCCCTCTCTCACTCCAGCCTAAGTTGTTAGAGGAGAAAAACACTGTGTAGGCAGCAGAGGGAGTATGCCAGCACAGCCCTTGATTAGAGTGTATTAATGTTCCCCTTGCTTGCTTTAGCACACAGACACTTGAAACTAATTCACAGCCTCCTCACAAATGCCGCCTTGACGAGCCTGATGAATTCCAGTGGTGGTGGCAGCTAATAGAGTGGAGTGCCTTTCTTCTTCTTCTTCTTTCTCTCTCTCTCTCTCTTTCTCTCCTTCTCTATTTCTCTCTCTCTCGCTCTCTCTTTCTCTCCTTCTCTATTTCTCTCTCCGTTTCTCTCTCCCCTCTTTCTGTCTCTCTGCTTCATTTCTGTTACAGCTCCATCCAAGTCTAACTTTTTCTGACACTTTATTTCCCAGCTGTGAAATCGTCTCTGGTTTCTGCACTGAGGCCAAGCAGAGTGGAGCATAGTGTAGCGTAGCGTAGCGCGGTGCGGCATGTTCGTCTCGAGTCGACTCCGCCGCGCCTGCAGGCTTGCAGATCGCAGTGGACACATTAGCAGCACTTGAAACTGAGACCATGGCCCACCCCTCACTCTCCACTGGACTCCACTCTCCAACACCACACACACACACACACACACACACACACGCACACCTCGCACCCACCATCATCTCCCTACTAAACCCAGTAGCTCCTTCTCCCATCCCCATCCCTACACCTTACCCCCAATTACCAAACGAGCTAATCGAAACAGGGAGGGGGGCTATGAACTATGCATGCAAAGAACGAAAATGGGGGGAAAAAGTCGAGGCGTGACTCAGTAGTGGGAAGAAGGAGGAGGAGGCAGCAGCAGCAGCAGCAGCAGCACCGGCACATGGAAGTGATCAGGGATCAGATCATAGCAGGCCCGGCGCCAAGTGTTGAACCTGTCATTAGAAAAGAATGACGTGTTGGGGAAACACTCGGCTGTTTGTTTGGCCCCGTCCCACAACCCGCCGTGGGGATAGATTCAAAAGGAAAGCTAGCGAAAGGGAGGAGGTGATGGAGGAGGAGGAGGAGGAGGAGGTGGAGGTGGAAGAGGAGGAGGGGGGGGGGGAGTCACATTCATTTGCTTTACTCCGTGACCTTTTCCTTCTCTGCGAGAGATGGGGAGTTGCTCTGAAAAGCAGGTTTTCTTGTTCAGCGGCGGGCTAGCGCGGGGAGTGTGGAGAGAGAGAGAGGGCAGAGCTGAGGGAACAGTAGCCCGTGACCTGGTTCAGAGGGCCCTGAATAAAAGCCATAAACAAAAGATCTGATACAACATGCAGAGATAACAAGGTGAGGTTAGGTGAGTTTCTTTCTTTCTTTCTTTCTTTTTCTCTCTTTCTTTCATTCTATCTTTTTCTCCTGGACTCTTTTTTTTTTCTTCCACCCTCACCCCCTTTTCTTCTGCTTCTTCAGAATCAAAACATAACAAATGTGACTCTGACCTTTTAGACAAACAAAGACCTGCCTCTGCAAGAACAAAATGGGGTGGGTGGGGGTAGGGTGGGGTGGGTGGGGTGGGGCGGGGTGGGGTGGAGAAGGTTCTACAGCCCAGCTCTGAGCCAGAGGGAAAAAGAAAAGGGAAGAATGTGTAGGGTGGGTGGAGGTAAGTATATTATAAAAGCTAAGAGTGAAGAAAGACTATCAGAGGACCCCCGTAGTTTCTCCATCTCCCGTCGCTAATGATGATCTAAATTAACATCTGTACAGACGAAAGGGGGAGGAGGGGAGGGGGGCCTGAAAATGAAGATGTGAACTTTGGGCTTGTCTGGAGTGTGCGGAAGGTGTCAGCTGTCAGCGCAAGTCCCTCTCCGCGGGGATGAGGTGCAAGAATAAGGATATCGCCTGGTGGAGCTGAGACAGAGTTGTACCACACTGCCTGCCTAGTGTCACTTCACATAAAGCCTGCCTAATTCTAACGTTGGGAGCAGCTTAGGGACGCTGTTGCTGCTGCTGCTGCTGTGTGTGTGTGTGTGTGTGTGTGTGTGTGTGTGTGTGTGTGTGTGTGTGTGTGTGTGTGTGTGTGTGTGTGTGTGTGTGTGTCTGTGTGTGTGTGTGTGTGTGTGTGTGTGTGTGTGTGTGTGTGTGTGTGTGTGTGCTCATGAGTTGGTTTTGTGGTGGTGGTGGTGGAGCTTGGGGACTGATCTGAGATTAAGTGATGCACAATCCACTTTCTTCACGTCAGCGGCTTGATTATCCATTTAAATTGTTCTGAAAGCTCAGTGCAGGCATGCAGCAGGGCCAGATGCTGGCTGGCTCGCATGTGTGATTTGGGTTGGGTTGTGTCTGTGTGTGTGTGTATGCATGTGTTTTCACTTGTTTGTTTGTGTGTGGATGTTCCTGGCAATGTGAGTGTGTGTGTGTGTGCGTGCATGTCTCTTGTGTGTGTGTGTATGTAATTTGTGTGAATGGCAACGTCTGTTTGTGTGTGTGTGTGTGTGTGTGTGTGTGTGTGTGTGTGTGTGTGTGTGTGTGTGTGTGTGTGTGTGTGTGTGTGTGTGTGTGCACGTGCGTGCGATCTGATGCGATGTGTATCTGTGTTTGTGGAGTGTTTGCTGATTGTGGCTGGTTCAGCTGGCACGCGCCGCTCGGATGGGGAGGCAGAGAGGATGGCAGGACTGCAGTCATAAGAGACATGCCCAGCGGTGGCACTGAAACCCTCGCCCGAGCCACCATAACCATCAGCATAACTCAACAGCCACCACGGGCATCCCCAAATAATCCCCCTTACATCTGTTCAGCGTGAAATAACCGCTGCTGCCCAAAACAGGTACCTACGCAAATGACGAGGTAGGCAAACTGGACATTACGAAACAATTGTTGAGTTCCGCTGGCCGGCTTAAGTGCCGAGTTATAAATCTGAATTTGGGGCCAGAGCGAATGAGTATTCCTGTCAGTTGCCACTGAGCGTAGAGAGAGTTTGAGGAATGAGTTGGACATCTCATATCCAAGCCTCTTCCAGACCAGAGGAAGTGGTGGGATAGAGCTTTTTTGAAGCAATACCCTCACTTTCTCAATAAAGTTTGTAATCCGATTCAACGATGCAATAACTGGGACTTGTTAGAGGGAGCAGCAGGCAATTACAGCCCATAATAGGCTGGGGATCAATAGAGGAGGGACGAAGCCGAGTTTCCAATATCGGTGAGGCGGAGAGCTACGCCGCTTTGGATGACATCACCACTGGGCCCCGGCAATGAGCATACCTCAAATTTCTGCCATCGCAAAATCCATTTCAGCATATTTATAAGTAATTACATGTGTCTAATTTGATTGCTTGAGACAAGCGATACTGCTCGACGGAACTCGATCTGCGCGTATCGGTTTCCGTTTTGGAACGGCTCCCTGCTAAAACGTACACTCTCGGGTAGGGGAGCCAAGGTCATCTTATCAACCATGCCCAAGTGCATAAGACAGTGATACACGATCCCTCCCAAACACCCACGCGCTTTCTAGAAGCAAAACATTTTATTTCAGCTTAGCTTTTATTATTTTTTCCTTTTGCAGATGTGTTTCGAAACGATCAACGTTAAGTAAACAAACTAAGCTTCGAGAAATAAACAAATGACCTGATACAGAACTGGCTCATTGCCATTAGACTGAAATGAGATAATATGTTAAAACACGTGTGTTAAGCACTTCTCTCAATGGAGGGGGGAATTATGAACAATGGCTACATGAGCACCATCTTTTGAGATGTCACTGCTGACAGATTCAGGCATTTGTCACTGAGTCAGATTGCGTTTTGGCTGTAGCTGGTGTAGACTCCTGCCCTCCTCCACCCGCTGCACCCAGGACCCGGGGGCTGACACATTAAGTAGATTAATATAGCGTTACAGTGGAGAGAAAACTCATTTCAGTGTGAAATTACACAACGCTGAGTGGAAAGTCTCTTTTAATACCACTTCGGCTCAGGTTACAAGAAACAATGCTTTGCAGACACACTCAAAAAATCCCCCAGCTTTTCAGTTAGAAAGTACAACAACAACAACAACAACAACAACAACAACAACAACAACAACAACAACAACAAAAAACACAGAAATGAAACCTCTTTCCCTGATGCCGTTGCACTTTTAATTTTTAAAACGTGTGCTACAGTGCAACACCATCTGCACCATGACAGAGGAAACAGTTGTTCCTTTTGATAAAATGCAAATGAGTTGTGGGAGCGGTGTGTGTGTGTGTGTGTGTGTGGGGGGGGGGGGGGGGGGCTGTTCTGTGGAGTCCACCCAGCCCCCACCGCTCTCACAAGAGGCCTTCACAGCTGGGGCTGCCTGCCTCTGCTCACAGCCACAGCCACAGCTCCGGGTCCGGCTGGCCGGCGCTCAGCACAGTAGAAGCGCTCCGATCCGGAGGGATGCAGCCAGTTGGATCTAACACGGGGGTAAAATTATACTGTACTTCCCCCGGCAGGTCCAGTTTCACGGCTCCAGCCGCGAATCGGAGAGGAACTCGGCCGTAGCTACCGCGAGGCTCGACTACTGTGGCCATACTGCTGCCGAGGCGAAGCCGTATGGATGCTATAAGGTCTCTCTCCCCCCCCCCCCCCCCCCCCCCACCTGGGATTTGCATTGGAAATGCTTTGACGGGGAAGGAAGCACTATGCGCAATGCCTGGGCTTGTTAACAATGGTTGCTATGTGAAAGTGGAATACAGCAACACAAAGGGCGTTGAATCACTGTGTCAGCTCAAAAAAAAAAGAGCCCTCTCTCTCTCTTGTGTAAGATCATTTCTTTCTGTTAAAAGGAATAACAGTATAGGCCAGAGCTGTTGAAGTGCAGATGAGATGGGATGATGAGATGATGCCGGCGTTTCTGTCACTATTCCAGCGTCAATGCAAGAGCTGCGACGCGGGCCAAGGGGGAGCAAAAAGTCTATTTTGAACACAGCTGGATCATAATTCACTCCAGCCTCCGGAGGACACGAACCCAGCGAGACAGGGAGTCAGAGGGAGAGGAAGGATGAAACACAAAAAAAAAAACCATTCAAGACAGTGAAAGGGAGAGGGACAGAGAAAGGGAGGGAGAGAGAGAGAGAGAGAGAGAGAGAGAGAGAGAGAGAGAACTTAGGATGTATTTTTCAGACGTTAGCGCACTGATTTACAGTAGCGCACATATATTATTCAGACTTATCTCTAATGACAGGAGCTGGCAATTGAGGCAACCCTCCTATGACAGAAAATGCCAAAAATGAGATTTTGGGGGGTGGGGGGGAGCAGTCAGTGACACACGCATCAGCAGAGCCTCCTTGATCACTTCTCCCAACGAGCCTGGGAACAGGTGTTTACAGACGCTCGCTCTGACGGCTGAGTTCTGTCAAGGCAGATGCATCACTCACACACACACACACACACTCACGCCGCTTCCTCCTCCAAAATCCATGATATTACACCAACTCAAATTGAACACGAACACCCATAATCCCATCCCTACACACCTCCCAGGCTCTCGAGCCGTGACATCACGAAAAAGAGGTGTTAAGATACTGCGCCGCCAAGATGGAGGCTATATGAAGAGACGGGGTCAGGCGAGGGGAAACTACTCTCCGCAAAACACACGCACACACACACACACACACACACACACACCCAAAGCCCTACAGAAATGGGATCAGTGCATCTTCCACTCAGCTTTGCTTTATTTGGACACTTCACACACACAGCTTCGGAGCATCCGAGCGGAGGAAGACGCTGGTTGAGGGAAGATCATTTATCACTGCGGGGCCCCCTAGCCTTACATCTCCCAGTGACGACGCGACCACATGTCGCTGTGTTGGCGTTGTGAGCAGATGGCCGCACATTGCGACGCACCTTATGTTTCCCTGACAAAGGCCAGCACTGCTGCCGCCGCTGCTGCTGCTGCTGCTGCTGTTGCTACTTGCATTCCTCCTCATCGCATTTCCATACACCCACCGCCCAGGCCAGGCCCAGACCGTAGCGCCTGCTGTCCACAGCGTGTGTGTGTGTGTGTGTGTGTGTGTGTGTGTGTGACCTCTCCACACGCCAGGGCGCCTCTGCTGCTCCCGACACCGGGCAATCTGGGAGCAAACGTGTTTCAAGAGGCGCCCGAGGTCCGCTCTCCATTTCAGGGTCAAGAGAGAGAGAGAGGGATTGGGCAGTGGTGGGGGGGGGGGATAGAGATGGAGATAGAGAGAGGTCGTACAGGGGTGATGTTTGTGAAGAGAGGGAACCTGACGATCTTTCGTTTGTACCTGGCGAGCGACTCTTGCTGGCACGGGGACGATGCTGAGCCGGAGGTGTTGTGTGAGGTTAATGAGGTAACTTGTTTTTGAACGAGGTGTGAAAATGCCGTGCTGGAATAGGGATGAAACGCTAATAAACAAGATAAATACTCACATCACCACCCGGGAGCAGACCACCGTTGGCTTCGGCCATGTTCATGTAGTTGTTGTTGTTTGCAAACTGCGTGAGGGAAGAGAACAAAAACAAAAACACATGTTAGTGGCCCTCTAAGAACGATGTTTACCCAATGACTCACACTTAAGACATTCATTTTCTTCTGAGGGACTACGGCCACAAGCAATTAAGCTCCAGCTGAAGGAGCGCACCCTGAAAATAAATCCGCGCGGACGACCCTAGTAACGGCCTTCTCCCGTGTTTACATACGATGTTCACCTCTGGCTCTGCTCGCACATGGGCAGAGAGCCGGTGCATTGCTCCATTGTGGCCCGCGAGACGCATGAGAGGCTCGGGCCAATTCAGCGCAAGGTAATGAGAATCTGGGCTCAGTATTCATGCCTTATGGGATGCCAATTAAGCACGGGTTTGCATCACAAAGCAAAGGATCGAGATGCACCGGCAGGTTATTAACTTCAAGTAACCCAAGGGGTGGGGGGGTGCGGGGTGGGTGGGTGACTCGGCCGAGCAACAAAAACAATGATGAGGGAGCGTGGACTGGAGAAACATCCTGAGAACATGGAGCGGTTTGGGGTTCCAGACTGTAGTGGCTGCAGAAGGGTTTGGTGTGGATGGGCTATTAAAACAGGGCATGCTTAAGAGGGCAAATGGAGGAATAGCATGGTCCTCACAGGCTGTTCATCCCTTCACCCGCTTCACCCCATCCCCCCACACTCAAACACACACACACACACAGAAACACACACCCCTCGTCCCCAGGCCCGTTCCCTCTTAAACCCACACACACAACCCCCTAGCAGAATGGCAGCCACTTCCTTTCTTCTGAGACACAAATGCACTGACAGGTAGGAACAATGGGACACAGAATGAAGAATTATGGGACGGCAGCTGGACTCTGGAGCACAATGGGCCTCTCTGTGACCGAGCAACACAAACCCCAACCTACGCCAGGGGAGCACAGGACAGAGAACAGGGACACCGAGAACTTTGGGTTGCATCTTCATGAGGAGTTTGGAGAGACAACGAAAGAGAAATAAAGAGGGAGAAAGAGAAAGAGGACATAAGAGGAGAGAGACTCTCCCTCCACAATTTCTAGAGGCTTGTCTAAACGGAGCTAAACTAAACTAATCGTCTTTTGTGTATTCATTACAAAGACTTGCT
The DNA here is from genome assembly GCF_963854185.1 of Sardina pilchardus. Lineage (NCBI taxonomy): Eukaryota > Metazoa > Chordata > Actinopteri > Clupeiformes > Clupeidae > Sardina > Sardina pilchardus. Next base: position 24,804,029 of record NC_085004.1, on the reverse strand, counting down.
GACAGACATAATGAATGCAAAGTAACTTGAATAAGAGGCCTGTATGCACACACATGATGGAAAAAAATGGTGTATTATCTTTCAAGTCCAAACAATAGCAGAAACAAATTAAGATCAGAGCAAAATGAGAAGTGCATTAATTTATTTTTCCACCCCCCACCTCCCCCCTCTTCCTATTTTTTCTTCTTCTTTTCTTCAGAGTGGTTAGTATGCGAATGTAATTACCGAAGGAACTGCGGCTAATCAACTACGAATGGTATCCATTAATTAGTATATGCCCTGGAGAGGGAGAGGGGAGAATCGGCGGCAATGTTAACAGCGTAACGCTAGACTGAGCCAGGACCAGTAGGCTGATGGCAGCTGGCAAAGCAGGTGGTTCCAGCCGCCTCTTACCTGGAACCATCTCTCCTCTAAACTGCAGCTCAGAGCTCCATTGCTCGGGGTCTATAAACACACACGCGCGCACACACACCAAACAAGACTGATAACCTCTGCGGAGAAAACATCTGTCCGGGAGTAAACCTGACAACGTCCCTCACAGCAACTCCCCAGTATCCTCCTCCACCCCCTCCCCCCTTCTGCCTCTTCTCTCTCTCCTCTCTCTCTCCTCTCTCTCTCGCTCCCTGCCATCTTGGTGAGGCTAAGTCAGTCATTCTGAGAAGTACTCGGGTAGTAATTAACCTTACGAGCGGCTTATCGGTGGAGTGCTACCCCGTCCTCCTTCGTCTTTTTAGATTACAAATTGAAGTCGCGGAGATATCCCTCTCTATTCAAACACAGGGAACATTGTGCCGATGTGGGAAGAGATAGCAAGGCTACACTCGACTCTGTTCTACTCCACTCTCCCGTTCGCCTCTCTCTCGCTCGCTCTCTCTCTCTCTGTTTCCCGGGATGTGAATAAGACTTTAGTGGGGCGAACAAACAATGGCTCCCAAGCCACAGACAGAAAGATCTCTCTCTCTCTCTCTCTCTCTCTCTCATTCTCTCTCTCTCTCTATCTCTCACTGAGAATTCTGGGAAGGACAGTGGAGGCCATGAGAGTGTGAATGCTTCATTTCATCCTCAATGTGGGCACTGCATAATGCTAACAGCGTGAAGGGAAGCGAATGCATATTTCTTTTTCTCTTTCGCTGCAGTTGGGGTGGGGGGGGGGTGCACTTTCGAGTAGGCTAAGGTGCCATCGCCAATCCGAGGGTTTAAGTTATTCATTAACACCATCAACATCCTCCCCCTTTTTCCCACAATCCAATTACCTGCCATGTTTGGCCTCTTCGCCTCTGCGCTCGAAACACATGGCAATCCTCAACCCTCATGAATATTAACTCCAGCCTGTCCGCGAACAAATGCGCGCCAATGAACAAATGCCCTAATAGAGTGGCGAGACACAGGAGAGAACCAAAGCCCGCTCTAATTCCTCCCACAGTGTCAGCCTTAGATAAATGACTCGGGAGGGAAGTATACAATGGGGACGCATCCACCTTCAATGGTGCGGCTCGGAGGACCTGTGAGGGCGACGCACCTCGGCACAAAGTGGGTTGCGTTTCAGCAGACGGGAGGCTTAATGTGTGCCTTTTACATCCCCCAGACGTTCCAAAGTGGACGTTCTTTCAGGAACGACTCTGATAATGACACCGGGATCACTCCTGGTCAGCTTGTGGATGTGGGAGATCAGGAGGACCTTGTGGAGAGAACGTGATGAGCGCTGAGTGGATACCAACCAAAGGGTCTTGCGACAAACAGTTCCTGCCGAATTTTTGTGTCTGTGTGCATGCGTCGGAAATAGTCATGTCGATGATTGGCCCGACCAGAGCCAAACGCCAAATGAAATTAAGAGTGATTGGAGGGGTCTCGGCAGCTAATGGCAGCTACTGCTTTAAAAATGGGTCAGCGTGGACAATGAACTCTCTGTAATTAAAGAGAAAGGAGCAGCGGAGCTGCGTCGGGGCCACGCTGACTGATCAGTTGTCCGGCCTGGTTAGCCTACACGACGCAAAAGCAGAAAAGTGCTCTGAAAGCACTCTGGTCAGAAGAAAGGCTCTGCCAAATGGCCAGAGTGACCGTTTAGAGAAAAGGAGGAGGAAGATAATGATGGATTGCCAGAAAGCGTATAAAGATATTTTCTGACGCTTCAGGAGGGGGCATTGCTTTGATACAATGCTAATAGGAACCACAAACCACAAGCAGGAGAAAGCATCACAGCCTTCCCCTTTCAGAGACAAGTAATGACTTAGTCAGCTCCAAACACCTAGGCTCAGCATTCCTGGGAAGATGATTGGTACATGTACTAGCTGTATCTTCCCCCTTCTCTCTCTCTCTCTCTCTCTCTCTCTCTTCAGGAGGTCTTAGGCTAAAGGAAACAGACATGGATCTGTGAGAGGAACTCTCTTAAGTACAGCTACAGTAGGACAGCACGCTTTAATGAAAAGGCCCTGGTCTCCATGGCTGCAATTATACAGTGTTCTGGAACATGAGAAGACAAGTATGCAGACAACAAATACGACCAACCGATAGAGGCACCAGGGGCCATGTGTCCCTTTTATCTAGGCTGCAATGCTAACAACATATTTCCTTAGCAGTTACATTCCTTCCACTGGCATGGTAGTAGCTCATGTTCTGTGTGTATTTAGTATTCGCTCTCTGAGGCATTTGATGTTATACACGCTGTGCATAATTTACATACAACATCAACGAATGCAACAAGGTCATGGTAGCCATTTCGCTATTTTGTACTGTAATCCATGGGCTGACTGATCCGAGTTTTCATTTCAATGTTTATGCCTCAACTGGACAGGATTTCATAACCTTAACAACACAAGAATATTCTTATGAGAATTGGCCCAGCGGGAAATAAGCAGGTTTTGGCAGCTATTACAACATACAAAATTATTTCAACCCTGGGGCACAAACAATATTACACCAACGTGACCCCAGCTCACCCCCAATATGAAAGAGAGGCCAGCCTGATCCTATCAGTAAATAGGCAAGGAACACGTTAAGCTTGCATAAAGCATGTTTTCAGAGGCAGCAACACAAGAAACAGCTGCTGTAGATGTGATGGTGGTGGATGTAAATACAGTATATTTAAAGTGCAAATAAAGCACCTTGTACTGTGAGCAGCATGGGCTGGCTTATGTTACTGAACTCTGTCTGTGTCATTATTTTCTCATCAGATGCTATTTCAGTTTATGCTGGCAGGAAAAGAGATGTTAACTGTGAAACGCAAGGCACACTTACATTCGAGCCTTTGAGCAATCTGTACCACACACAAATATAGTAGAAGGGCATATAATTCTACAGCGTGTTTGGCACTTCTGTGTAACAGTGAACATGAATTATATCAAGCAAAGGGGACTCTCTCGATGCTAGAGTGTTTTGAAAATGTTAAAGTGAGAAGGACAGCACAATTTGCAAATCCTCAAAAAATATATTATCATATTCAGCACCCAATGTCGACTCAGACATGGCAGAAACAATTGTTTATACGTGAGTCTCACATGAATCCCTAAACCGAACCTGAATTTGTGCAACTGCTCCTCTCAGCACGTCAAAAACCCCAAACACAGAGAAACCTAGCCCACAAACATGTCTGATAAATAGGTTAGGGAGGATTTTGAAAATAAACTTCATGTTAATGCTCTTCTATTTTGAGTATCAGCGGTGCTTGGCCACTGAAAGCCCTGCACTGTGTGTGTTGAGATAAAGCATTAAAGGCTTTGGATGACAAAGACGAGAGAGAGACTGTGGAGATTGTAATATGAATGGTGGGGGAGAGGGGACTATTTTAACACTACGCAGCATATAAAAAAAGACAGCCCCTTCACACAGGCAATATTTTTGAGGTTCAAACCGCCTTTGCACAATGGGTCATCTTTTAATCCACAACATTCGCAAACTCTTTGGCCTCAATACTGGGGGAGGCTTTATTCCTTAAGAGCAGATACATAGGGGTTATGAGGAGATTCTTCTTTGAGGGCAAAAAACATTGACAGAAACATTCAAAGTGGGGGAAGGGGGGGGGGGGTCACAATATAGATGTTTATTTTTAAATTTGTCAGTGTGGACCCCTTCTGGCTATGACTCCCATTTTGTGACACACAATATCAGGCCTTCGAGTTCCACAAATGGCTCCTGAGGGCGAATGTCTAGTCGACTAAAATAAATCGTCTGAACAAAAGTGCACTACATGTTACATGTGTACTGATGTGAATATGTGGTCAATACCCAGGGAAAAACATCCACAGACCTGACCTCTCCATGTGTCTACAGAGCTCGGGTTATATACAGTCCCCTAAGACAGGAGAGCATTAATTATAGTATCTACCCGGCATGGTGAGAGATAGTTAAACACCATGGGGATTTCACCCCTGGTATATATAAAAAAAAAAAACTAATTCAATCAAGACCATATTCCTGGCAGAAACCTATCAGCTGCTGACAAGCAATTTTACAGTTCAGCTTGAGCCCTGCAATCACAGGGAGGCCTCTGTTTGCTGAAACCCGAGTCTGTCTCACTGATGTGTTCTCCAGTCCTCGCTCCGGAGCATAAATAGCACAGTTACAGCAAAAGCCCGCGGTTTCGCGCTAACCAGAGGTAATTTGCTTTGTTTAGTTTTTTTCTTCCTGCCTGCCTCAGTTTCCCTTTTATATTTGGCAGGCCTCCATCTTAAATTGCCTGAGTGACTGCTGAGGAGATGGGCACAAAAGCCCTCTGAGGAGCCTGCCTTGCACTTCCACAGGTTCCCATCCAAATCCACCCTCATTTACAACCCTGCTTGGCAGATCGGGCTTCTGGATGATCACAGAGGCCACAGAACAAGAAAAAAAAAACACCACCACCCTTTCCATACACACACACACACACACACACACACACATAAACACACTCTTTCGTGTTGACACAGACACACACACAGCCATGTTGTAGTCAATTTGTAAACGGACTCTGCTGCTCAGTGTGTCCACCCAGCCGGTTGCAGAGCCGAGTGTGATCTGCGAGCTCAATCAATCGGTAATATTCAGTTTAAAGCCAAAATCATTACACCCCTGTACTGCGCAGTCAGATCCCCCCCCCCCCCCCCCCCCACCCGCAGCTGCTCTGGAGGACTACAGAAAAGCAAATATTAAAGCTGACTCTCTCTCTCTCTTTCTGTCTCTCTCTCGCTACTTCTCTTTCTTGCTCTCTTCTTCTCTCACACACTTCTCTCCTTCTATCGCTGCAACAGTCAAAACCAACAGATTAAAACTCAAGAAGGACCGGCCAGAGAGTATAGCGAGAAAGAGAGAGAGAGAGAGAGAGAAAGAAATAGAAGGGAACAAAATGCTCTTATCAGGGACCTGGATCTAGTGAGATGACAGTTTCATTCAGCGCTCTGTCCTGATAGTCTCCTTCTGTACCTGCTGTCTGCTGTGCCACCGCATTGTGTGTTGGGAGGCCCTGTTTGCTTTCACAAGGGGCTAGAGCTGAAGGAGTTGCTTAACCCTTTGCTGGAGTTTTAAAAAGAGAGAGAAAGAGAGAGAGAGAGAGAGAGAGAGAGAGAGAAACATGGTGATGAAAGAACACCTGTCCCCCCTCCCCCTCTGCACACAGGGCTCTGTAAAAGGTTAGAGTGTGTTAAGCAGCTCTTTGGTCCCTGGTCTCCATGCTTAGCGATAGACTGGGCTGGATTTAAAGGACATGTTTATATGAGTGGGTTACACACCTGAGTGAGCTCTTTATGAAATATGAGTGTTCACATTTTTCAACTAAAAAGGGACTTTTTCCCAATGGCAAAAAATGCAGTGCGTGAAATAAGATGTTTTCTTTTTGCCGTATTTCAACACATTAGAAAAAAAAATGTGGGTGACTTAAGACGTCTTTGCTTTCCTGAAGTTCTCATGTAGAGAGAGCTATGTTTCAAAGGGGCTTTTGTGTCCCGCCAGCTTTTGGGGGTTAAACAAATGAGCTCCACTGCAACATTGAAAAGAGTCTGGAGATTGTTTGGAGAATGTACTCTGAAACCAATTCCAGTGATGAAATTCAATTTCCTTGTTTCCTTGCTTATATTAATTAAATCAAATGTTATGTCCTGGCAAAACATGGACTAGACTTTGTTTATTTCTGGAATGCATGGAATGTTCTATAAACAAACAAAATTTCACTGAAAAAATAACCAAGCTAAGAAACGCATTATGGCTGTATCAAAATTCCAACCAAACAATACTTGTTGTCAAATCTATTTCCATACCAAGAAACTGTTTTCAGAGCTTAACTATAATTGCAAACATATGTATGAAAATGAGACTGGGGTTTAGTTTCAAGAGAAGTAAGGCATTTGTGAAACACCCAACTGTATCTCCAGGCCTGTAGTGAGACTGGGTTTTAGTCTTAAAAACACCTAACAAATACCACTTTCACTGGCCTTGATGAAGCCATGGAATAGAATTAGCCCGAAAACCACCACAGGAAAAGGCCTGGAGCCTCCGTTACCATTGCCTGATTGGACTGGCCTTTACATGTGCCCACCATATCCTGTCTAACCATCACCGATTTAAGGACAACCCTCCTGGCTCTTCGTCTAACCCCTACTGAAGGCTCAAGTCAGGGGCTGTGGCCTTTCCGAGCAAATCCTGAAAGAAAGTGCTGGCTGATTGCAGCTTCATCTTTGATCTGGCGGGGTGAAAAGCTATTGGACCTCAGCCACAAAGGGGCTTAGACATGAGAGCGAGCTCCAGAAACATGAGGCACAGTTCCCACAATGACTACAGGCACAAGGCCCTCATGACCCCATCAGCAAATGGCGCAATACTTTAACGGAATGAGATGAACCGACTCAGACAAGTGGGACATTCACCATGACATGCTAGCCATGGTCCTATGGTGTTGTTCTTGCATCCTTGAATCCTTTTACTCGTGCAGGCTTCTGCCTTTAAACATGCTAGCCATGGTCCTATGGTGTTGTTCTTGAATCCTTGAATCCTTTTACTCATGCAGGCTTTTGCCTTTAAACATGCTAGCCATTGTCCTATGCTCTTGTTCTTGAATCCTTGAATTATTTCACTCGTGCAGGTTTTTGCCTTTAAACATGCTAGCCATGTTCCTATGGTGATGTTCTTGAATCCTTGAATTATTTTACTCATGCAGACTTCTGTCTTTAAACATGCTAGCCATGGTCCTATGGTGTTGTTCTTGAATCCTTGAATTCTTTTACTCATGCAGGCTTTTGCCTTTAAACATGCTAGCCATGTTCCTATGGTGTTGTTCTTGAATCCTTGATTTCTTTTGCCTTTGGACCACTAGAATATTTTGAAACAAAGAACATTTAAGTAGAGTATGCTAATGGTATTTTGGTGTGTGTGTGTGTGTGTGTGTGGGGTGGTGGTGGTTGGGAAGGCAATTCCCAGTGGTGAGAGAGAGAGAGAGAACACAACCCTTGCAGCACAGAGATAAAGAACTGCGTTCAATGGGACATGCAAGTCAAGCTCTGGCGAAGTAAAACAGTTTTGCCCAGCATGCAGTGTTAAACGCGGTGCTAATGCACTTTGTTTGACAGTTGCGATCAGCCTCAGTCACTTAAAAGCAAGACGAAACTACATCAAAAAAAAAAAAAAAAAAAAAAAGCGAGCGAGGCAGGGATTGTGGCCTCTCCTTTCTCCTCTCGCGGGCCTGATAGTGTGAGGCAGGCACGCTCCTTCTCCTCGCTCTCTCTGTACATTATGACTGGCTAATGTAGCCATCAGAGGAAATGTCTGCGGATAACAAAGAGAGGGCACTGTGGAGGTCAGAGCGCAGGATGTAATCATCTAATCCCCGACAGTGCATCAGGGAAATGGGTGCAGGGGGACATACATAAGTATAACACACCTTTTTTAACACACAGGCACACAGCACACACACACATACACACAACTACATCACACCACACAGTGCTTGTTGCTAGGAAGTATAAACATGCCGCTATACTTACTAAGCCAGATAACATACTGGAATTCAGTTAAATGTTACCATGCATGGTATGCATTCTCTTCCTTCCTTTCCATTTTCCAATTGACGTAAGCATTCCATTCCAGCTAGATATGTTGTTTTTTTTCCCGGACATGTTGTTTTTTCGAACATGACTTTCTTTACAAACTGTCTCCTTTAAAGTGTGTCCTTCTTTGTGTGCCTTTCATTGATCTGTGCGTCGGTGTCTCCATGTGCATTTGTTAAATGGCATCTGTCAGTGCTGACCGCTTTCACCATGCCAGCACTCCGCGGCATCGCTATAATTGTCCGTGCAGTCATTTGTCGTGAAATAAACACACATGCCGTAAATGAGCCTCAAATTAAATATACATGCCATATGTTTACGCCGCGGAAAGATATGCAACATATGGTCGGAGGCAGGCGAGGGGAGGCTCCTCCGCACACAAAAGGATACATGTCTTTCCCCATGCATGTTCTCTTGATAAGGCTCCAGTTAGTACAAACCTGACCAGTTGTTCGGCCTTTATAAATCTCAGGAACACAAACTGCTGAGTGGTGACTCATATATCAGTCTATTACACACTGCAGGGCTGACTGTATTAAACAAATGGATGTGCCTACAGCTGGAAGAAGAGAAGCAGAGGAAGGGAGCAGAGGTTATTGTCTAATTTAAATCTTGGCTCCCTTCCCAGAGCCGAAACCACATTCCAATTTGTGGCTGTGTTGCTTGGCGCTTCTGACAGGGGTCCTGCTGCAAATACTGTTGGGCGCCCCTCCAGAAATGTGTCTGGAAACTAACGATCAACAGGTCGCACAAAGATTAACGGTGTGAGTGGAGCAAATTAGCTTGATTTATGAAAATGCAAGGATAAGGGTGTTGTCTTTAGTTTAGTTTATTTTGAATTGTTTTTTTTTTTGCTCTGTCTTTTTGTCTCTGGAGTTTACCTGTATTTTGCTGCTTTTAAATGTAACCAGGCAACACATGGTTGAGAGTGCAAAGAAGGCATGCAGCCATAGACACACAAACAAACACACACACACACACACACACACACACACACACACACACACACACACACACACACACACACACATCTTGAAGGATGCTTTATGTAACGGTGTGTTTTATTTTTACATTACACAAATGGAGGGACAGCTGTGAAGGCGGTTCTGTGGCTAAAAGTCAGACAGCTTCTGATCTCCTGCCCAAACATTAGAGACAATTAACTATTTCAAGCACTGAGTTTTCACCAATTACTTGCCATTCATCAGCTTGACTGACACTCTAACAAAAGGACCTTGGGAGCTTGATAATAGATACACTTACATCTTCCTTTCAACACACGTAGGGGTTGTTGTTCTTTTTTTGACAAGAATTACCCCCCATTCTGTGTGCTGCTAGTATATTCTTTCTGTATTTACTCCTAAAATTGTCATTTTTAAACGTTTTACATTTCAAATGAAGAGGAAGATTATGATACTAGTGTAGAATAATTACAATAACTAATCTGAGCCATTCATTTCCCATCATTATGGTGACATTTAGAAAGCTGGCGAACAAAGCCGTACTAAGGATTTATTCAGATATGCAGTGAAATTATTCCATTCCTTCAATGTGGGGAGACAGCTCAGAGATCAAAGGCACCTGCAAAAAAATGACAACCCTTAAGAATTACTGGAGTTGGTCCATGTTTCAGAAGATTTCTCCTTTTCGTGAGAAGAAAAAAACACACTGCTTAAAGACCAATGCATCTGTTATAAACTACTCAGAAATGGCACTTTACTGTGTTTTCTCCCCCTCAAAAAAAATCTTACTTCTTTTTTTGATGATGCAAATGTTCTAGCAAGCTCCAACCAGTTGGAATGTTTCCCACTGTGGATTTCCTGCAGGATAACAACACGCTACTTGTACATTTTCCACCACACTTTTCTGCACTGAGGTATGTGTCAATCACATTAAGTCATAAAGCCAGTTTTTCAAATACACATTACAACCACAAGCCAGGGTATGGATATGTAACGGAAAAACCAGAGTCATGATTTTTCCCACTTAAATTGCCTAGGTGCAATAAAACCATGGCTCCAGCGACTCCTCCCAGTAAGATGGTTTTGGGCTTCAAATAGGACTCCTGTCAGGTTTATCTATGGTGGGAATAAAATGACTTTGACAGAGGGACAATATCCTCTGAAGGGAAAAGCAATGGACCATATGTGGTGACTGAATGCTCAATCTAGTACTCATTATAATCCTCCCGTGTCACATCGCTGATGTGATTTATTTACATGTGGAGGGAGGCATATTTCAGGCATATCCTGCTTTTACACCGAGCCAGCCAACTGTCTAAAACTCCTAACGTTTACTTAAATAAAAAAACAATTTGGTTTTGATCGAAGCAAATGTATATGTTCTCCTGCCAGATTTTTTATCCCATTTTCAAGAAGAAGAATAAGAAGAGACAAGAAACGGGGTCAGTGACACACCCTGTACATGAGTCCTGACCTCTATTTTAAGGGCAAATGGGAACAGTGCTGTGAGGTTCTGCATTAGAAATAAATGGGTTTTGCAGCGGATCCACACACGATGCGACGGACCAGACCCCACCAGACCAACCCCCCCCCCCCATCACCCCCTATCACCCCCACCCCCAATCCTGGGCACACACGTGAGAGCCACTCGGCTCCATTCGTCTTCATTAGACTCGCGCTTGACCCGCTTCTCCACATCTCCGTCATGCCCGAGCTCTTCGGGGAGCCGCGCGCGTGTATCCTTAGCGCTGTTAGCCTAGATCTCCACAGAGCGCCAGCTAGCGCCCGCGCCGCAATTGCAGGTTTAGACAATCACGACTGGGATGTCGGCATGTTGAGATTGAAACAGAGCTATAGTCTAGTGGCCGACACAGTGGGTGCTGGATAACAGGAGAACATTCCAGTTAAGTCCTGGAGTCGAAGGGGAAAGGGGTGAAAAAAAGGAGAGATTCTACCTGTCATTCTGCCATCAGCCAATTTATTGTGAGATAGATCGTGCTAGATTTACTGGACACGTAGGAAGAATTAATCTCTCCATTCATCGCTGCTGAAGAGATCGACCCAATTAGCTTGCAGGATTGGCTGTCAGCTCTTGAGGTTTTGCATTTCTCTGATCAGGAGGAGCCGCAAGACATGCTTCCCACTGGCCCTGATAAAAAAAAGAGCAGATGGAAGCGATGCAGGTTTTTGCCCAGCGTGATCATCATGTCTTTTACCTAAATCTGCAACGTCTGGATATCCATCCTTGCAGTTTGGTGTGACTTGATTGACTACAGCACAGAGGCTGCCCTTGGATAGTTCTCCTGCACTTAGTAATTGAGTGGGGCTTTAATTTCACTGCCGTTTTTCTGCTGATAACTACAAGTGTCTCCTTTAATGTATTATTCCTTTTTATGGGCTTCACACAAGAGCTGAATGCTCAGTGGCCGAAAAAGGAAAGAAAAAAAAGATTCCACGGCATTCATCACTGCTCGAAGGCATTCCAATCCCAATGATTTCAGATGATCACTTATAATCGTTCCGGTAACCAAGGGCCACGTTAGATCAGGGGACACTCATAGTGGTCAATGTAGAGCTGTCAGGGACAAAACTGCACGACACATCAGATCAGATAGTCCACGGTCGACAGCGTTTTCTTCCCAGGGTTCACAGCGTATGACTGTCCATCAATCTGTCGACTTATTTGTGTAATCAGTCAGTCACTTCAGCGAGAGCTTGAGCTCAATCGGCGTCGGCCTAATTGAAGCCCTCATTATCAGCTGCCCCTGGAAACGGGCTAAGAAACCAGGACTAATGTTGTCTCTCACTCCCCCTGTCCACACGTGTGCACCAAGAGCAACAGTTCAAAATGGCAGACCTGTCTTCGAGGGACATCCCATCACCGGCGATGACAAAACAGATCATTCTTGTCACGTCAAAGGGATAAGGAGACAGAAATCAATGAACCGGTTTCCAATGTGCCGGAATTAGAAGCAAACAGGAGTGACCCAATTTAAGTAGTCACAACTAGTCAGACCACCCCTTTCCATTTTTGGCATAATCACCGCATTATAACCTATTTTAATCCAGGTTGTTTGCATTAACATGCATGAGTGGAATCAAATACAGTGCTATTACCTCCACTGTACAAAGATAAACATCATAAACGCACTCATAAAGTCCCCGCATGCCATGTAATCCCACACGGGTAATTTTGAAATGAATATTCTGGCTTTTGGGGGTGGGTTCTTTGCCAACAACAGCAGTAGTAGCATCAACGAAAAAACCACACAAGTCTCCCATGCACTGCTGCAATTTTGGAAATGCTTCCATTCAGATCTCATTTAAGTTTCTATGAAATAAGATAGGAGCCCTTTTTATGTTCCAAAATGTTTAACTAATGCTTTGGGGCACCATTTGTCATTATTATGCAGCATGGTCACCTAACACTTAAAACAAGATCCTTCTAGATTTTAATTAAGTACTGAGGCACCTCCCAAGGGGGGCCGTTTGGCAAAGAAAGCCACTTTGATTTATGTAGTACTTTGTTGTTGCTTCTTGAGGCTTGCCTGTTGTGCAGAGCCTAATGTTGAAAATATGGATAAACCAATTGTTCTTATTTGTTAATTAACTCCTGCAATATTTCCCCAAAGTAAGAAAGCAAGAATGCTGTTGTTACCAATCTCCTGTACAGTTAAACAGAAAAATGCTTTACATGACTGTTGGGAAATGACTCATAGGAGTGCAAGTGAACGCCGTTCGGAAAAGCAGTAGCAGCAATCATACGGAACTGATTGGCTTTTAAAACACTAATTAGCTCTCAACCTTCGTGGCCACCCAACTGGATCAGCCTACTGTGAGAATACAGACTAATGAATTAGTCAAAACATCATGTACACTTTAGATTCCCACTGCCCTGTGTCATGATCCCACAAAGCAAACATATTCGACCAAATTACAAAGAGAACTGAAGCATTCTGATGAGCGTTCCAATCAATCTAAAAGACAATGCCCAATAAAAGATGTACAGTACTGTATAAAGGCAAAAGGGTTCAAAGATTCTGCCCATGATAACACTGTAATAATGATGGTATGACTTCCAAGTCACATTCATTCCCCTCATTAGATGTTTCTTATGGATGATAGTCTACAGCCACCTCCCCCCATGCGATATACACAAGTAATGTAGAAAGGCTAATACTAGCTATTCTTCACTGTTCTGGCAAATGCACCAACTTGATAGCTTTTCGTCCGCCACAGAAGCACTATGTCTTCATTTCATTTGTTCTAACTACTTCCCAGACAAAAAAAAATGCACAAAGATAAAGTGCAGATAATAACTTAATTGACTCCATCATTACAGAGTATACAGATGAATAAGCTTTATTCTAATTTATGACATGAGCCAGAATAGATCGTCATTGAGACAATTATGAAAATAAGGCATCAGAGTTAGCATCCCTCACCACGCTCTCTCTCTCTCTCACTCTCTCTCACACACACACACTCTCACTCTCTCTCTCTCCCTCTCACTCTATTCTGTCATCTCTGCATGTCAGTTCATCAGCAGTGCGCTTACTTCTATTAAGATTGAAAGTATTACTATTCAGATTAGTTTCACTTTATGACAATTACACGGGCTGAATCGGGCTGTTTGAGGAGAGATTTAGACCTTGGCGAATGCCTGAATAAACAGCGTTGTTTCACTCCCTCTGTGACTGAACATCTGGGCCAAGATAACAGGAGGGGATGAATGCCTTCATGACGGTAGTTTATTAGGGCGGACATGCCGCGTAAATGGCTCTAAAACAATACCCCATTGAGCGGCAGGAGCCTTGGACCTAACGTCGAGCACATGATCCAAGCTACTGTCCAAGGATTACAGACGGACTGCTGTGTGCAACACCACTACATGAGGTGACCTCTGCAGCACGAGGCTAGAGATCTCAAAGCACAGCCAAGATGTTTGTCTGACATGGTGCAGAGCTTTCACCTTTGGCTCTGACTTTGAGGAGTATTAAGGCAATGCAGCACAAGCACTGAGATATCCTACCCTCAGAGAGGGATGGAGAGAGAGAGAGAGAGAGAGAGAGAGAGAGAGATCAGGGGGAAAATATACTAAAATAAATATTTCCCTGTTCAAAGGTGCGCACTTCCAATTCTAAAAGAGGCAGAGGAGGTGACTGATCTTCCTACAAAGGGAAAGCATAAGACACTTCAAAGGCCAGTCTAAACTTTACCACCCCACCCCCAAAGCTAAGAGGTTGTCTCTGTACACACAATGTCCCCTAACACCTGCGAAACTGAAACGCACTGCAGCTTCCAGTACCTTACAGTCTTCCTAACCTCATGCCGGGAGGCAGAGGGAATCTTCCTGAAAACACGGCTGCGATAAGGGGGACTCGTTCCGATTAGCTCGTGTGACTTGTGAAGGTCAGAGCAGTCTGGCTGAATGGCCACAAGCTTTCATAAAACCATGCAGCGTATCATTATTTTCACAGTCTTTCATTATGGACGGTTAACCTTGGATAACTCTGAAGTAATGCTTTAATCAACTGCCTGTAATGTCTTTGATACAATGTAATCATTCTACCTCTCTCTTTCAGGAGAGCTTTCATGGGGGGGGGGGGGGGGTTGTGTTTTGCGAGGATATCAAAAGATGAAATATGGTGCAAGCAGAGCAAATGGTCACTGTTGATTGACAGGAAATTCACATCAGTTTTATAGTAAGGGATATCAAAGCACTTGTTACAGGAAATCTCCCACCAAATATCCTATAAAAGAATATCCATCTCCATCTGTAGTGGTCTGTAACCGCAGACATTCTGTAATGCAACAGAATACACTTATTCTGATACTGAATATAGGACAGTCAGAATCCTGCGCTTAACTGTAGATCCGGCAAAAGTCTCTACATGGAGAATTACTGAAACCCACAGTCCCTGCCTCCCTCTGATATCACCAACAAAGTGGCGCCATGTCCTGAATACCAGTCGAATAAAAAACGGCGGACCTGATCATTCACTCTGACACTCAGACCATTGTAAGTGGAAAATAGACAGCCGAACGACAACACCCCAAATCAACACGTTGCTTGCTTATTGCTTTCATCATTTCAGCAAACAACCGAGGGGCGGTCACCTCCAAAGCCCACCTGAATGGCCTCAAATCAAGAGCGGATGAATGAAAGAGGAGTGGAGCCAACTACAGGGTGACTTTCTGCGTCTCCTCCCTCGACATCAATACGGCATTGAGAGAGAGAGGGAGAGAGAGAGAGAGAGAAAGAGAGAGAGAGAGAGAGAGAGAGCAGATGGAAGCCAGCTGCAATGTGGCTCTAATTGGGCCTTTATTAGAACATCCTAAACGTAACATTCAATTACATCCAGAGGGAAAGGGCGGGCTCACTCACTCACTCCTTTTTTTGTTGAAGATACTTTTGAGGCCAGTAAAAATCACATCAGCAATGAAGCAATCACTGGACAATTTTTGGAAACTGTCTACAAAGCAACCACTCCACGGTTTTAATGTGCGTATGAAATAAATATCAGAGTCGGGCCCGGTATGAGAGAAACCATATGTCTCCGGGCCGAGAGACAAGAGCTGTGCAACTTTTTATCCTCTCTCTCTTTCCCTCTGTTGATTTTACGTTTTTTGAATGTCTTGTCTATATTTTTGCTCACTAATGAAAATAATCTATAAATGGAGCCCAAAACAATGTGCTATCGAATCTAAAATTACTGGCAGTGGACTGAAAATGAATACTCTGAGCTACTTTTCTGCGGGATGAATGGAAAATGTCATCCAATGCTAAATGTACATTCAATATTAAGGTTGTGGTACCCATGAGGACATGCTTTGGTCTTCCAGTACCTCTTCTGTAACATCACAGCTCTCCATGTATTTACCCAAGTCACCTAGAGTTGATTTAGATAATTTGATCCCACTCTTGCCAGCAGTTGAGGCCAAGCCAGGCTTAAAGTGAGCAACTACAACACTGTTTACTTTCTTAAAAGATCAAACTTCCTTGTCAGACAGATCAGCGTTTGTGGTTCAAACAAATGGGCTTCAAGGGAGAACATATTGTAAACAAAATACGGCTCAAGTCCAAACGTCTTCGTACAGCGCGGCATAAAGCTAAAAGTCTCTCTTAATGACACAGTATTATAGCTACAAGCTGGGGAGCCGAAAGCAACGGCAGCAGCCTCAGTGAGAAAGATCTACCACTTAATTTAACATAAATTATGTCGAATTACAATCCTGGGGAAAACAAAGGACCTCAGTCTTATCAGCCTAATGCACTTCTATAAAAGATCCAATTAAAATCTGGCACAGTGTGATGGTGCTTTTCCCATTTATATTAGCTTTTGTGAAGACTATTAAACTTTATTTATTGGGCGAGGATGACTTTGAATGCCATGGTGTTAATTCTTTAGTGGTACAGGATTAGCAGATTTTTGAACCATGCACTGCGCTGTTGCTTTAGAGAATATTATGATCTTTGAGGTGGAAATATGTGTATGTGTGTGTGTGGGGGGGGGAGGGGGGGCAAATCTATAATATCTTTAGGCTGTGACCTTTCAAACCAATAGTGAACACACATGGTTGTCCAATTTCCATAACACTGACTCCAGCTGGAATGCTCCACCTCCCAGATAGGCAAATCTGTGTGATGGGCTGGAGAAGGGATGATAAACATGAAACAGGAGCTGTTTACTAATGGCCAAGTGCCTTTAAATAATGAGCTTTTTTTTCTCCCCCTGTTCCTGGTCCACCAACAGCGAGGTGATTTAACCATAAAGTAGCACTGTTATTGAGGAACAGTATGGTGTTGCTGCTGTGGTTCATTTCAATATGCCCTCTATTTGAACATTCAAATAAGCCTTATATTTACTCCCATTATCTGGGCTCTTTGCTCAGTGAGCCTTATGAATATTTGCACACCTGCTGCCATTGTCACTCCCTAAAGGACAACCTGGTGGCACAAAGCATTATGGGAATGTGTGCCTCAGCCACAGCCAGCCCCCTAACAAAGAACTAATGAAATAATCACCACAGTATGATTCTCTTTCATCTGACATGTAATATGTGAGACCCTCCATATTTCCCTGTTGAATGCTGCACGCAAATGAAAGCTGATTATGCACTGGGGTCAGCGGTCTGCCCATTTGCAAATGAATACCAAAACAGTGAGTAATGACTATAGCTTGGGCGAAGGAAAAGGCTGTTCACGACGTCGGCAGTACGGGTCACAAGCATAGCTGAGGTGAAAGAAAAGATCTAGATGCCAATAACGGCAAGACAACATTTGGCTCTTGGGTTTCAGAAGGAAAATATTTCCCCCCTGTGTGCTGAGTGAGGGTTTGGGGCAAATTTGGGTTTGCAACCCGGGGGCTGGGAAGGGTTTCCATTATCATGGCTTTGTCTTAACGAAAGCTCTTAAATCTCAGGTTACTTCCTGTTGAGAACAATAAAATTCTACTTTCTCAGGCCATTAAGACTTTAATGAAAGCAGAGCCTAGTGTAACGGAGTTGCCAAAAAAAAAACATTTCAGTTAACCATTTTGTTGTAGAGTTCAATTAACTCAACATGTGTTTAGAAATATGTGCAGGTCTTGAAACACTGCCTAACATATGGCAATAATGTGATTGCTATACCAGGTGTAACTGTATCTTAAAGCAAAGAAACATGAAGGTCACTTATGAAAGAGAGAGAGAGAGAGAGAGAGAGAGAATCCAATTGTAATTTAATATATTTATGGAAACTAGGACAGTAGTTTGTCAAATCATAGCAATCGCCAAGCTTACGTATTTCTTTCTGTATCTAAGGATGGAATACCTTGGGTGTCAAATAGAATTTATCAATAGATGTATAGCCCTTCCAAATGAAAGAGGCACAGTGCAATACTGCTAATACCAGTGGCATTGCCAATCCATGTGTAGAGAGAACTCAGTCTATTTTTGTTTCACATGTTCACAAGGAGAGATTGCATGGTGACTATTTCAGCTGTTCCAGATGAATGTTTCTTGTCTTTCATGCTCTTGTCTCTAACACACACACAGATGTGTTAGAGTGGTATAATAAATAGAGGACTGCAGAACTGATGGTGTGTCATGATAAATGGCTGTAATACGACACCTAGCCTGACACCGATTCTTCAGCACTACAGTCGCCTTATCTAAACTGCAGTCACACGTGTTGGCACCATGCACTGTACTGCAGGAGGCTTGTCAGAAGATTCCAGAAGATATCATAACATGGGTTTCCACATGTCTCCAAATTCTCTTTTTACGCTGTTTAGGCCTCTGGGATGTTGTTTGAGGAAAAGACGACGCCTATTCAATTTATGGCCTGCCATGAGATTAAACATGCTCTTTATGAGATCTGATCAAGCTAATGGGCTGTGTCAGCTCAAGATTTACATATTCAGCAGCATCCCTGATCCACATTATCGAGATTACACCGAGGGGCCATATCACCGCTTCTCAACAGTGGAGGGGGGGAGACAATTTGTTTTGGCAAGTGCATTTACATGTGTGTCACTATATTTAGAGGTATACTGGTATCTTTTAGTAATGTTCTAAAAATGATCATTCAGGGATGGATACACACGTTGGCAGCTATGCTATGGGGTAGTTTGTTGTTAGATTTATTAATACAACTGCTGCATGCGAAATGGCCTTGGTCATCTACAACCACAGGAGGATTAAGTATCATCTACCAATTTGTTCAGCATAACATCTCTCATGGCCTGTCGGTAAAATAAGCCTGCTTGGCTTCAGCTGTTTCAGGGAAGACTGAGTCCTTTGTCCTGAGGGGTACAATCACATTAGAACACAAGTTGATCTTACAAGACAAAAAAAATGGATCAATACGAACAACGGCAGAAGCAACTTCATTGGATTTTATTTCAGTGCTTTTTGCGCAGATGTGGTGGACTGCAGCAGTATCATGCCAGCGTTTATCAGTGTGTGATTCGATATGAAGGTCAGCTTAGTGGACTGTGTGTACTGCAGATCCAGTGAAAACAGACCCCACTCCGGGTGTCACGGCCACAAGTCTTGATGTCAACAATTTCTATATCTGTTCATCTTTATGGAACATGATACCGCTGATGACATGAAGGCCGAAAAACATTATACAATAGCTGGGCTTTCAAAAAAAAAAAAACAACAAGTGCTGTCTGCTCAAAAATAGGAACCCATTTCATGATTAATCAGCCCCTGCATCTGGTGTACTCTCTTGTTGTTTATGAAAGCCTGAAATGTCATTTCAGTCCTGCAAGTATCCCATTGTTCCTTTGCTTCAGGGCCACCAATATCTTTACACCATTACAAAGGCAAATATACACTATCACTCAAGTGTCTGAGCACGGCTCCCATGGCAACGTCACTGCTGTTGTTCAAGGGTTGTCAAGGAAGCTCTTCCTTCACAGGAAAAAGAAGCTAAGGGGTGTGGTCAAAGAATAAGGAAAATAACACTAATGAGTGTGAAAAATACATGTTTGGTGGCACACACATCTGTGTTTTGTAAGTTCTGCTTGACTAGAAGTGTAACCTAACATAGTTGAAAGGCTGGAAAACCAGAAAGGGCTGTAAGGAGTTCACCTTTTTTTCCAATGAGAAAGCACGTTTAATAAATATGATGAAACAGTCTTCATACAAGGGGTGATTCAAAAGGTTCAGAGCATACAAAACAGGTATTCATTTCCACCATGGAAAAAAAAGGGCTTCAGCAAGGAGCTTTGGTTTCATCAATCAGGCCTCAAAAATAACTAAGTAAGCAGCTTCTCAAGGTACCTCCATTTAAAGTTGTGTTTGGATATGTTTAGAATGTGTGTGATGAAATGGCACCAGCTGCGTACACTGTCGACATTGCACATGCAGCTCAGTGTTTGGAGAGGACTTTAACCCTTTCAATTCTCATCTCACAAAAGGAATGAGAAGACCAAGTAGGCCTAGAACAACGGGTGAATGGGGGGGAAGGTGGAAGAAGAAGAAGGGAATTGGGGGTTTGGATAGAGGGGGTATGTATGCACTGTGAGTTTTGCCTGGGGTGGGTTTACAGTGGAAGAGGCTGTAATTTAACATCTCTGATGTCTCCTCCGCATTTCCTTTTAGCTTTGTTTTCCATGCTGAGGCGTGAAACAATGCCAACCAAAGTCCTCACAATCAAGCTTTTGTCTGTGCCAGAGCAGCGTATACAGGGGGCCCCTCTGACATCTCTTGATAACCACAGCTGCTTGCTCCATCCTTGCATGTTACACTATCCACAAATCTCCCAACAATGGAGGGGGCTGGATTGTTTTACTTTAACAGTTGGTACAGCTCCACATTGACATCAAGTACGTTTTTTAATATCTTTTTTTTTTTTTTTTTGCCTGCTTTATTTATTTGGTCTACTCTAACCCAGTGAAAGCAAAGGAAATTAGTGCATGCACTGTGCAGAATTTCAGAGGCAATTTGTCATATTTTTACAGGCACCATCTGCTCTGATAAATCCTCCATGGTACACACTTTCTGACACAAAGTCCAAAGAGGTTGTCATGGAGAAAACTCCACAAAGAGAATCATCTATGCTTGTGTAACTAAATGACGGTGATCATTAGAGAGAGAGGGAGAGAGAGAGAGAGAGAGAGAAAGAGAGAGAGAGAGAGAGAGAGAGAGAGATGACTTTCCACCTGCTAATTTGTCTCATACTGGCTTTTGACTGACTGAACTGGAGTTTTAAAAAATTAGTTATCAAAATATTGATGTGTTTGCGCATATGTCTTTTAACAGTCTAACTCACATGCAAAGCATCTTCATAAATGAGTAGAGTGCACTGCAGTTCACTAACTAAAGATACAAGCAAGTGGTCTGGGTAAACTAATGGAGTCTTTAATAGCTCTTGGACAACTATCTTGATTGAATCCTGCCTCGACTGATTCAGCAGTGCAGCACTTAAGAGTATCTCAAACTGAAGAAAATAAATGTGCCTGTTCATGTGAAAGGGCCAGTCGATGCAGCAAGAAAAGTCTAAGCTTTCTAAACCTTTCACTAGTATTTGAACT
The DNA here is from genome assembly GCF_963854185.1 of Sardina pilchardus. Taxonomy (NCBI): domain Eukaryota; kingdom Metazoa; phylum Chordata; class Actinopteri; order Clupeiformes; family Clupeidae; genus Sardina; species Sardina pilchardus. Next base: position 24,783,032 of record NC_085004.1, on the reverse strand, counting down.
GAACTGTTTTAAGAAAATATACAAGTGCCATTTGGTGGATCCAAACTATACACGTTCAAAATAAGTAATGTAACATATACATTATTTTATCCCAGTGAGGTGAGGTAATTTAACATCAACCCATGGCACGACCAGGATAATATGGGCAAGTATTCCTTTAAGTATCTCAGAAGTGAAGCTATTCTCTTGTAAATTTCTCTGACTACAACCACATGTTCTCTGTATAAACCAAAGAGCCAGTAAAAACCACAGCCATTACGCAGATAAATTGAGTTCTGGTAGAATGTAAGACTGCGCACAATTAAAATAAAAAAAAAACACCAAACTAATCACTGAATGAAAGGGGTTTTCTGTTTGAATGCTCCTGAACATTGCTCTTTTTGTGTTGTGGCCTGCGTAGAGAATAATGTAGAAGGACAGGCCTTTCTTACCTGAAATATAATTAGCTTTCATGTATCAGAATGAATGACCTCAGCTTGCTTAGAAGTTATAAAAATGAGCTAAACTAACATTTATTCAATGACTAGATCCAGAATGTAATAATATCCATACAAAGAAAGTCGATTTGACTTACAACCACATACGTTTATTTGCAGTTGGTATCCTTGGATGTAGAACCTCATTAAGTTTGAATTACTCGTTGTGACTGGATTTGCAACAAAATCTCAAATGTTTTGAAACGCTGACTGCACAGCTACTTTATTTTTCTGTCAAATAGTCTACATCATAGCCTTTAGGGAATGATGTAAGATTGTTTGTGATAAGCTCAACTGTTGGCATCCCAGTATAAGCATATCTGTCAGATAGACTCCATCTTGCATGGGAAAGACAACAAACGCACACAAAGACAATGCTAACTAGACACATAATGCGGGTAACTAATTGCTTTGGTTTGACTTCCTCACTGTCTTCATCCCTTTCAACCCCCCAAATCCCTTATGAGGCAGTAAGATTGATTAGACAGTTTGGGGTAATTAATGTAGTGGTCTCTGGAAGGTATGCTGATGATGTGATGACTCAACACGACCTTTTGATCAGTTTCAGTTGTGTTATGATTGAGCCCCCCCCCCCCTCCCCAACCACCATCACCACACACACACACACACACACACACACACACACACACACACATACAAACACACAGCACACCATTTATATGTGCTAACTCAACACATACCCTGAGAGAATCTGAACTGTTTTTACATCAGACACACTGTGGACAGATTTGAGATCACATGCAGGCTGAAAGTATATTGGCACAATACATGTTTGAAACATGAGGTCAGGCATATATTAACTAGGCTATATAATGATGACACAAATTGATTTATGATTATTTTTAAGAGATCTGACGGCTATGACGAGTGAATTCAGATTTGCATGCATATGCCAACATAAACATAAATGTTCACATTGAGATACTCGAAGAAACAAACTTGTTTACGACTCACAAAAGCTTTACACATGGCCTCATTATGCGAGCATAATAAAACCATTATAACTTCCACATTACCACATAGTTGAATAACTTTTACAAACCCGTAAGGGATATGACTAATACATAATGTATCAGGAAACAAAGAACAATAAACCAGAATGACAGACATGATCAACTAATTCGGTATAAATAGGCTACTGAAGATAGCAAGTGGTGTGTTTCACTGATAACAGAGACTTTTTACATGGGGTTTGACATCTTACTAGCATATCAACCGAGCAGGTTCTAGAGGCAATGGCCTGCACAGGCAACTCGTGTGCACTCATTTATGCCTATTACAATTTCACATTGAAAATGGCATGTGACGCTGCCGACAAGTGCAAGCGAATCCAACAAAGTATCGAACTGCTGGCGCGAAGTTACTGCATATTGTTCATCTGTAAACTTCATCGAGTTTAACACTATTCTAATATACTTTAACGGCAAGACTATTGCTAATTATTATAACGTGTTTATAAGTAATTACCATTGACGAAGAACATCGTTATTTAGTCTACACAGCCCTTTTATCAATCTTGTAATATGAGCTCTCCTATTGACAAGTCTTTGTTATGGGTCTTTTCAAACTATCGATTTCAAACACATCGTAGCCTAAACCCACTCCAAGTTGAGAGGACCTTTTAGATCTGTACACCTATACTAGCCATGAAATGAAAATTAGTCTATGTTCCATCACGCAGTAAGTTTCAAATGCGCCCCTCCATTACAACAATAGATTGGGTTAGAGGTTTTACTTTGATACAACATAGGCTACTCCCGAACCAATTATTTAAACCACTTGTGTGTCTCCTTACATGTCAGTTTATTACACTGCATCCGACCATGTTATAATAGTGACATCATAAGCTAATACTTACACTTCCACCTACCCTAACGAAGTCCTTCTGACCTAAGTCATTATAACAATGACATAATGAACTGCCAATGAAGTTTGTATGGCCGAAAGATAGGCTAAGCTGAGCCTCCAGGTTATCGGACATCTATGCACTCTAAAACGGAACTGTTGTATCACTACAGTAATAACGAATGAACAACCCAAACTGGTCTGCGTGTCAAATATCAAACCTTATCCCAGCATCCGCGAGCACGGCGGTTTATCGGACGGAGCACGAATCAACTTCAACCCAGCAAAGACGCGCTGTGCTAGTGCCACAAATACTCACAGTCCACTGTGCAAACTGAAAATATAGCTATCTCACCTTATTATAGTTGTAATAGCCCAAACAGTGGGAAAAATCCAGGTTCGGTGGCTCTCCAGGAATAGAATTCCCTCCGGCAGCCGGGTAAAAGCGTACATCCATGATGTTTCTGTGTAGAGCGCAGCTGTACAATGAACTGAGCTCAATTTGTTTTCTCTTTTTACAATCCACGCGCAGTAAGCAATGGAGAGAGACGAGAAGGCTGTAGTCGGGACGGTGCGGGACAGCTCGGGGAAAGGGAAAGGGACGAAGTGTGAAGTTTAGGTAATCCTCTTTCACTGGCGTTTGTTGGTGCTCCTGATTTAAAGCCTAAAAGCAGTTGTGTGATGTTAGACCTTTTCCTAGTGGGTTGGGGATTCTGTTCCAGGCCACGGTGTTTCAGCATGCACATAGAAGCAGCAGCTGTACACAAAGAAGCCACGCGACCGGCAAAAGAGACTCCACAGTCCTGCCTGCTGGTGTGCCACAAAACAAAATGGAAAAATACACGATGACTATTACGAATCTACAAAAATAACCACTTTTCGCTGAAACGTAGACTCATTCAAACTATTCCCATAGTGATAGCACTGTCTTCTGCCCGTTAAGGTCCATGCGTATCTTGTTTGTTTAAAGTTTTTTAAAACTTGGAGAAGTTTGTCCTATGGTTGCACCAGTTTCTATTAAATTCATTCCCTCTGTGGAGGTCCCACGGTTCGGATTGTGGTTATGCCGCTAGTTTTTGTCCCTTCTTAGCTTTCAAATTGGAGTTTTACACTGATCTGGAGGTAACCTTCACAATCAGCTCCGTACCACTTCTTGACGCGCTCAGTTTGTAAGCATAATGAACAAGGGGAACATGCGGAGAAGTAGGACCACTCCCCGGGCACCGCTCGCCACTCCCCGTTCTGGGAGATACACAACTGTGACACTTCGTGTAGCACTAGTGTGCTGTGATACAGAGGTTTCAGACTTTGATACCCTCGCCTCGGTCGTTTTAACTGGACTGGCATGAAATCACAAACGGCGTCAAGATCTTTTACATCAACCTTGTTCTTTTGGGAAAACTGCCCTGCGTAAAAAGCACATAACTAAGAAAGAAACACATGTTACATAAATGTGTCACTGTTTTATTTCAGATTTATACCTTCTTGAGGTGAGTGATAAAATATGTAAGTAGAGTAGTAGAGGTAGTTATACACCAAGATATTGTGTGTACTGATGCACAAGTAATCACATGGTTGACTTCACCAGACTCCAGCTCTGCAGGTGGAATTTACATGTGAATGAGACACTTACTCTTGAATACACAGCATCTGCATTGGTTCTACAAAACATGTGTAAGCAGAACAACTAAAAGTTGTTTTCACTATTACTTCCTTCACAGTAGACTACTTAATTTTGTTCTCATTAAGAAACTTTAATAAGTTCTAAATGCACCTTTACAAAGCACAATGCGACACTTCCGATGACTGGACATACAGGAAGACTCAGAACACAGAGATAAGTTTAGACAAACAATCTCGACCCACCAAGGGGCTATAGCGCATGTGATGTCCTTTTATGATGTTCTTTTATTCTAAATTCACCGTAGTAGATCCATCTAAAAGATGAGACACGTCAAATATTGATGATGCCACACAGTTACCTATGTTATTGCATATTTATCCGTGCTAATACTAATAATTAATCAATTATTAACTAATTAACGAATAATTAAGACTACTAAAGAAGAACACCACTGTGCATATTGAAGAACACCACTGTGCATATTGAACTGAGGGAAGCATAGAAATGCATGACACAGGGACACTGAGTCATTCATTTAGTCATCTGTTTAGGTTTGTGCACAGTGGCAGAACCTGTATTCAGTAGAAACACAGTCCTAGAATGCAGCACAGATCTAAATGATAAACATTAAAGACTTTATGTTTACGGCATCTAAAGTCATAAAGACAATTTAATAAGCCTGAGACTCTTCGGTTTTGTTCTACACAGAGTGAACGTGTGTTCAATACTTGCACAAAGCTTGACATTTTCTTTGTTCACCACAGAAAACATGTCTGAACAAAATTTTACATAAAACTACATATGCAGCGAGTCGAGCTGCCACAGGGAAAAAATGAGCTCAAAGCCGCATGTGTTCAGCAAGCCAAGCCAAACAGCTCTCTCTATTGAAATAGCATACTGGCCTTCCGCAGAATGACCACAGGGGGCAGAGGAATTAAAAAGTAAAAGGATGTCTTTACACTTTATGACTTTGTGAAGCCCCTGGGATCATTAACTGTATTCTGACTATTGTGGTTTTGCTCATTAAGGTCCACTGGCAGGAGGTGCAGCACCCTATAGAATCTAGGGTCAGATAAATCAACGGGGCTGGTTTACCCACACTCAGATTTCTTTCGTTTTATTTTGTACTGGTATACATATGAGAGCTACAGTAGGAAAGGGCACACATTGTGGTTCATTTCATATATAACTATAGTGACGAGGATAAATAAACTAGGAGAAATACCAAGAGAAATACACTGGGCTAGGAAAGTCAAAATAGGTACACAGTGTGTGTTAGTGTGGGCACAAACCATTAAATGAAAACAGTTTTTGATTATTTAATATGCTTCATCGGGGCCAGTAATGGTACCACATTTCGCCTGTTGCCTGAAAAACAGATGTCCCTGAGTCTCTAACCTACAACCAGGGGTTAACACAATGCTTTGATCAGATTATGCTGTCCTTGATACAAAGACACACATTTCAACTCCCACCTACTGAGTGCCCTCTGATCACAAGGTTAAGTATATTCCTTCAAATGTTTGGCAACTTTAAGGTAAATTTGTGTGTGTGTGTGTGTGTGTGGTTGTGTATATACACATGTGTATATGTGTGTTGGATGTGTGTGTGTGTGTGTGTGTGTGTGTGTGTGTGTGGTTGTGTATATATATGTGTATGTACTGTATATGTGTGTGCGTGTGTGTGTTATGTGTATTTAGTGGAAAGGTAATACATTTTCCATTTCCAGCATTTTCCGTGTCCATGTTTGTTTACAGTATATGCACATGCCGTGTTTGTCAAACATATTGCTGAAAGATTTAATGTCTGGGAGGAGATCTGTAGCCTCAGTAAGATTTTGCTGAATAAGGTCAAACATCAGCTGATGTAGAACATACAGCGTTCTAAGAGCTCGTATGACATTGTTTTTTTATTTATTTTTTTTATTTATAGAGGCATCAACATCTAACCAATCCATTGCTTGGTTGTAACAGCGAACAACACGCCGGCGTAATGAACGCAGGAATGTTGGAAGCGCGGGGAGAGAAAGTGGGACACGTGTTTACTAGATGTATGTTTCTGTATCACAGCAGTCTCAGCAGCGCCTCGGCAGCCCGGTGTCGGTGCTCGAAGCAGGCCGGGGGTGAGTGGGAAGCAAATGGTGCTATTGAATTACGTGGATGTGAGCGCAGAATGCATTTTGCATGTACCGTGCTCCCCAAAGAGTGAATCAAAGAGGTATAAAATGCACTCACATTCCAGCCAGACCACAGTTGCCATGCTGTAAGATAAGCGATAATCCTCATGGCTGTGCTTGCTCCAGTGCGCCACTGCTTTCTTTGTGCTGGGTTGCACCCATACATGGAGAGAGATTCCATATGGCATGAATTGCGACAGAAAAAACTCAGCCAACAAATACATTTTGTCACACTAACCAAAGGCATGTGTACACATGTGGTTGCATGATAAAAAAGCAAACACATTCTCTCTGTCTCTCTTCCTCACGCTCTCCCTCCCTCTCTGTCCCCCTCTTTCACTCTTTCTCTCTCTCTCTGTGTATTCTCTCTCTGTTCTACTTTTCCCTTTTCCCTCTATTTCCCTCCCTTGCTCACACATTAAATAGGTTATGCAAAAAGACCATCATGCATCATATTATTCCCCCAGAAATACGCTTCTCCGTATCTCATATTCACCTGGTTGGAGTTGTTGTATTTGATATGTCTGGATATCAACTACCTCAGTCCCTGTGTTGGTCTTTGATTCCCAATTGTTATTCATTTCTGTGTTTAATGTTGTTTGCCAGTGTGGCTGGGGAGCTGAATTAATTTCCTTTTGTTGGTTTGGTGTCAGTGTGGCAGCCAGATGAATTATGTCTAGCTACCATGTGTCATTTCCTCTCAGCCAAGCAACATTGTCACCATTTGGTAACCTGAAAACAAATTATCCTCTACTGGCTCCGGTTCAAATTCAATTATATCCGCGTAGAGTAATTATGTGGAGGTATAAGAGAATAATAAATGCAAAATAATTAATTAACCTAATAATCTTTATTTATGCTCCATTCAAATTAAGGAGGTGATTTTCCTTAGTGGCAGACATCAGCATGTTATTGCTGGAGCGTTTCTACAGCTATAGTATTTATTATGTGCCAGATGAAACCCATCAGGAGCGTTTAGGGCCTGTTGTAGGGATCCTATGCAATGCATACCACAAGTATGATTTATAACTAAAAAGGATCTGAATGAGCATACAAGAGAATAAAAAAGAATATGTGGCCAGGAAACATGGCAATCATGGGCATTAGTTGATCGCTAATGAACCACACATTTGTTGGGCAATGGGTTGCTGCATGAAATGGCCTAAATGAGATATTGGAACAAGATTTGGCGAACGCTTAATTGTGCACTCAGTATCAGAAAAAAAGAACATATTTCATCAGGCTCTGCCATAAGCAACAGGACGCTGATTATAAAAGGCATATTTTCAATTAGTAAAAAAATACCCTTTGCTAAGCTATTGGTCTTTCAGTTTAGTGGCCTACCGTAGTTTATTATCATCTGTGAATATGCTTTCGTGAAACATCAACAACATGATTTCTAATAATTATAACATTCTCATGATTTTTTATAGGCTAGAGTTTTGAACACCAGACTCCCTCTAAAGCAGTGCAGAATGTTCCATCCCAAGCAAATAAATGAGAATTCTGACTCAGCCACTGCGAGTCAACTCGACTGCACAAGAGGAAGCTCCAAACTCCACAGAGACTCAGTCCTAGACAAAGTCATTTAAAAGCTGCTAATTTCTGGGTCTTATACCACTTTGCTCTGCTCAGCAGAGAACACCGGCAGGCTATTTTCTTCTACGCTGCTTACATCCGTAACCCAGAAAAAAAAAATGATGAATATCTCGATGTGTGTTCACATGTACATTTCAATCTCTAGGTATTTTTAGTTCTGCAATACAGTAATATGCCGTTCCCGGCAATAAGGGAGAAATAAGCAACCGTAACAGCACATGAGAGAGAGAGGGATGAGGTTCATGATTCAGACCTCATCATCTAGACTAGAGCAAGTATCCTCACTGATTTCCTCTAACACGAACATTTCCCCAAGCTGATTATGTGTTTTTGAAAAGCAAACCTAAGGACTATGTGTGTAAGTGTGTGTGTGTGTGTGTGTGTGTGTGTGTGTGTGTGTGTGTGTGTGTGTGTGTGTGTGTGTGTGTGTGTGTGTGTGTGTGTGTGTGTGTGTGTGTGTGTGTGTGTGTGTGTGTGTGTGTGTGTGTGTGTGTGTGTGTGTGTAAGTGTGAGTGTGAGTGTGCATATGTGTGTATGTGTGTGTGTGTGTGTGTGTGTGGTACTCGAAGTACATAGCAGGCCTTTTCCTGCAGGATATTTGGAGGCTCTAGTCTTCTGTGTTTGCATTTATGCTGTGCCCTTGGGGCCCATTGCCTCTATTACACTACTCAGTAATGATGAGCAAGATTAAAGATTAAAGCCATAACCCTTCTCTCCTCCTCTGCTTTCACTCTCTTTCTTAACCCCCCCCCCCCCCCTTTCTCTTTCTCTCTCATGTACACACACACACACACACACACACACACACACACACACACACACACACACACACACACACACACACACTCTCTCTCTCTCTCTCTCTCTGTTACACTGCAGTGGCTTGATACTGTGCATAATTGGCCAGAATCCTCACTGCTGAATAATAACATCTGCACACAGCCCTCAATTTTCGGTTAAACGTTTATGCTGGAGACTTGACTGTGGAGGGCAAAGCTCTTTGAGAATATTTGCACTCAGATTCAGTGTTTATTTGCTTCAATAGCGCTCAAATCAGACTTCCTCTAAACAGCTTGTTTTTATGCTAACGAGAGGCAGCCTGTTTTCCTGATGAGTTTACTTCACAAGAAAAGTTGGCTCTCGGTTTCTCGGCACAACAGCTGAGATACAAATGGGAAAATATAAACAGCTATTGCTATTATACTCTGTACACCAATAACTACACTAGCTCTACAATAAAGTAATACATCTATGACAAAGCGGAGGTCTTTCACAGTCCAAATGGGATGAATGTTGTTACCATGAATCACCTTTCAAAAATGTCAACGGGGCTATGAAAAATCTTTGCACTGCTCCGATGAATTCACTGGATACTCCATTTTATTATTCTCAATTAAAACCTGTCCACCACAGCATTAGTCACCTCAGTCCTCATAATTCATACTAATTAGGGGGAGCCGTCATTGCATCTTTCTGGAAGAGGATATTTCAATATCCCATTAAACGATGCAGCGATATGTCGGTGATTGACATTCTGTGAAACTTAGGGAAGTAATTACATTACATGCTCCAGTGTGTTCTGCCACCTTATAATTTCATTTTTCAAGATGTCCTATCTGCAGCTGAGCCTATGTGCACAAAGCAAAAACTCTGGCTGAGATTTCACTGGGTGTACCAGAGAGAGGGTTGTAGGCTACGATCAACATAAAACAGATGATCAGATGCATTTCGGAATATTTATCAACCTAATTATTGTGATGATAGAGCCGGTCTTGACAAAAAAAAGGCTTCTTGATGGTGTGTTGATGAACTCTGGTGAATAAAACTGTCTCCCCTAGTTATGTCAGTTGTTTACCATGAAGCTCAGAGCAAAGGCTTTATTAATTATTCATTTAACATGAGCTTATGCTGGCTCTAAGGTAGGCATAACACTCATGGATATTAGCAACATTTGCCAAACAACATGTCACACATAATTGTCTCTGAACTTTTGTGTGGGCATGCTTGTCAGACATCAAAGCTCAGATTCAGCAAATGAATTAACTGGATCCATAAAATCTTCAAATATTTCAGCACAATTAGCTGATGAGCGATCAGATTTTTAATATGCTCTGAAACTGTTTAATCTCTTTTGCATTGCAATCACAGTTTTACATTAAGCTTGTGGTGATACTACTGTAAGGGAACAGTTTAGAACGTGCCCCACAGTCTAATAAAATACAGTGGTTATGGTGATAGTGGGAGCGAAATTGCAAACAATATCCAATTTTCCTAGCAGAGATTTGCAATTCCTTTCATAGTCTGTTTAATAGATCATTGGAGTTTCTATTTGCAATCAATTACATTGTCATAATATTCCTTCTTTTGCCGCTAGATTTATGCTCAACACTTTGAATGACTTTTTTCTCAAACAGAACTGAATCGTTCCCAACTCACGCTTTAATTTGAGCCTGTCTGTCAACCCTCCTTGTGCCACTGTGCTGGTATTCATTACTTATGCATCTCACTATAACCCACTTCTCCTACACATGTGGCATTTTAACCCTTTGTGGGCAGGAGCTATATGCTTATGTAAGGACGTATACATTTCTTTGTAACTTAAACATCAGAGTTTCTATTCTGCTTTGAGCTGGAAGTTTTACTACAGAACTACACCAACCAAGTCACACATAGTGGCATCTAAGAGAGAAAGAGAGAGTCCCTTTTCAAAACAAAACTAAATGCAATCTTAACCGCTTTGTCCTGCTCGAGATATCTAGCGAAGAGCTCTGCACACAAAGGTTCAGATCAGATCAGATTGGCTTTTATTGTCTCCAAATGGAGGCATTTGTTTTCAGCAGTCAAGAGATGGGAAATTCAGTTGATGCGATGCACAGTGCACAGTCACACTTACTGTACACACTTTAACAGTAAACATGTACATACATGTTGCTGGGGTGATCGTCAGATTTGTGCATGGTGACAGAAACATGATTCAGTGAGCTGAGAAACTTTGCTGAAGTCCGGCACTGTCCTACAGCAAGTCACTAATGGCAGTGGTAATGGTACCGCTGATAACCCTGTGGCATCAAAGACAGATTATTCTGTTTGAGTCAGGCCACTCTCTAATGGCTGTCAGTAGCCATATTCTGATGTTTATGTACTGGCTGTTGGTGAACGCTCATGCATATTAATGCAGCTCCTCCATGCAAACATTCAGTCCAATGCTTTAAGAGCAGAGAAAAAGACCTACAATTCTGCTGCTGTTGTAGCTAACAAATCCTCCTCATTGGCTACAAAACCTTTCTAGTGCATTCCTATTGTTGGGCTTCATCCTTGAGTTTACACTTTGAATTTGGGGGGGGAAAGACAAAACATCATTTGTCCACTGCAGACTACTCCCTCTTTTAGACTTATATGTGCTGTTACAGTGGGACTTGCCTTTGGAGTATACAGTAACTAACCACAGCAGTCCAGATCCCACGTCGTCATGGAAATATCATCTGATAACATGGGAAATGGAACATGTGACAGGGGTGACTGTAAAATGGAGGAGAGCATAAACAACAGAGAGAACAGGAAACAGAGGGTCAGGCCTGCTGCTTAAATGTGTCATAAATACAAGGAAATGGCTACATGTTTACTTAACGTTGATTATCTACAGTTGAGAATGACTATCCTGGTTTGGATCTTTCATTTACCCATGTGAATAAGATGTAATAGAAACAAGAAGACACTTTAAGAAACCTCATGACTTTGTACAATCTACAAATAACAATTATGCTCACATTAACTGATTAAATCTTGATTAAAATGTTGAAATAGTATGGAACGTACTTGTAACATAACTCTAATGGAATTAGAGTTATGTTACAATGTAGGGGTGGCATTAGAGCAAGGGTTAAATTTGAGTTGCATTGAAAGGTGTAGTTATGGTTTTGGTTATAGACTTAATTATGGTTTTGTTTAGTTGAAGATTTAAGTGTAAGGTGGCTAGTTGTTTGATAGTTTATAAACTGTTTGATCACCATTTGTCTAAAGTTGGCTACACAGATAAAGTTAACAAAGATATCTTACATAAACTCAATACGGGCTACATAGCTCTATTTCCCGCCCCCTTCCTCATATCTACTTTACTCAACACTATCTGCAATGAAATCTTGACTGGCCATTATGACTGCAGGGAGCTCAAACACATTAACCAGGGCCTGAAAATGGTGTTGGCCCCTTGGTCGTTGTCTTTTTAATCAAATGTCAACATGACAGTAAAACCCAATGTTATCCCATATTCCCTGGAATGTAAATGTGTCCTTTACCGATATGGATGGGTTCTGGTGGGAGAAATAGTGATTTCTTAGAGTAATAAATTAAGTGAGATCTGTCCCACCTTTGACTGACACGTTGTTGAGCTTTGATTTGTAGAGAGTATTTAATTATTTCTCTAATCTGGTTGGCTATCATTTATGTCAGCTTTTCCCATTACCCACTCTGACAGGGAAGACAGCTGAGGGTTAGTTTCATGTGCCCTTTCTGTCAGGACGGTGAATAAACAGTGAGCTGAGGTGAGTGAAAAAAAAAGATCCACAAACATTGAAAGTCATATCGCCCTGGAAACACATTGTACAGTGTAATCACTTAAGCAGATACTGTAGGGTGTAGATATAGATTTCATCATTGCGTTGTGCCTCATATAGGCTTGCCTCTATTGGAGGAGAAACCTTGAACTTGATATACCGTAGCAGTGTTGTGTCGATGGAATGCATGCATCTGTACAACTCTATCAGGAACAGACCTAAGTGAGGTATCAAGAATCAGCTTGCTTGTTATCTTGTGCGTCATTATTGCAACATTGTTAATGTCAGCATTCTATAGTCTCCCAACCCCCTGGGTAAATGTGGCACAGGAGCTGCCACAACTGCTTGTGTGTCATGTTCAGCTCAGAAAAAGAGAGAGAGAGAGAGAGGGAGAAAGAGAGAGAGTGAAAGAGAGAGTGAAAGAGAGAGAGAGAGGGAAAGAGGGAGAGAGAGAGGTAGAGAGAGAGAGTGAAAGAGAGAGAGAGAGAGAGAAAGAGGGAGAGAGAGAGGTAGAGAGAGAGAAAAAGAGAGAGAGAGAGAGACAGAGAGAGAGAGAGTGAAAGAGGGAGAGTGTGTGAGAGAAAGGGCCCAGGGAAGGTGGCCAACCCGAAGAGAAAAGAAACAGAGGAACGCCTGGCACGAGGCCAACATTCTGCCAGGCCCTCCCTTTCAACGGCCATTTCCTCCAGCGCACACACACAGGCCTAGATATAGTCAGCTCTGCCCGCGACCAGATCCCAACTCTTTTATTGCCTTGTTCCCCCATTGTTTACCAAGTTTGGGTCCTGTGTTGTCTTAACCGCTGACATTGAAAAAGTGGCCATGTCAGTCAATTACCTTCCTTGGTTGCACTGCTATTGTTGGCCAAAGTAGATGATGTGAATATTAACTCTGACACAAGCCAGATTCATAGAATCCACCACTGGGCCATGCAATCTGGATCTGTGATAATTGCTACTCCTCTGTTTTGTGAATATGGATCTACCATGCAGCTCACATATGGTGCAAAGCTGGCAGCTAACCCACAATAGTGTGCGCACTTGCACCTCAAAGGAAGAAAAAAAAAAAAGTCTCCCACCACATTAAACATAAATCATCTTTCCTCTGTCCCAGTTACTATTTCTCTGCACAAAAATAATCATACAAGGAACTCCGGAGTCTCTTATTTTCTCAACAGGCCTATTTTGTGGTCAGCGTGTAACTACGTATTTGTATGTTTCTATTCTCGAATGTTAGCGAATGTGTGTCCAAACGCCTGGAGATTTCTTTCCTTTTTTGTTCTGCTCGGTGTGTGTAACAGTGAAACTCAATCAGCACAGTCATGCTTCTGCTGCTCTACTGTTTATTGTTAATCCCTCCATTCTCACCGTGGGAGAAAGGGCTTCAAGTTATTTGCAGTGATAGTATGAGGTTCAGCAGAGGAAAGAGAAAGGGGCAAGGAGGAGAACAAAGCCAAGAGAAAGATCCTTCACTCACAAACACTCTTCTACTCTTTCTCTCCTTCTCTCTCTCTCTTTCTATTCCTCTCTTGCTCACTCTCTCTCACTCACTCTCTCTCTCTCTTAGTCTCTCTGTTTCTGCAGATGCTCAATTTACTCCCAGGCCCAGTTTAGGTTATTGGGAGTGATAACAACACAGAGAGGGGAGCCTTCGCTAGTCACACACAGACACATGTTTCTCCCGGCCCCGACATAATTGCCATTCTTTCTGCCGTGTCTATCTGGGCAACATCAATCTGAGTAGCAGGGGCTGTCAGAACTGTCTGAGGCTCGGCGCGGGCCAGAGACCGGGTAGAGAGCTGCTCGCACGGGGCTCTGTGAAGTGGTGGAGCTAACCACCAGCTATAGAGCGCTGGGGATGAGAGAGGGGAGATCGCACCACTGGGTGATGGAGGAGACCCCGTCCACCTCTTTACACGCCGTGTCAGGACGAGAGCTTTTTGGGGTAAAACATATAAAACATACCAGCCTGCAAAAAGCCCCACAAATGCACAGCATGCATTGGTGGCAGATGGGTTACATTTATTTTGTAGGCTACTACATTCTGTTACTACTGTATGAATATGTTGGAGAGTGCACTGAAAAGCAATGTTGAAACAACTAACGTCACACAGTATGTCTGTTATTTTTTGTTCAGTAGACCCTAATCAACTATGATTTGTGTTTATGCAAATTAAGACCATATTTGACGTATCAACAGTATTTTCCAATTCCTTGCCGAAGCAAAAAAGCATGAAATCCCACAAACAACCAAATTTATGTTTTGAAAGTCCTTGTAACTTTAAGATGAAAAAAAGATATTGGAGAGCGAGGCAATATTTCACTGAGTGAAATAGGTGCAGGCAATCTGCCTGAAGAGTGGAGAAGGCAGCAGTGTTTTATAATGGAAGAAATTCAATGTGACATGTTGAGAATGAATTGCTCAGTCAACCAGAAATATCCCTTGTTCTAATGGCTTGGGACATCCAATGGCGTGCTTTCTCTCTCTCTCTCTCTCTCTCTCTCTCTCTCTCTCTCTCTCTCTCTCTCTCCTCTCTCTCTCTCTCTCTCTCTATTTTTCTCTCTCTCTCTTTATCTCTCCCCCTCTCTCTCTCTTTCTGTCTCCATTTCACTGCATGTGTTAAAGTAAACAATAGTTATAGCTATAGAATATGATAATAACAACACAACACCCTGTTCTCAACAGAGCTGAAAAATCAATACAAGAGCCCCAAATGAAGCAGATAAATGAAACAGAGGACAAAAGTCTCATGTTGGCTGGAAATATCCATTATACAAAAGCCAAGCTTTAACGAGACTAATGGTTCAATTACAATGAAAATGTAAAATTGATCAAATTGTACTAGATTATTTTAAAATAGTGACACGATCGTTATTTTTCTTAGGTTTAATAACCATTAACAACTTCCATGTCTTGATAAATGGTTAATATATCTGCATACTAAATTGTCATAATGATGACATAAATGCCATCACTCATTCAATTTCGAATGATACAGCCCTTAGATGCATTTGTTAAGTCTGGAAACATCTTATCATACTTTATGTTTAGAAAAGAAAACACATCTAGCGTCCTTCCAGTAGTCTCGATAACAGCTGACAATGATTTTGAATAGTGTAATCAAGCATATGAAAATTGCTGTCTATCATGCGAGAGTGAAAAAAAAAACTAGAGAGAGAGAGAAAGAGAGAGAGAGAGATCTATGCAGAGCTGACAGATCTATTGTTGTCTTAACATGCAAATGCGTGAATGCACACACACACGCACAAACTCATGCATGCACACACGCACGCATGCACACACACGCGCACACACACACACGCGTGCGCACACACACACACACACACACACAGAGAGAGAGAGAGAGCAAGAGAGAAAGAAGAGAGAGAAAAGAGATTCTTGGAGTGTAGTTTCTACCCCCTCATCAGCAGGTTTTTGTGGGGGGACGACACAGCACATGATCTGCCCTGCGGCTGGTTCAGTTCTCAGTCAGTAGTGGCTGCACGGTGCATAGTGGGGGGGGGGAGCTTCGCTAACCCACAGCCCAATATTCATGTATTCCAGTACAGTGACTGTGTCTCAGTGTGAGGTGTTGTGTATGCTCAAATCGGGCTCCAGCGAGCTCAAATACACATCTACAGACTACAGAGGATCTGTGTGCCATCTAACCTTTATTACAGCGCGAAGCAGAGATCAGAGTAAACCACACTGTTCAATGAGATGAGTAAATTACTTTGGGAAAATAACAAAAACATTCCTCGCCTTGTGCCGCATGCACAGCCGTTCATTTCAGCAAGTGATCACACTCGGTAATTGGAGCATTGTTGACCTGTGTTGTATTGTTGTGGCCACACATCATCATATTTCCCCCCACCCAGGGAACCTCCAGAATCTCCTGATTCTCATACACACGGAGGCGCTAACTGCACCGGTCTGATGCATTAGCTTTTTGCCAGAAGTATAATGTCCAGTAAGTCCTGCTAAAGGATCTCCCTCTGCGCAGCGCTGTTCAGCACAATGTTTAGACACCACATCATTAGTCAAATCTCCCCATTGCACAGAGAAAAGGGGGGGAGGGGGTGGAGGGAGAGAAAGAGGGGGAGAGGGGGGGAGAGAGAGAGAAAAAAACGCATGCATAAATTCTACACATTTGTTCCCATGGCAACCATTCACCATGTCATTCACATGTCAAGCTGCATCAGCAGCGATGGGGCCCATTGTCTGCGGCCTGATGGGTCTCTCTCTCTCTCTCTCTCTTATTCCCTCTTTCTCTCTCTCTCTCCCTCTCTCTTATTCCCTCTTTCTCTCTCTCTCTTACTCTCTCTCTCTCTTTCTCTCTATCTCTCTCTCTTTCTGCACCTCCACTGCTCCCTTACCCATATTCAGAGAGACAAGCCATGTTTCCCCCTGACCGCTAACCAGGTCACTCACTAGTTTTTTTTTTTTTTTAAACGCTAATCGCACAACAAATGACAAATGATTTTGAAAAGAGAAAGCCAGGCAAAGCAGGCAAAAGAGTGGAGCCCTGGTGATTTTCTTTGGGCTTTTCGGGGAGGGGAGAGATTAAGTAGGGGGGGGATTCAGAAGCAGTTCTTTTGAGATCACAACTCAATGATTTCTGCTTTATTTAAGATGCGGAGATTAAGAAGAAGAGGCCAAGGCACTGAGAGTCAGCTCTGGCCTGTTTGCATGCGCTGCAGTCACACGTTTAACCGTAACTGACAAGCCTTAGTTATAGAGTCAAAATGTTACATTATTCACTTACATTCAACTCAGGCTCCATTTCGACCATTTGGCAACAATCAGGCCGGAGCTCCATTGAAAGCATGTGTCCAGGAATAAATACCGCACAGTTTAGATTGACAAGGGCTAGATCTCTAAAGCCTTTCTTTTCAAACAGGCCAAATCAATTACTTTTAATGATCTCCGAGCACATGAATTCTTTTATATACAGTACATTTTATAGGGCCCCAAATGTGTCCCATATTGAGCGTTATGAGAAAGTGCAGTTTGTCAAATAAAACTTCAAACAGCCTCCAGATTGTTACAGAGCTCTGGCAACTGATTTCTTAGTCCACCTTGATGGGCTTGCGTCAAGCAGCTCGACATGCCTTTATGTGAAACTTTTAGGTAAAGACAGACTTAAATGCTATTCCTAAAGTCTGGGGCTACATCTGGTGTGTTTATAACTTCTTGAACCATACCTCTGTTGTTTCTGCATCAAAGACAACATTATTACTCAAATGAAAATATATATTTTTGCTTGATTCCCCCTTTACGCAAATTCGCAATGGTAGGTTAAATGGATATCACTGAGAATAGTCATAGATATGAATAAGATAGATGGATGGAAGGACAGGGCATTTGGTCAGAAAGATATCAAACACACTGAAATATGCTTAGTCCTTGAGACACGGGTTAAGTAGCAAGAATTGTTAAAACAAACAAGAAACAAACATCTGATCGCCACCCATTGTCAGTGTTATAGTTGGGGTATAACAAAAGCACAGGAAATATACATCTGTAACAAATCTCTGCCACTGGCACTGACAGAGAGTTCACTGTTGGTAGAGACAGCCCGGATGGCAGCAATCTGCACTGAATCTGGGTTCGATTAGGATCAGGCCAGGGCCATTCCGGAAGCATACAACATTCTACATTCTGGAAGTATACAACACAGTTCTACCCTCATGTCCTAATACTACTCTAGTTACAAAGTTTAATATTAAAGATGTGCATTTGAATAACTTAATATTGAAAAGCCAACTAACAGTTATTCGGTTATTCACATTTTTAACAGTGCTATTTAGAGAGTGCATTACCAAGCACATAAGATTGATAGCTCCTGGTCTTTCCAAAAAAAGTCAAATTCGAGACTCTAACGCTTGCCTACAAAGTACTCTCTGGCTCTGCTCCCACTTGAATGCCCTCATACAGGCATACGCTACCATACTCCTCAGGCGAGCAACGTCTAGCTCTTCCACCAGCACGCTCAGGCCAATCCAAACTTTTTACATCTGTTGTTCCTTGTTGGTGGAACGTACTTCCAGTTCCAACTAGAGTAGGGACATCGCTCCCTATCTTCAAAACACTTCTGAAGACTCAGCTCTTCAGAGAACATTTCCTTTCATAGCACTACTTAAAACTAGCCTTGCTGATTCTTGACTCACCTCCTAATTGTGCCTGTTGAGGTGTCCAACCTTGACAGGGACAAGAAGGACGCAGTCATTCCCAGCCACATTCCTCCTCCGGATAATTGCACATTCCTACTGCACTGTACCTTTTTACATTTCGCCATTTTTGTCACCTTCTATTTTCTTCACTCTTACTGCACTCTATCTTTTTACATTTTCCTAGAATTGTTATTCAAATTTCTTTAAAAAGCTTAAAATGTTAACCATGTTGTAAGTCGCTATGGTAAAAAAGTGTCAGCCAAATGTAATGTAATGTAATGTAATGTAAGTGTCCCTAGCAAGCGAGTCTATATAGCAAAGCAATGCAAAGACGGCCCTTCTTGAGACTGTACTGTACATTTAAATGTTACATAAAACAGAGCAAAGTAAATAAATGCAAAAATGCCTCAGATCTACTGTTTATTGTGATTGTATTATTACAGTGATCTAGAAGCATAACCTCTACCATGATAGCATAACTTCTATGCTAGCATTTAACACTACTTCTGCCATGATTCTGTACATTATAGCAGTATTTTTTTCTCTTGTGGCACACTATTTACTATGAGAGCATGTCGTGGTGGCACACCACCATAGCATTAAAGGTAGTAAAGTCAGAGCATTATAAGTTTATTGCTGTTTATTGTCCCCACGCCACCTAAACACTCTGGTATTTTGATGAATAATACTGGTAGGTTATGTGATAACCCAAAGATCAATCATTGATTGTAGCCTACAGTCTGTCTGTTGCTCACCGCTTCATAGTGCAATATAAAAGGGGGCGGGGCCAGGTTCATGGTCAGGCTGGCATCTTTTTAAAGTATTTGTTTATTTATTTCAATGCCTCTCAGCTATACAGCATGACTGTTATTAGAGGGCAGTTTTTTTCAGTGGGGTCTTAAAGGCTGCACAAGGGTAACATTACTTGACCAATACAAATGGTATCAAGAAAGTACTTGCATGAAAAGTGTTTCCGCCTACAATTTCAAGCAAATTGCTGCGGCACACATGTTTGTGAAACATTACATTATACAATAACCGAATGGGGAGTATAGTCTGGAACAGTTAACCGGCTAGTCGACTATCTGTGCACACGCCTACTAGAGATGAAAGCTGAGTAAACAACATCTGTTTGGAGACAAACAGGAAGCATACATACACAGGCACACATACATATTTAATCATATTTACATTGAGCCATGAAAAACATTAAACAAACACTGACAAATCCATCACAACATGATTCTGCTCTGCGGTACCATTACACACACACACAAGAGTGTTCACACTCGCATTGACCCTCCTCACATTTTTCTGAATAATGTGTTTCTGTGTGCAGGGGGGCATGTAGCCTCCAGACAGCTACAGCACCTTCGAACTACAGACTGCCCTCCAGAGGCCGCTCGGTAAGAATCCGACATGATGCTCAAACGCCCATCTCTCGAAGAATCTGTCTCAGCATCTGGGCTTGTTGGCCGCGCACCTCGTTCCTGATCAATACGAATCAGCCGAGATGATATACGATATTGAACAGTGAATAAATCTGGGCTGATGTCAATTCGCGGCATTTCCATTTGATTTAGCCTCTGACGGGTCCTAATTGAATGGAGACACACATAATCCGGCGATGGCTTCCGACACGCAAAGCGGAGCTGTTGTGCTCAAACATCTCATAATCGTATAATCTGCCAAACGAGATCTCCCCCCTCACGCCGCAGCCCGACTCGTTGATATTAAACAATCAAATCAAAGCCCTTCGTGTTTGTGAGCCGTGCCCTCTCTGTTATCCATCCCCCGGCCATCAGCAGGGAGGGGATTTGGGAAAACAGAGAGCCCGGCCCTTAACCGTGGTCCAAACCGCAGGGCCCAGAGCCCTCTCTCGCTGGACACAAGGACAACCTTCACACAGCCCCTCTCATCTGACTTTGTGGAGAATTGTTCCGTAGTGATATCTTTCAGATGAAAATCCTGATGGATGAAAATGAAGCTGGCGGGGGAGGGAGAGAGAGAGAGAGAGAGAGAGAGAGAGAGAAAGAGGGAGAGAGAGAGAAGAAAAGAGAAAGGGAGCAAAGAAGAGAGAACGATAGTCTTTTCACAGCAGTGGCTCAGAGCTATTCAAACAAAAACAGAGAAATGATTAACTCAGCACAGGAGCCAGAGAGCTGCATAAATGAGAACTTTATTTTGGTGTATTAAAAATGAAACAGAGCTGCACAGTTATATAATGATATACAAGCACGTAGCCATGGAAATGGAAGGTAATTGATGGGCGGCCTGCCTTTGCCGGTGGTTTTACACAGGCTCTCAGAACGCACAAGGGGGATAGGAATTCAATCAAAAATTCTCTTTTATATTCAACATCTGTTATACAACTTGTCCTAATGAATCCTCGGCATACTTCTGTTGTTTAACAAGACACAGTGAGTAATGCACCTCTCTCTCTCTCTCCCTCTCTGTAGAAGCAGAGCAACCCTCGGCACGGCTCTGTGCCCTTGACGGCTGTCTGTGAATGAAATATGATATGGGAAGAGCTTCATGTATCTACATGGTGTAATAAATTAAAATAACATACATGAGATTTTGGATCCATTCTTTTACATGCCCCGAACACATGATAAACTATCAGATAATCCTCATATGTTCTCTCCTACTTCAATGCATCTCATGCGAAATTTACTATGATGGTATTGGAACAAACTGTGTTTAATATTCAGAAACCTGCCTCTTCAAATGCTTTGAGCCGCTCTCTCTTTCTCTCTCTCTCTCTCTCTCTCTCTCTCCGTACTCTCTCTTGCTCTTTCAGCAAGCTCCTCAAAAGGATTATCATAAAGGAATAAACAGTTCGTAAGTAAGCAGTCACGTATGGAAAAAAAAAGGAGAAGATAATTTCAAAGGCAATCAATGAACCCCACTGTGCTCTTTAACCCCCAAGCATAAAGACTGGGTGTGGGAGAAACGGCTGGTAAGCGACGCTTAAGTTTGGTTAACATCTCTCTCTTTGCGCGGGGGCTCAGGGTGTGGGACGGGGGGCTTAAGGGACATAAGACAGGTGCCCCGCCTCTGGGCAAAGGGCCTGAGTGGCAGCTAATGAGCCGTTAACCTGAGGTGGTGGATGCTTTTTGGGCTTTTTTTTTTTTTACCCGACTATGGGAGTCATATAGAGGCACAATGAATATGGCTAAACAAAGAGTGAGAGCGCAAAGCTGAGCTGCAGCAGCCCAAAGGGCCATTTTGCCCCTAAAAAACGTGTGGTCAGCAAGCACGCCCCACCTCAATAAAACATGAACAAGAATAGAGAACATTCACCAAATTTCTATAGTGGCACATCAAATGGCCTTTTGAAAGCTTTTGTTTGTCGTTGAATCTCTCTCTCTCTCTCTCTTTCTCTCTCTCTCTCCTCGCTTTCTCTCACTCTCTCCTGTTCAAATGGTATATTCTCTAGAATTAGAAATATGGGTAGAACATTCCATGGTATTGCTATGGGGTCACAGTAACACTTACCCCGTGTGTCCATAGCCATAAACTAGACCCCATATAGTCTGATCACCTCACTCTTATGACTCCAACCTTGTACCTAAATTACCTCATAGCAAAATGGCTGTGGCTCCAAAGATTGATGCATCATACAGTATCATTGCAGCAGTCAACCATGCGGCATTATAACCTCATAATAACATTAAACGTATAGCATTTGACCTCTTACACTTCAAAACCACACCATTGTAACATCATAGCATCCAACGTAGTAACATGACCTCTTTATCATTTAATCTCCTATCACAAGGACAGCAGTTCCAGTATGTTTTTTCAATTATTTCTAAAAGATGAACAAGTAACTGCCTTGTACGTAGGTTATTGGTGTCGGGGCAATGTGCTGAGAGAGTGTTGTTGAGAACACACCGTTTTATTTCTGCTTCCTTTTGCTGAACTCTGTAGTCGGTGTTATGTGAACTTTTTCAGCGTCAGCTCGTTTGTTTCATTCCGTGTAGCACTGAGAATTGAAGGGATTAATGAAGACAATTTGTCTGCTAGCATACTTCTTAGAAATGGCAGATTCTCTGTCCCCTTGCTGTGACACCCAGTGGCAGAGAATTACCATGTATAGATGGGCTCTGTCAGCCAAGGCTATATACAAATTGGACAGTGCACTACAGCCTGTTCTATCCGACCTGCACCCAGCCCTGTCTCTCTTATTAGGCTATGCACTGAACACTCGGACTGTCTACTCAAATCCATGAAATAGTTCTTACTTTTGCTTACATCTGTATTAACTGCTACCGGATTTCTTGAGGAACACACACAGGGCTTTCGATACCTCGCAATTTACTGCTTTTGTTTGCTTGAAAAACAGCGAGCGATGAAGACAGAAAATTCTGGCACAGCGTGTTCTGAGATCTGAGAGAGCACAGCTTCACTTTGGCCAAGTGGGATTGATTTCCAAGCTGGATGACATCAATAACACAGAAATGAGTCGACCTCAACCAATTATATTCCAAACCTTCTCTGACATCCACAGTTGTCACCAGAAAAAGACTCTACCACTGAAAGTACAAAGGTTTCATTACATGCATCTTCAGACGGGTAACTCGAGAGCTCTAATTATCTAAAAACCAGAGCCATCATTGCATGCATTCTAACAACAAAGCGTAATCTCATCGTTGCCTGAAGCATGAATTGCAAGACAGGCTGATGGTGTGCATGAAAGTTTGAGAGAGAACAAATCATTTCATGTCAGCCCAGATGTTAGGATGCCGTTGCTTGTATGTAATTGCTTCCCAATTTGTGTTGTGATGGAGAGTGGCTAACCATGTGGTGAACCACTGCTAGGCAGAGCTGATGTCATCTAATCAATGTGGTGTTTCTATGCAGGTGCATCTTCTGCATGCCCTCACTGGTTTCACTTTGTGTGAGATCAGATTATGTATGAATCACACACACACGCACACACGCACGCACGCACGCACGCACGCACGCGCACACACACACACACACACACACACACCTGCCTTCACACACTCATCATCTTTGCTCTCCTGATTATTGCTTCAATGTATGTTGCATAGTGACTAATAACATGACCTACAAGATATTGCTCAATAGCCAAGAGTCCAAATGTTCCTCTATGATCTGTAGCCTATCCTGTGAATATAAATAGCGCAGAGGCTGGCCTAATAAGATTTCTTTTCCATGGATGACTTTGGTATGTATCCGAACGTTATGAAAGCTCACTGATGATTTGGTCCCTAGCGCTTGGCTGCACAGTGGGCATGTTTGACTTCCATTGACAAACTGAACACTGAGACTTTTTGGCTAATTAGCAGGTCAGCTGTCAACGACACTGACAGGTTCTCGGGGCGCGTTAGCATCAGGGACAGATGGGACTGCAGCGCCGAGGCCCGCGGACTGTGCGGTCGTATCGAGAAGAGTCTAACCATGAGCGTACACAGATATCTGAAAATGAGAGCTGAATTTATGGGAGTAATGAGTTTCAAAGTTGTTGATGCCGTTGCAGCAGCAGCAACAGTAAACATCCCCCAGTTTCTCGGTGTTTACATAATCTCAAGCAAAAAAAAAAAAACGAGGGATAGTCTGATTCTACGTGTAACTTCAGTGATGTGTCTTTGGATAGCAACAGCATTTTAGTCTTAGAAAAACAAGAAATGTGTAAAAGCAAATAGCACATGCTTAGTCCCCCGTTTACATCAGTAACAAAAATGACTCAATGTCTCGTCTGTTTACATAAGAGTCAAGACAAAGAATAAAGAGCCAAAATGTATCCTTTGCAGCATCGCTCACTGATACTGACAGTTTTTTTTTTTTTTTTTTTTTTCCCAGCTTTGGAATATGAGAAAGTAGTGTGTAACTAAAGGCCATTACACATCAAATCAATAACAGGGTGGAGTCATGCCTGGGCCAGGGAGATTGCTTCTTCAAAACATAACTTGGGCATAGAGTCTGAGCCAAAAAAAGTCCACATGACTCATCATGAAAAAAGCAATGCACCCCGCAGTGGTGTTCTTGTTGTCCCTGGCTTCTTTATCGCTCGGTAACGTAATGAAAGGTGGTGTTGACGGCAAAATCGAAAGGCCACATTTACTTCAGCGAGCTATATGCACTCTGCAAACAAAGTCTGCATGGTACCTATATGCCTATCCCTCATTTTGTGCTACTGTATGGATATCTATGGATATCTAATCTAGTTTTAATGAGATGTTCCCAAAGGAAAAACAATGTTATAGCACTGTACGAGCTAACTCAAGGCTACCAGGGCTTGAGTAGGAGGACACAAGACACAAGTACAATGTGTTAATTGCAACTTAAGATGGTAGCATAGGAGACAGAGGAGAGCACAAAGTAATAATTATAGATGAAGGGCAGTCAGCCAAGCTGTTCTGGAGGGTGGCAGAATTCCAAACCTCTTCAAATCCCAGGGGCTGTGAGAGCTGTTGTTGATAAGGTAAGAACCCTAATGGCAAGGCCTCCCAAAGGAGAGTTATTAAAGCAATAACCCACCATCCCCAAAGAAAACAAATTGTTTAAAGATACATCGCCAGCTGATAGATACAAGTCCTCAAATGTTATTGGAGCCGAACAAACATTTTCTGACATTAAATTGGGTTTATCCGAGGAAGACTCTCTAGCCAGCTCATATATTTCCGACGGAGCACCAGCTGTGTTGTAGCAGCATCTTCTGTTATAGTCTGTTAGGGAGCCTGCTCCGTTCATGTTCCCAGAATATATTGTTTATGCCCAAAAGGGCAACTTTTTATTCAACTTTGACGCATGCATAAATCCTTCAGCATTTTAACATGCTCATTCACTAGGTACAACCAGCTCCATGGTTCACTAAAGACAATACTTCTGAGGTATACGACTAGGGAAGCATCGGTGTTCAGTTGTCGTTCGTCCCTCTGGGATGGTCATCCGCTAAAATAGAAAATTGGAGATGATGCTCGACGGTAAATATATGAGCTGCTGGATGATGGGCCTTCTGTGCATAAACCGAGTAGAGACGATTTAGTTGAATTGAGAACCTCTGAACTGGAGGTATGTGGCTAATCCACGTAGATACTAGGCGGATATCTAATATGATAGCCTTTCCGAGGGTGATAGACCTACCCCAAGATATCCAGAAATGGTGTTTGTGACTTGTATTTTAGGTATACACCCCTGATATCTGTTTTCACAAATCAGAAGTAGAAATGAATCAATATTTTTCACTGATTCTTAAAAACTCAGGATATGATAAAAAAAAAAAAAAAATGCTCCTGATATGCTGATGTGCTAAAAAAGAATATCAGTATATCCCCTAATAAAGAGCCTTTTCACCAAGTGTGTAATTCAAAGCGTCAGCCAAATGTAATGTAATGTAATATTGTGTATCCATATACACTAAAGTCACACTCCCTAGCATAATCATCAGTGTAGCTAAATAACTCAATACTACTGCTTTCGTTTTGTCTATAGGATTATTAGAACATTTTTATGTAGCACACAGATCTTTGGCTCGTCGTGACATACATGGTGGCTAGAAACACCTTAATCTCACGAGCAACAGACAACAGCATCAGTCACAAGGGCATCGAGGTTGTGAAGACTCCTGAATGTTGTCTTTCATTTCAGAATTTGTGTCAGGCATCTGGCTCAGGAGGCATTTCATTATTTCACCAGGAATTGTTTCCGTAGTTACTCGGTAACCTATAAGCCTGACAACATTCCCTTTGTGCCGCCCCAGGAAAAAACCTATAGAGCTAATGAGATCTTTTGACAGTGTGTAGGTATTTGACAAATAGAGACTTTGATTTATATACTCAGCCATAAAAGGAGTATGTATATTCACCAATCACACATCATTGATTGATTCCAACACCATCCAGCAGTGAATTCAATTATGACTCCCTTGTAAGTACCCCTGAGCCATACATGGAGAAGAGATCATTTTACCCTTTATGCTGCATGATGGTCTATCAATCTATTTGCACATAAGATGCTACACTGTCCAATTTATGCCCGCCTTAAGACAAGTTCTCTGGCTCATAACAGATATTCAGCTCACTCATAGCAATAGAGAGGTTAAATCTGCCATGGCTATATCGATTTCAGTTGGCGCGCAGACAGAATCTCATCAAATCACAAAAGACATTAAGCCCCAACTCACAATTCCTTTATAGTTTACCGCTGAAAAGATAATTGATTGGGAAGCCAGTTAATTTTCTGGGTCTTTAATGCCCATTTATTATCCAGATCGATAATCAAACATGTCAACTAATTTTGTCAAGGATATGAAATGGAATGCTCCGGAAAATTACAGCCCTGGGTTGAAGGGGATGCACATGTCAGTCCTAGCTTACGGTATAACTGTATGTTCAGCACAATCACTTTGAAGCTTTAGTTTTTATATCAGGGCATTTATCTTAGATTTAAGCGTGAATTACCGAATATGCACTGATGTCTATTTCAATGCAAATGGGCTACCGCGCTAATAAGATTGCGTTTGAAGTGTTCCAGAGATCAGATGGAGACAGAGACCAAAGAAAGATCTTATAAAACGCCTGCTCTTTGTCGAGCACGCTAACACTGAGAAAATAGATTTCTCCGGGCTTTTGTCATCGAAACATTGTCCCAAGGTCCTATTCTGAACATCTTCGGCATTGGCCTTGTGCAGTGATCAAAGACTAGGCCTTTAAAACCAGCAGATATTGAACACTTTCTTTTTTTTCCACAACAATGGATCTGTCAAATGGTGTTGCCATGGCAATGTGCATCACATAAACTGGAACAAGTTGAGGTGTTTTTCCGCCTTGTGTGTGTGTGTGTGTGTGTGTGTGTGTGTTTGTGTGTGTGTGTGTGTGTGTGGACCCTGTAAATGACATATTTATAGGAGGACTGGGGGCTGCATCCGTATTGGCTCTGTTTGTCCCTCTAGCTAATTAGTCGGGTATCAGCAAAAACAAAGCAGAGGTGACAAGAGCTACTGTAGTGCACACTAAATATGACCATCAGCCCTGTGTGCTTGAGTTCTGTACACTCAAGGCTCATGGCGCGGCACTGTAGACAGGAATTGATCTCCTTCTCTCCGGCTTAATAATTCCCCAGTGTTTCGCATCCACTTTGCTGGAATACACTGTAATTGAGATGTATCCATTAACTTCAACTGGAACTGTGGCTGTGTGTGTGTGTGTGTGTGTGTGTGTGTGTGTGTGTGTGTGTGTGTTCTCTCTCTCTTCCTCTCTCTCTCTCTGTGTATGCTATTAATCTGTGTTTGACATCTGCAAAGATTCATTTCTTTGTGAACATACCACTCACTGTAAAACATTCTAAACCTCCAGATTGGTTGCAATGCAAGAATTCTCTCCATCAGACGGACAATAAAGTCTCAAGATCAGTCAAACTAATCCAGCATGTTTCATGGTCCAGTGGAGCTTGGTATTTGCTAAGTGAGAGAACCTTTTAGTTAAGTCCATGACGACACCAGTTGGGAATCTTTAATAGCATGCGGTCTCTTGTAAGACACCAAAAATCAGCACTAAGTCATTTTTCCAAAACAGTGCCACTAAATTCTTTTACTCCTACTACACAGTTTGTGAGCCACAGTGAATTGCAAGGGCAGAGGCCAAAGGTCAAATATTCCAGGGCAAAGATCAAATCAACATCAGGGGACTACAGTGAATGATGAAGGGGGTCATGTGAACGTTTTAGAAACCAACAAGAAATTGGTCACTGTTTAAAGATGTGTGGAATTTTAGACTGAAAAGAGTTCTTCTCAACTGACAACCTCTGAGGCCTCTCTACTACTACTTCTCTACTTTGTACTTCCATTGAAATAGACAAAGGCCTACACAGCACCAAGGCCATGCCAGGAGTGTATAGTCTGCACTAATGCAGGTGACTAGCACTTCTAACTATTTTTTTGAGTAGTTCCACCTAGGATTCTGTGAAGTAAAACATGTAATACATTACAAATAATATAACTCAAAATGATCTGTGAACTGCAGCACAATAGTGGCTAGCGTGAATACCCTCAACATGTTCAGCGACATGATCAAATCCATTTTCCATCATGAACAATTGTATAAACTGATGTAGTTTTGTAGTAATATATCCCAATATATGCAGATAGAGGAGTGCAGAAGAAACTGTTTTCAAGTGTGCAGCATAATGCATCCATTTACTCATTGCCATATACGTTTTCTTCCAAATGAGAGCCACTCAAGATAAAAATCTTCAGTGCAAGGTCTATTAAGTTTGAGGCTCCCATCTCACTGCACGTCAACATCAGAGAGCCACTGGGCTGGATAGAGGAGTCAGCCACATGGGCATCAGATTGTACCATTGATGATAATTTAATCAGACTCCGACGGTCCGACCTCTACACCGAGGAACTCACAATGCAGTGGTGCTGCTTAGAGATAAAGTTAGCTGAAAATCATCCAGGCCCTATGTAGTGCAACCACTTCCTTTCCAGACAAGTTGAGCGTGTCTTGTTGTATGTCTGTACAGTATGTTGTGCAGCAGTCCTAATAAGAACCAGTCTGGCGAGCTATAGGCTCAGTTGGGCTGGTGTAGAAGCCAGGACGATGGTTAATTTATTGGAGGGAAGAGGGGGAGATCGAGCCAAATCGAAATGAAATGCAGACAACCTGAAATCTGAGCTCTCCATTAGATCAGGACTGATGTAACCAGTCTGACATCTTTTTATACTTACTGAGCAAACATGCCCTGACAAATAATAATGGAACATAAATACATGCCAGTGTATTGACTGAAAGCAGGTCTGTACAGAATAATACTTAATGAAATAATACAGTGTGTGGAAAAGTCCTTCTAGGACAATAGATGGCCAGATTGTCTCCAGCCATTTCTATAATCCTGCCAGTTAAGATGCATAAGCCCTGTTTTGTGTTGCACCAACAATGTGACCATCTTCCAACCAATCATGTTTTTTTCAGTGGAAGCAATTTTCATACAGTCCACATAAGGGCCACACAGTCAAAACATATGAAGGTCTGGGTTACACTCATTTTAAACAATGGCAAATATACAGTACCTCAATAAACCTGTACTGTAACTAGATACATGTTCACATCCAAATCCTGAGATAAACAGGATCAGTGAGATAGCAGAATAGGCCTACTTTATACAATAGCATCATGACACGAATTAAGGTTAAACATAATGGTTATAAGATAGGAACATGAGTATAGCAGTAGTTAGTTACACTAATAACTGAGCATGTGATACAAAGTGGGCAAAGGAAGACAAAGGTGGGCTTCGAATTTCAAGCTTTTCCTTGATTTTCAATACACAAGTGACTATTGGTCTGTGACTAGAGAATAGCAGAGCATGATGAACTTGCAGAATTTTGGAAAAAAAAAAGCAGTGACTAGTCTCTTCAATTAAACAGCTCAATCTGCAGTATGTAACTCTGAAAATGTCTTGAGTATAAGAGAAAATACCTTTGTACATACAGTAGTAGCCTGTATCTATTGGGAATTCACACAAAGCACAAATACACCCAATCTGACAAACTCTAGAAAGCATGTCAAACAAAACAAACGGATTCTTGGGGATAAAAAAAAAAGAAAGAAACTGATTTTGACCTACACCATTACTAATGACAAAAAATGTCGAGCCACTCATGTGGGAATTCACCAACATAGGGTAGTGTTGTTCCTCTTTACACCCAACATAACAGAGAGATATTGCGAGCCTGCCACAGCAGATGGGATGTCATTTAGATTACCACCACAATGACAATGACTAGAGGGATGGAGAGGTCCATTCATGTGCTCTGGAGCATGGAGGTTATTATGGGGCTGCAACTCACCACTGTATCACCAGACAAAATGGGCCCTTGTTGGGGAAACAAAGTTGTGCACATACTACTGTCTGAGTCCACTGTGCAAAATACTGTAGCAGCACAATACCTTGCAGCAATTTGTGTGAAATCTACACTTTTTTTTTACTGTTAGGATGTTATTGTAGACTGATTTTGTAGTGCATTATTACTTAAAATTACTCTACTTAAATGAAACCATACCATATGGCACCCCATAATTATACTGTAGGAAAATATAACTTTTTACTGTGAAAAGCTTTCAGGCCTCTATAAAAATGTCTTGGGCTCATGTCAAATTAGTGCTATATAAAGAAATGCAATCGCTTTGAATTGCAATAGAAAAGCAGGAAAATGGCAAAAATGACAATTCAGCACCCTGCAAAAGTGTGTCTATATAAACTGGT
The DNA here is from genome assembly GCF_963854185.1 of Sardina pilchardus. Lineage (NCBI taxonomy): Eukaryota > Metazoa > Chordata > Actinopteri > Clupeiformes > Clupeidae > Sardina > Sardina pilchardus. The sequence continues at coordinate 24,752,322 of NC_085004.1, read as the reverse complement.
GAGCAACGCATATTAAGATCAATGTCTGATTATGGCAGAGCCAAGGACTGCAGTTTTCCATACCATATATGTAAATGATTGTATATGCTGTAGCTAAGCACAGTACAGTGCATGAGGAGATAAAACTGGTCAGGTGTCGCTATATTTACAGGTGTAGGGTATGTAAGATTTATAAGCTTAGCACTCTGTTTTATTTAACACAGGGCAACTACAAGTAGCTTACAGGGTTTATCACTATGCATCTCTCAGGAGTCATACCCATGACCTTGATACTGCTAAAACAGTGCTTCAGCAACTAGCCTACCTGTTGAGCTACAGAATACCATTATTCCAACATGTTCATGGATTTGAAATATATATATATATATATATATATATATATATATATTTTAAAGCCATAGCCTTCAGTAATACATTGGCAATAGTTTATAGGGAAAAGCTGCAAAAAGTTGGAAACCTTTTATTCCTTGGGTGGACTAGTTAAAATCTAACTGAAATGGAATTGCTACATTGAACATAGTATTCCTTCTTCATGTTTACATCATTCTAGTGGTAGAAATGTTTCGCAAAAAGAAATCATTATAACTCACTAGCTAATCACATATGAGGCTTGAGTTTCCAAATGAAACTTTTGACATGACAATAACAAATACACTGGACAGAATGGATAACCATAGTATGAGATCTGATTCCATGCTATTATATATAATATTAACACCAAAGTATTGAACAAGTTCAATAGGTGTAGTTGTTAAGGAATAAGCTTTGTTGTGAATAAGCTTTTGATCCTTTTGATAAGGATTGATCACCTGTGCACCAGAAGTGTTATGTTCCTGAGTGCACTGACAGAGAGGGTCAATAATCAGCCTTTCTGTGCATCTCATAGGGAAACAGCAGATCACACTAAAAGAACATTAAAGTAATTTACTAGCTAATTGCTGCCAGTAATGTACTGTTGCTTTTTTTCAGTAGGCATACGTGAAGATTAAAAAAAAACATTGATATTGCAGTCACTTACTTTTGATTTTTTTTTCCCCCTAGCAATTTCCTAGAGAGAATATAAAACTTATTTGTTCACACAGTCTGCCTCTTGTTTCTATGGCAATACAATTCTATAAAAGAGCTACGTTACAGGCCAATATCTGCCAATAACTTACTGTCATTTTTTTTTAAAGGAAATGTTTAGTAACAGTGAACACATACAGTATGTCAGATATAGAGAGGCAGGATACCACAAACATGATTGGTTGCCGTTTGAGAGGAGCTCTTGGAGTCGGACCTTCTGTCTGTGTGCCCGTGTGCTGGTGTCTCGGGGGTCCTGGAGCCTACGGTGGCCATGTTGTGGTGAGTGTGCTGTGTGTGAATTGGGGCTTTTGAAGTGTAGAGTCTGACTAGTCTTGTGGATTTACGAGAGATGTCATTTCAAAATAGAAATATACCAAAGCACATCCATTGAACCGGCTGGCCTGTTTCTTTATCTGGGGCATTGCCAACCAAATAAGCTTAGTATTAGGTTCTACTAGTGGTTGTTTATTTGTTGGTTGTTTTTGTTGTTGTTGTTGTTACGCAAAATAATGCTGTGTTCAGTGTCACATAATAGGGCTATTCCAGATGAGAGCCTTTTTAATTACCACAAACAAAATCATTAAAAAAAATGGTTTGCAAAGCGAAGGGGAAGAATGAATGTGTGTCCCTCGCAGATCTTTGTGATAATACACTCTAGACTCTAGAAATCAAGGGAAAATAATAATTTCACAAGTGGTTTACGTACATCAGATGGAAAGGAGATCAGATGCCCTGGAGTCCGGCTGAGATTCAACACCCACCCATCCACTTACAACCAATACTTATACCAACCCATTTTTTTGTGTGATATACTGTATGCACAAATGATCATTCAAATCTTGTTTGTTCCAACAATATGACAGGGATGGTAAAAGGCTAACTTGCAAAATCAATGGAGTGAATTACATCTATACTGAGAGCTTTGACATGGAGCCATTGTTCTCTTCAATCAGAGTAGAAACCAGGAGTGTCCTTCTCAAACAAAAATTACAGTTCCCATCGCAACATTAAAAGCCTACTTCATCTCAAGAGGGACACGACAACAAAGCCTCGGACAGATACTGAGTGTTCTGGGCATAGCATCCTTATTCAGCTTGTCAGTCTTGACTAGGGGAAAAGGGAACAATTTATTCTTACATGGCTTAGGTAATGAATTATAGGTGTCGTCCCATGTTTCTAAATTGTTGTGCTTTTAGAACACATTTGGAGGTAGAGAAAGGCATGGACCTCATTTAGCTTTGAAGTTGAGATCAAGTCCCTGAAATCCATTAAAAAAATACCTAAAATGAATCAGATGGTAACTATAAGTGGATTTCATGGAAGCAAGAGCAGGTCATACAGCAACAAATTTAAATTTATTTCTGACAGGGACACAATGCCTGATTGTGTGTGTGTCTGTGTGTGTGCACGCAAGCACGTGTCTGAGTGTGTGTCTGGATCCATGTATGTGTGTGTTTTTATGTGTGTGTGTGTGTGTGTGTGTATTGCACATGTGTGTGTGTGCCTATAGAGAGAGAGAGAGGGAGCTGAGTGCAGTAATATCCATTAGATTTATTGTGCTGCAATTCCCAGTCCCTTCAGTTTCGCCTGAGGGGGACTATATTACATTTCATCACAGTTTCATTTTCTGCTGCAGATGAGGGATGGTAGTGCTGTTGCAGTAATGTAGCATGTATGCGTTAAATCTCATCTCTAATAAAATCAAACACATCACAACTCATGGCACACTCTTTCTTTTTCCCTCTCTTTCTCCCTCTCTCTCTTTCTCTCTCTCTCCTCTTCTCTGCAGCTAAGGGCTGTCTGTGCGAAATGAACCGCCATCTGTTATCGCATCAAGACTGCCTTATTAGAACATAAAAATCCAACAGACAGCAGGGTGAGAGTAAGGATAATGAATACGGGAGGAAATAGAATGCGATCAGAGGATAGGAGGCGCGGGAGAGAAGGAGAGATGGAGAGAGAGCGCGTAGGGTACGTCGGCATGGCTACCTCTCAGGTTGGCTCAGCCGCCACACCCTATACTTGGGCTCTGCCACGCGCCGAGAGCAAACCGTTTTATACACAGTGTCAAGGCTGGCTGCATTTCATCCACGATAACAAATAGTGCTTTATGGAAAGAAGATGCATATTGATCCATATCATCTTGAATTGTGCGAATGAGTGTGTGTGTGTGTGTGTGTGTACGCACGCGCATGTGTGTGTGTGTGTATGTGTGCGTGTGTGAGAGTGTTTATGTTTGTGTGTGTATGTTTGAGTTTGCACATTTGACGGAGAGATGTATTTGAGCAGTGGAATGCAAAATGCCACCTCCACCCCCGTCAAGAAAATAACCTTCTATGCAAAGCACCCTCCTCTCCTCTCCTATTCTCTCTCTCTCTCTCTCTCTCTCTCTCTCTCTCTCTCTCTCTCTCTCTCTCTCTCTCTCTCTCTCTCTCTCTCTCTCTCTAGGGAGAAAGCAATATCCTCAGTTCACCAGGATGGAGACACTCAGAGTCCTGAGAGTGATCATACACTTGGAAGGCAACATTAAACTGCATCTACACACACAAACAAATGCAAGCGCATCAAAGCACAGGCCCAAATTTCAAATGACCAGCCATGCTTAGAAAAGCTATTCCATGAAGATGTGATGATACAATGAATGATATATGAACTCCGTCCATGCTGCCGGGATGAGATTTAGCCATGGATAGAGGATTTTTCCCTGCGCTTTTCTCGTGGATCATTGCCCATATATGCCCTTGGGGAGCATGTTCCAGATTTCCCTCCAACCAACAACCAATCTCATGAGACTCTGAAGAGAATGGGTTTAATAGCCCTAACAATGTTGAGTCTGAAAGAAAGTGGGGTCGCTTTTTGGAGGGAAATAAAGAAAGGCTTCCGAGGCCTCCGGGTCTAGTTTTACATTCACTATGCGCGCTTGCGTCTTAAAGCGTGTGTCATATGTGGCTTATATTAAATATCAGGCAGCTGCTGGTGGCTTAGTGAGCATGGTAAGGGAGCTAAAATTATCGAGGGCTTAATGCAGTGGTCCACCTCCTCGCGGCACAATGACCAAACTCGGGCCGCGGTAAGGGACAAGCTCTGGACACGTTGTACTTGGGTGCTGAGAGAGATGGCAGTGGCTAAATAAACATCATGAGCCTCCACAGGCTCTGCTGCATGGGGACAAAAGAGGCTGTCCCCACGGATATTGATCTGCAATGTGGGTGCATGGAAAAATAGCATCAAGAAACAAGAGCTGACCAAAACAGACAGACAGTAAGATAGATAGATAGATAGATAGAAAAAAAGAATGAAAGAAAGGCATTGTCAAAGAAAAATAGACAGCATGAGACAAAAAAAAGAATAAAGACAGACAGCAAAAGGGAAAAAATCATTTTCCGTGGTTACTTTGTCAATTTGAGAGTGCCATCTCCAGACAGTCATTAAGTAAGTTCTGTTGTTGTTTTAATTATCGACAGTAAAGCAATCTGTTCATAATTACAAACATTTGCTTGTAGCAATTACAAACAGTGGCTGGTAGCAGTTTAATTTGCCTGCTCTAATCTTGACTGTAATTAGAGCACACACAAGCAGAGCACTGGAGTTGTTCAGCTTCCAGGCAAACAAGGCAGGACTGAAAATTCCCATTATATCAGAACTGCTTAGCGCCCCAGGCACAGACGCACTCTCCCTCAGATGCCGGCAATTTCTACATCACTTACATTTTAATCCATTTTCACAATGCTACTGTGAAATAATAGGAAGTGGTCGTTTTTTTTCTCCCTTACCCACCCTTCCTCCCTCCCTCCCCAAATCCCACACACACACACACACACACACACACACACACACACACACACACACACACACACACACACACACACACACACACACACACACACACACACACACACACACACACACACACACACACACACACACACACACACACACACACACACACACACACCACTGCAAATGACTTTGCATTTGAAACATGCCACTGGATGTCAGCCAGTGGTCGCAAAAGAAAAACATTACTGGCCTTGATCCCCACTCCTTCCTTCTCTTTCCATCTCCTTTATTTGTGTTTTTTTTTCTTCTCTCTTTGTGTGTAGGAAGTAGCCAAACTCATTTCATCGCATGAAAGGACATTTTGGTCTATTTGCTATGTGACTCCTCTCTAAGTGATGAAAAGCGTGTAGCTGTGCTTGAAGATAGTTTAGTATGTATATGTATCTCTTTCAACGTGGTGGCCCCCTGTGCCTTTCCGCTTACTATGCAGAGCGCTCTCGCAGCCGAGCACCATAAAAGCGAAACCATTTGTGTTCATAAACTTGTGAAAACAACTCGAAAAACGATTTCCTCCCTGAATCTGTTTTGGGAGTTGGATTCTTTGTGCAAGCTTCTAGAACACTTTTTGTCATTTTAATTCTGCCTCTGGCCCCATGACTGAGCATATGGCATGGCAAAAACACACACACACACACACGCAGACACACACAGACTTGAGAGCATTTGACGGGCTCTTTTACTACTGAACCTAATAAAACATGACCAGCTTTCATCAGAGAGTGTTATCGCAGGCCTGCATCAAATCGTTTTGCAAGATGTAACGGCGGGACGGAGGTCTACGCTGCCTCGGCGAGGAGACTCCTGACACTTGAGTTTTAATCAGGTCGGTCTTATGACAGGATCAGATGTATGTCAGGAACTGTGTTCTCTACCACTCCGCTGGCACATCCATTCCAGGAAGGGAGTGATGAGGTGGCGGAGGTGGAGAGGGGGAGTGTGTGGGGAGTGTGTGTGTGTGGGGAGAGGGGGCGGACGGTGGGGCAAATGACCTGACATGCGGGGGAAGTGTGTTTCTATCATGTATCGGCGGCGTGTACCCTCTCACATGCCAGCGGAGTGAGCGTCTGGCGATCGCTGTCCAAGGTCAGCGGCGGGATGTTGTGTCAAGCTGCGCCGGGAATCTGAGAAGATGCGAGCAAGCACAGACACACACATATATGCACGCATGCAGTCATCCACACGCTCACAGACACACACACTCACACACACGTACTGTACATAACACATTCACATACATGACAGACTGACATGTGTCTAGCGTGTTGAGCTCAGCAGTGTTTTCTTTTGGTGTAGTATAATGTGACAGATTTCCCTTTTTCACATTTTGTTTTTCAAATTTCAGATTGTTTTGGGGGGAGAATAAACATTCTCTATAATCCAATACTCAAAAATCTTTACACTGTGTGTACATGAAAAGCACACCATATCTGCACACTCATTCTCTCTCACTGACTCACAAGTACACACACTCATTCACTCACTCATTCACTCATTCACTCACTCACTGGCAGTAATAATAATAAAGTCACAAGGTCCATCCCTCACTGTCACTAAAAGCCCATTCTCCTCTGTCTCAGGTCTCTTTCCCACTCAGATGATAGCTATTAATTCCCCTCAGAGCCTGCCTGATGGAAGCCTAACAACATTTTATATTGTTGATACACTTCTGACTCGAGCTGCATGCTCTCAATTACAGATGAAAGATAGCTGGTAACCTGGTTACAAATGGGCCTAGGCTGCTCGAGATGATGTCAACCTCCCTTTATCGTGCGGAGAGGAGGTTGGGAAATGGGCTCAGGCAGTGGCTCACCCCTCTTCAGGCACTGCTGCGCTTCCCCCGTATCGCTAAAGAGATGCTTAACTGACGCTCCACTGCCTCAGTGCAATTATAATCATCTGGAATAATGATTAGCCGTGTCCCTTTTGTATGCGAGCAGGAACCAACAACGATGCTATTTTTCATGCTGGATCGTTATATTTCCTGTAGGATGGAGGGGTGGGGGGATAGTGACGTTTTTATAAATGACCACAAGGACAATAATTTGACGCTTTTTACATATTTTGTTACCGAGCTGGGAATATAAAAAAATAGAGTGTGGAGAGAAATGCTGTCATTTTGCAGCAGACCGCTGTCCACCAAATAGGACTGGAAAAGCACTTTGAAGGAGAAAACTATTTTAAGAGCCCTTCGTTCTCATACGATTGCACCCCAGATAAGGTTTCAAATTGAAATTCCTGTCGAGCTCAAGGGTAAGGTTTCTATGAAGTCAGGGATCCTGTTCATTACCAAAGCAAATATTTGATGGTTCATTGGGACAAAGAGAGAGAGGGGAGTTAAGAATGTGTGTGTGTGTGGGGGGGTGGGGGTCAATATTAATTTAATGCTTTTTTGTACTTTTCATCTACTCATTTCTTTGTGTAAAAGGGCAGTGAAGAAAAATACATGGATTCCTCAAGGTTAGCCATTAGTGTTTTTCCACTGGGTTTAAAGAGGAGACGAGCCAGAGAAGTAAAAATAAATGGCAGTATTTATAAGTGGATCTCTCTGAAAATGTTTCTGCACCCCGGGTCTGTGGCCTGCATACAAATGCAACGTGTTACATAATAAATGAGGGCTTTACTTAGGGAAAAATAGATTAGCACTTGACCCCTTCTGCATCATCCTCTTATTTCAGGAACATGTTTCTCATGGGCATGAGAAACTCTTCTCTTCTCCTCTGCCTTAGAAGATAAAAGGAAATGCTTCAAGGTTTCAGAGAAATCTTTTTTAGAGGGGAAAAAAAGAGAGAGAGAAGTATACAGATTGCTGAATATATGTGTACTGTAGAGTGCGGGCGAACGTGCTTCTGAGGGAGCCGATGGAAGGAAGACACAGAGTTCTTGAAACTAATTGGAATCCTGCTGCTTTTTGAAGTGAAACAATTCCAGTCGGGGGGATAATGGGGGAGAGAGGCCTTGATCGATTGATTAGGAGAGATATAAATGTCTCTCTCGCACACACACACGCTCACCACTGAGGGTCAACAAACAAACAAGGCCCTGGTGCTGGTTAGCCAGCTTAATGAATAAATCATTGCACATGAGGCCCTGCCCACCACTCCTCCCCCTTCTTGTCCTCTTCATCGAGTCCTCCCAAATGGACCTCATGCCCCTCCCCTCTCCCTCCGCCCCCCAACCACCCCCCAACCACCCCCCACCCCCCCCTTACCAGCTCACAGAGCCTGGCATCTGCTCCTTTCACACAAACCCCCTCCCCAAATACCCCACTACCCCACCCGTCCCCCCAGCTATCCCATACTGCATTGTGTCACAGGCCTTCTGGGCGCCGGCCAGCAGAAATTAAACTCTTCAGAAAAGATAAACATCATATTACTTCATTACCCTTTTAAAACACATGCAAATGAACGCCATTATCCGGGCAGCCCTCTCCTTTCTCTCGGAGCCCTGAAGTTCATCTGGATGGTGGTGTACAGACACACACACACACACACACACACACACACACACACACAGACACACATACACACAGATCACCCCTCCCCTTTTGTCCTAACTGTCCGTGAACAGCAGGGCCGGCGAGTGTCGCCGGTGCCCATTCTCCACCGTTGAATTAAACATTAATGTCGCTTGACAGCAATAAATAATATTTATCACAATGTGGATCTAATAACGATCTCAGCCGCTCGCCCGCTCATCAGGGTCCGTCAGCTGACAACGGGAGCAATATGATTACCCAGCAGCTGCCAATGACAACTGTATCTAAATCATTTTAACGCAAGACAACTCTTTGATCTCCGCCATGCATGAAATTACAAGCGAGCAGTGTTTATATTAGCGCCAGTTTCGGCTCCCCTCGCCAATTATGCCCCTAATCAATGGCATCATTACCTTATCATCACCGCCATCACCCCTCATCCATATCTCTCCCAGCTCCCGTCGCCATGGCTCCAAACTCCAAACCTCAGCAGCGGCTGCTTAAAAACAAGGCCGGAAGCCAGGGATAGATTATGGCCAAACGTCTATACTCACACGGCCAAGTTTGTGAGGGACTGTGTATGTGTGTGTGTGTGTGTGTGTGTGTGTGTGTGTGTATGTGTATGTGTGTGTGTCTGTGCATATGTCTGTGCGTGCATATGTTGATGTACTTGTACAGTACACATGTGAACGTGAGCAAGCATGACTGAGTGAACGTGTGCATGCATAGATGTGCTCTACATGTGACTGTGTGTGTGTGTGTGTGTGTGTATATGTGTGTGTGTGTGTGTGGATGGATGGGAGTGCACAGTCCATGTGAGTGTGTGTTCACCAGGGACACGTCAGGGCTATGCTAATGACACAGCAGTAGGGAGGGGAGTTGGTGGTTGTATGGTATGTGTACACAGCGAGTGTGTAAGTGGTCTGGGGCGCCCTGTGAAATTCATCATGGGCACTGGCTCTGTTTCGGCTGGGGAGCACAAAGCTAGGGAGTGTATCTATGCTGTCTCACTCTCACTTTATCTTTCCCTTCTTTACTCACTCGCTCCCTCCCTCTTTCCGACTCTCTTTCATATTCTGTCGCTCTTTTCACTCATCTGTTTCTCTTCCCAACCATGACTGAAATACCATTTCACTGCTAAACCATTTCCTCTGGTCTCAAAAGTCCTGATGAAAGGCTAGCTGTGCACAGCTAAGATAAGATGATTATCGCGTTTTTTCTCCCCCCTCCTCTCTTCCTTTGCAAGATGAAGGACAAAGTGTGAATGGAATGAGGAAAGCAGACAATTACATAAATGAAGCATGTTCACTGCATCCATTTACACTACTTCTCAGATTCAGAATGCTTTATGCAGTATCAATGATGTCATTTTGTATTTTTATTAATAATGAGAAGGCAAATCCTCCCATTCCATTTGGAGAAAAACATGATCCATCAACACATTTTTAAAAAAAACCTTCTAATGGCATTTCTCTGGCAAACAATCGGAGCTAATTAAACTCCGTCATCCATTCAGTGTATCCTGCGTGTTAATTGATATGCCTCACAACCTTGTGAAAACATGTTAAAGTTAATCATTCAGCTTGATTCACAATTACCGTAATCTGTGGCAGAGGGAAATTGAAAGTCCAGCCGATGAGTAGCACTTCAATGGAGGCCGGCTGTCGCCTTTGCAGGCGGCTTTTGTGTGTGTGATTGGCTGCGCGGTCTCTCAGCCAGGGGATAAGTAAGAGCTGCACAAAGCATCAGCTCATTAATCTCCAATAAAACTCTGTTCAAAATGGCACCCGTCCTCCCGCTCTGAACTTCCCTGCCAAATGAACGTGGAAGCGGGCAAGCTTGAGACAGGACACAGGGGGCTGTGGTAGGCTGAGGTTGGGTGGATGGAGGGCTTTAGATGGAGGTAGGGACAGGGGGTATGACACTGACACCATCTCGCCTGTGGTTTCACCAGGGCTTGATTAAAAGAAGGGATCACGTCACCTCATAATGACACGCTCCGACCGGAGAAGATCTGATACGCTCTCTGATAGTGGCGTGTAAATGACAGGGAGACAAAGCGAGCAGTCCCCACCAGCACACGCTGCATCAAAACACAGGATTGTACTTTGGGAAAGGAAACGCCTATTTTGGGGAGTCTTGAATCATGTGGAAAACCTAGATGGCGTATTATCATTTCATGTGCATATTCTCTTTCATCTTTGAACATCAGCTGTCTAAAATGTATCATTTCAGCTCTAGCCAACAGTGTGTCGTGGTGGAAAAACCATATGTTTGTAAACATATGCATACACAGATACACACAGATCCAGTATACACATTTCCACATAAACAGAAATGCACTTATACATACAAACACAGTGTACACATATATGATTATGGGCAGGTAGAAATGCCCAGCTGTACAGTAAATGCAAACACACACACAAACACACACACACACACACACACACACACATGCACAAACACGCATACACATACACATACACAAACACATGCAATTTTGACCTTTCTTGATGAAACTCTGCTTGGTTAGTCATTTTCATAAAAGTTGCTGACAGCACAGACATTTCCCACTTTTTTTTTTCATTTTTTCCCAGCAGGACACAGAACTACTGTATCATTCCAGAACACCATGCATGGTGCATGCAGCACCAACAAACAATCGGCAAAACTCTAAAACATCTTTTCTTTTTCTTTTTCTCCTTTTTTTTGCAAAACAACAACAGCACCTGCTTTGAAAAGCCTGTGCCGCTGCATTTGTTAGGGCCAAGGACTGGAGCTCGGCATTGCATCTTCCAAGGTGAGGATGAATAGCGAACTGGAGTTTCTATTATGCTTGTCATGTCGCACACAGGAGGATTGGATGCAACACTGTGACTGATGTTTTATGCATTGGGAACAGATGGAGTCAAACATCAGCACCTCTTCCCGGCCTTATATATTTAATACAGCACATATATATTTCCTCCCATACAAGTGCACTTTCCAAGGCCACGGTAATGGCTTATAGACACACTGTATTGTTCTATAATTAGTATTTTACAGATGCCCGCTAATCGCTTTTTCAATCAACAGAAGTGCAGTATAATTTTAGGGGCAAATAGTGCTGACAGGTACTCATTTGGAATTCCATTTCACATCTGTTTACTCGAGGCTGAGGGGTTTGGACTGCTTTGTGAGCAAATCCCTGCAGCCAACTGTGGTTAACTGTTTTCATAAATGGCTCTCTACTGTTGCATTAGAGTGACATAATCTCCTCAGAGTTCACTGAAATATTACTGATACATTAGATGTGTGGTGTGTGTGTGTGTGTGTGTAACTGCGTGTGTGTGTGTGTGTGTGTAACTGCGCGTGTGTGTATGTTGGGTGGTGGTGGTTGGGGTTGTGGGCAGTGTCTGAACTCCTCCCACTTGCTAGATTGAATTTTTGGAACCTCGTGTACCCATCTCTGGGGAAAGCCCAAACCAGGGCTGGTGTTTAAAACAGAAGAACCAGTTTTGCACAAGCTGGGGCCGAGCCTGGCTTTGGACGAAGGGCGATTTAAAAAAAAAAAAATTCTAGAGGAGGTAATATCATCCTTTCCATGTCCAGCTCATTTTCAGAACAGAGGAGATTTGTTTGGTTTATGTAACAATGACAAGAAACTGGCAGAGGTCCTTCGCTGGTTCTGAATGAAGCAGGCACACCCCGGAGCAAGGTGCTGTTAGCAGTTAAGGATTGAGTGACATCCACGGGGAGAGGAAAGTAATTTGAGACCACACACAGATGAAAAAGCAAAAAAAAAAAAAAAAGGAAAAAGTGTTTCATTATTCTGTCGAGCAATCAACACATTTGTGTTCCTCGCAAGCCTGGATTTTATTATGTGCTGCTTAGTTATGCCTTATGTTCCCCTTCAAATTGAAAGCGTTTACGCTGAAGTGTCAGCTACTGAATTGGCGTTCGGGCGAACTGTTTCTCACAAGTGTCACCATTCACATGTGCTGCCACGCGCTCCCCTTTCGCCTACACACACACAATGTGGGGATAATGCATCTCTTCTCGTCTGTTTCAATAACGCCTGAACAACACCTGCTTTATCCACCTCTTTCCTCTCTCTCCTTCTCTCTTCCTCTGTCTCTGTGTGTGTGTCTCTCTCTCTCTCTTAGCCTCTCATTCCACAATGCTGCCACCCCAGGTGTGCTTGTGATCATAATGATTATTGCACACTGCAGACAAGCATCAATCAGCTTTCTGTTAACATAAATTACATGTGCTAATGCCAGATCCGGGCTTTGTGAGAAGTTACCGGACCTGATCTGTCTCAGTGTGCGAACACTTCCACTTCACACCTGTTCCACTGTTGAGCAAACTCAAAAGAGGAGCCTCGTGTCTTCAGAGAGCTTTAGAAAAGACTTGGTACATTATTCACACAGTTGAGAAAACACACACACCCACACACACACCTACAGTACATACAGACACACACACCCACACACACACATACACACCCACACAGACAGACACACACACACACACACACACACACACACACACACACACACACACACACACACACACACACATTCACACACACACATACACACACACACACACACACACACACACACACACACACACATACATACACACACTATTTTTCTCCTTTCTCTTCACCCTCAATTCTCAGATACTGCACATTAACTCAACAAATGTGCTTGTTTTTATTTGATTATTTCCCCTGCACCGGCTCTCTGCTGTTCCTCCACACTGCAGGGCAATGCATTCCCATCCTTTTCCGCAGAGTAAATAAAGTGTAGCTTATATAATCAATCTTTGGGGGGTTTGAAATCGCAATATTGAGCCCAGGTGTCAGCCGTGCCATTAGTATGATTCATTCATGCCGTTTTACATTTGCAATTTACCCTACCAGAGCAACATTGATTCCCTCTGTGTGTGTGTATCTGACACAATTTCCTCCCTATTTTCTTTCATAATTTGAATCTGAAAAAGTATATTAATTTAGTCAGGAAGGGGGGGTCTGCTGCCAGCCTGTGAATAAATCTCTCTTGTTATTGCACACAATACTGTGTCAGAGTCATACATCATCTCTCCACATCACAATTAATTGTGCCACTGAACTATTCTGTTCAATTAACCATAGGGGAATGGAGGTGGGCGGAACAAAAACATGTGGGGGGGGGGGGTGATTGGGGGGCAATGGGGTGAGGGGGAGGGAGGAATGTTTTTCCACTGTCAACATCCACACGGCTTTTCCTTGCTTATCAATCGTGCGTCTCGATCTCTGAGATTATGCACTGTGCACCAGTGTTAGTTCAGATGGCCATCTCACATATGCCACACAGAATGCAGAATCTCTTATCTGAGCATAAAACAGCTGTTAAAACAACATTACTGTTTTGTCATATCTATCATTATATTGCTATTGAGGGGTGCAACTCCATTTCACATAAAAACGTTGCGTCTACATTGCTTTTATGAGCACAACATAAAATCACACAGTACACAAAGGTATTTTTGAAAAACCCTAATTGCAATTTCATAAAGGTCACAACTGTTTACCTAATCAACCCCTTTAACTCAGAAATGGCAGCTTTGAATAAATGCAATGCTCCCCTGTGATTATGGCCTGTAAATGTATACTCTGCTGGGGCTCCCAAGTTCTAGCTGCATGTCTTGTTAAAGTAGGTTTGCTTGGCAACAGCCTGGGCCACTGAGCATAGCATACCTCACACACCTGGAATCCAGCCAAGGAGAGTGAGAGCAGGTTATTTAATACACTACGTTTCTCACAGGGCTGTGTGTGCAGACTCACAGACTATATCCACTCTTTTAGACACTTTTTTTTGTTTTTTTTTTCTTTCTTTTTCAAAATGGATACCTTCACTGTACCTCTCTCTCTCTCTCTCTCTCTCTTTCTTCTTTGCTCCCTCTCTCTTTCTTTTACTTTCTCCCGCATTCTCTCTCCTCATAACTCAAGTGCTGACAATGATTCACTTTTCTAATCAAAGCAAACTTGACGTATTAGGCGTGTTTACACAACAAAGAAAAAGCCACAAAAGTTCACTGTATTTCAAAGCCAGAGGCAAAGTAAATAGACGGGCTTGGGTTTTTTTCGAGGTTGTGATTAACAAAACATTTTCAGAGGGGGGAATTTTTATAAAAGCTGGTGGTGTCTGTGTGCCAAAGAACACAACTTGTATCATGCCATGCCAGTGGCATCAAAGCCGTGTGGCTGCACTCAAGACTGCGGTTCTTGCTCTCCCCAACTCCATCTCTCTCTCTCTCCACCCCCACCCCCCCTCCTCTCCATCTCTCTCTCTCTTTCTTTCTTTCTCTTTATCTCTCTCTCTCTCTCTCTTTCACTCTCTCTGTGGCCTTCATATTTGCATGGCATTTTAGTGTGTTATTGTAAAAAGAGTCCAATGGTTATTTTAGCCAGAAGAGGGCCCCTAATTGCACTAATGAGACTGGTTATACAAGCATGAAATGGGTTCATTTTGCCTTGTTCTCTGAGGTACACATGGATTAAAGATCCTTTCTATTGATGCATGGGCTGGAAAGCAGACAATGGCACAGAGACCTTTGATTTGCACTATTTATGGCTTGCAGTACCTGTGTGTTCCTTTTCAGATTTAGTAATGGCTTTTGCACATTGTGTTCCTGAAAACAAATAGTCCATGTTTTTATTCAATTACTACTATTTCTATTCTATTCTATCAAAGCTGGACATCATGGGTGGAAAAAAGAGGAAACCATTTCCTGGTTAATAAATTATTCCGACTACGGATTGGTGAATACACAGACACGGCTGCATACCCAGTGTGTAATGATATGGTATGAGCAATTATGTGCATGAATTATACAGTCTAGCAATGTGACTCTATTTCTGAGTATTAGAGCTTTGAAAGGTGTGTTATAACTTATTATTTTCACCCACTGTTGAGGATAGTGAAATACTGTTATATACTAAACACTAAATATTGCATTGAAATACTGTTGCACATCGACCACATGTAGTATGTGAATACACAGAGAATATCAATGAAGTTTAATAGACTGTTTCATGTGTTTTCACATCAAAGCAAAATGAATACCACTCAAACGTAGTAGCCTCTCAAAGCAAAATGAATCCCACTCAAAGGTAGCCCATCTGCCCCTTATCCTGTGGGCTTTGTTGAGGCTCTTCTTTTAGCAATCTCCTCAGGGAGCAACATGGCACACACCTTGCCTTTAACTCTAGTTGCTGACACTCTCTCATGAACAGTAACAGATAGTGACATGAGCCAACCTCTCTCTAACCGAGCCCAGGTAGGAACCTGTGTCCGCACATGTCGGCCAGCAGGCCATTTGGAGCTGCACTGAAAGAACTAGCAGCGGCGGCGGCGGCGGCGGCGGCCCATCTCACTGCTGTCCTTCAGCGAGCTGAGATTGATGTGGATGTGGAACGGGGTGTCAGAGATGGGGGGAGTAGAATCACGCGGCTCCCTCATAAGCTCTCCTCCACATACACACACGCCGGCCCGAACACGCTGCAGGTCAAGCTATCCCGCCTGCCAGTGTTTCAGCAGCACTGTCCATCACGCCAATGACCAAAGCCCCAACTCACAATGCACCAAAAGCACTGTCATAGCAGCCAATGGAAAACGTCAAGTCAATGTCTCCGCAGAAGAAAAAACCCAGCCTACACAGGCTCATATACCCCATTGACTCACTTTACTGTATGTAGCTATACACATCCTGTAAACATTTACGTTACACAATTTAAGTACTCATTGGAGACATGAAATACTCTTTTGTGATTGCTGTTGGGGTGGCTATTTATTTTTGCCAGCTCTTTTGAATGGCAATTACAACAACCATAGTAAACGTTGGTTTAATTAGGAAACAGGCTTCGCAACAATGGAATCAAAGTTTACTACCCACTGTTATCAAAGATACTTTAGTAATTATCACTGTCAGGACTCAGTACAACAAACTGAACAAGTTGTCTTCTTTTTAAAGGCATGCTATGCAGATTTGCATACATTTTTTAAATGAGCTCCCCCTAGAGTCATGGAGTATTTGTATTTTATGACTGATAGCCTGCCTGAAATACCATGCTAGCTGCTTCTTATACAGTATCTTGTTGATGTGTGTGACGTTGTGCTGTAAAGCAATTTGTGATTGTCGTGACATGGATTCGGGTCGGCAACTCTGAAGTTGCATTGCTGGTTCTGCCAGCAGCTGGCCCCCCCTGCTTTGCTAGCAGCATGACGAAAATAGTTTTCACCTCAACGTCTCATTAGAACTTCTTCTTCCTCTCCGTTTTTGGTGATTTAGTGAACTGAAACAGCGCCACGTAAAGGCCTGGAATATGAAGTAGCGTGTTGAGTCGTATTGAGATCGATTGAGATGGATCCATTTGGACGCAAATACTCTTGAAACGCTGCCAGGTAAAACGGAGGGGGGGAAGTTTGTTTTGCTGCGTGTGGACATGGTCTCACTCTACGAGTTTGTTTACTATCAAAATTACTTTGAAGCTGTTATATTAAGATAAAGATCAAAGTGTACCTTTAAACTGAAATGCTTGTTTCCTTTGCATGCTATAAAGGCTTGACTAGTATACACTTGTATACATAGTGGCTGGCAACCGGGGATAAGCGGGATAAAGGCCTTCAAGGTGTCCCGATATACAAAAAGAATGGGCTTGAGACACCTCGATGGCCGTTATCCCTTACATATTACTGACTGGTGGACGAAAACAGACAGTACTCTACTGAGTCAGCGTGTGTGTGTGTGTGTGTGTGTGTGTGTGTGCATGAGAGAGGGGAGGTGGAACTCGCATACTCCTGTCTCACTGTATCCATCATATTGCAAAATGGTAGCACAATATTTAAAAAATTCAGTTTATGTACTGGGTCAATCAATGTGGTTAAATTAGCCTGTATTAAAATGTGAGAGGCATTTATTGTTGTTTATTGTGAGACAAACATACTGACTCAATAATGATTTAATATTTAATAAGCCAATGTGTTGTCTTATGTCAACAATCAATATTTGCCCCAAATTAATAAACTGTAGCTACAAACTGAATTATTTCATATAAAGATATGTAAAGATCAATATCCCAAGGTAGATGATCAATCATCATGTTCGATTTAGATTTCTAGAACACTCAGTCATTATTAAACAACTCAGTCACCAGAGAGTGGCTCAGTAACAGAGCCCCTTTAACTTTCATGAAACCCCAAAATACTCCTATTTCTTTTATTTCCTTTTTCCTACCCTCTCTTCCTGCCTGTCTTCCAGAAGTCTCTCTGGTGTGTAGCGCTGACTACGCCACAGTGGGGTTTGCATTCCCTTATTCCACTCTATTGTTATTATCAGATCATTGTATCTCCACCCATCCCCCTCGCAGAGAACATAAGCTCCCCCCTCTAACAACAGACCTTGGTGTAAGATCATATAAAAGGCCTGATGCCTCACACATGAAGGTAGGGGATGCAAATGAAACTGGAGACAACACATACACACACACACACACACACACACACATACAGTACACACACACACACACACACACACACACACACACACACACACACACATACACACATACACACATACATACGCACACACACACACCTCAAACGCATATATTACACACACTGGGGTGAGCAGCAGGAGGAGCAGCATGCCACAACATGTGAGCGAGGACAGATTGCTCATGTTTTTTGGGGTTATCTGAACCCAAGGCAGCACCCCTATCACACACACACACACACACACACACACACACACACACACACACACTCACACACTCACACACATACACAAACATGTACACACACACACACACACACACACAGTAGGAGAGTGAGAATGGACAGACAGCAACAAATGGGTTTCCAAATAATGACGATAATAACAAAAATCAACTGCCACTTTTGGCCGCGATAACGCCATGTCACCGGCACGGCGTCTGAAATGGGCTCTGATTGCGGCGGGGTGAGGCGAAATACGAGATGAATATTTAATATTCCCCAAAACAAGGCCGGAGCGAGGTGGTGGCTCAGATGGCCATGTGACCGCCTCTCTCTCAGCCCTCCTGCCCCACACTTCAATTTTACTGTCTCATTATTCAAAATGGAAATTGAAGCCCCGAGCACTTGTATTTGAACAAAGAAGCCCGGGCAGATTATGAATGTCCAAAAC